>NW_005370552.1:2464434-2470507 GCF_000412655.1 Myotis brandtii | reverse complement strand
AGGAGGGATTTGCTAGCTCAGGAATTAACCTCGGGCTTTTTGTTTGTATGTTTGATTTGAGGGTTTTGGCAGATGTTGCCTCATTCGTTTTTTGGTTGGCCTTTTAGTGATAGCAACTTGGTATGTGACCAGTTCTTCTGAGAAAAACCACAGAACTTTAGAAGGAACAGAAATAAAAGCACAATTTTTCTGTTGAATGTACTTGCTTCAGGCCAGTGTGTGGTAATCCCAGTCAAATAGCGACCATTGTTCTACGGGAAGAAGTTGTTGTAAAGAACTAATGGTTCAATATGAGGAGTAAATATGAAAAATCACTGGGCCCCTTGTTTATAGATTTAGAGTAAGAATGTGTATGCTTTGGTGACAGTCATATTGTAAATACCACTCTGATGGGTTGCCTTTTTAATACATGTGCTACCTGCATTAATAGGGGACAGCATCCCTCCTCAGGCACCAACCATAATATGTTGAAGGGTTCATACTCATTAGGATTTTTTAAAACTTTCCATTTAAAAAACAGTTACCATTAAATGATTATAACCCCCCCCCCCATCATTCTTTTTATAATTTTGGCATCATGGATGGATATAGCTGGAAACAGCTTAGAACAGTGATTTTCAACCAGTGTGCCGCCAGAATTTTTGAAACATGCAATACATGACTCTTTCGTCAGGGGCACTGATCTCTTTTCCCTTAGATGGTCAAATAAAAAAATGACAACAGCCAACACTACAGTAGCCATCCAGTGTGAATGAATCAAAATGATATGTATTTTTTTGGTCACATCAGCAAAAAAATATATTTTTTGATGTGCCGCAGAATTTTAGTAATTCGTTTATGTGTGCCATCAGATGGAAAGGGCTGAAAATCGCTGGCTTAGAAGACTACCTAATGCAACTTGGAGCTCAGAGAGGCTTGACTTTCTTCAAGTTCATTGCTCTGCCTCCTCCTACCTGAAGAGCAAGGGCCCTAGTCTCAGAAGATGGATCAGCCATAGCTATAGCACAAGATAAAGAATATATTCAATTTGAGGTAGCTGCTGTTTTGTGCTATTGGAGCTAGGGACAAGAGGAAGTGGAAGTTTATATAAATTATAATTACTTCTTTATACTCCTGATGTATTCATGATACAACTGAGGATAAATATCCTCTTGGCTTTTATGCCATGCTCGTTCAAACACATTCTAGCATTTTTTAAATTCCATTTGTCTTTGTTTTGCGTTCTTTTCATAACTTTACATTTGCATTCGTTGTTGCGCTATGGAACTCAAAAGCATTTTTAATACCAAAATAGTCAACGCCATCTTAATTTTTCTTATGGCAGTAGTGGTAAACCACTTTATTCGACCACATGAAACTCTCAAGAATCGGAGGCAACTTGCCTTTTGTACTTTCCCGTGTTGCTAGCTTTCCACAGCAGCATCAAATAGGAAAAACTAAAAATTCTGATTGCTGAGTTTATAAAATAGCGAAGCTCGATGGAGGAAGGTGACCTTTTTTTTTTTTTTTGAGCCACAATAACACCGGGACCCCTGGCACATCTGTTGGCAGGGTTGGCGTTAAACCAGGACCACTTTTACTCTGTTCCCGCCCATCCATATGGCTTTTCCTTAACTTCATGCTTGTCCCTGTCACTGGGCCGCATGTCAGGATAGGGAGAATAGTAGTGTGTGGAGGTGATGTCATACAGTGAAATGACTTGCAGTCTCTCCCAATCTCAGGATTTATAGAAAGGGTAGTTTATACACATCAAGATGAAAGCCTGTTGGTTTTAAAATCTCCCTATGTTTGCTGTTGAAGTGATGTCATGAAAGGAATCCTATATAATAAAAGCCTAATATGCTAAGTGTCCAGTCGTCCGGTTGTCCGTTCAACCAATCAAGGCCACTCAACTGCTCACTATGATGTTCCCTGACCACCAGGGGGCAGATGCTCCAACCGGTAGGTTAGCTTGCTGGCGGGGTCCGGCCAATCAGGACTGAGCGAGATGGGCCTGACAGGCCCTGGAGCCTTCCTGTGGTCCCTCCCCAGCTGGCCAACCTCCTGTGTCCCTCCCCGGCCCTGATTGTGCACCTGTGGGGTCCCTTGGCCTGGTCTGTGCCCTCTTGCAATCTGGGACCGCTCAGGGGATGTCGGAGAGCCATTTTCGGCCCGATCCCGCAGGCCAGGCCGAGGGACCCCACTGGTGCACGAATTCATGCACCGGGCCTCTAGTTTTTCATAATGGACCAGAAAAAGAGTAGTTTTGGGACCAGCAAGTGACACAGCAAAAAGAGAGGTTTGACTCAACTTATAAAAGCCCTTCCTAAAATGACAGAAGAGGGGGGGGCAGCCTCAGAACGCACTATTAGGCCTGTTCCCTGTTACAGAGGCTCGGTGACCAGGTAACAAGGGCACACAGATCCTCCCTCCGGTTACAGTGTTAAACGAGACGACTTCTAACCTGCCTTCTCCTTTGATTCTGTGACTCGTGGCTGGGAAACTCAGCTGCCAGCAGTATTCCAATGAGACCAGCTGCAAGGCCGAGGCACCAAGTCCTCAAATCGATAGGGTTGCTTTTCCCAACCGGCTGAGCTTCGAGAGGAGCCCCACAGCGGGGCTGAAACCAAACCGTGTTCAGTCCTTACAATCCAGTTAGTGGGCGCCTCGGTCCTTGCAGGGGTGCTGGGCTGTGGAGCAGGCTCTCCTACAGGACCAACTTAGGGATTAGAGTCTCACCCATAAGAGAGCTCTTCTTCCCGAGCGCCCAGCTTTCCTAAACAATTAGACCAGCGGCTCTCAACCTGTGGGTCGCCAACCTGTGGGTCGCGACCCCTTTGGGGGTCGAACGACCCTTTCACAGGGGTCGCCTAAGACCATCGGAAAACACATATATCATTACATATTGTTTTTGTGATGAATCACTATGCTTTAATGATGTTCCATTTGTAACAGTGAAATTGGGGGTCACCACAACATGAGGAACTGTATTAAAGGGTCGCGGCATCAGGAAGGTTGAGAACCACTGAATTAGCCGGATCCAGGCCATCAGAAGCTCAGTGAAGCAGGGAGGTCTGGGCCTCCAGGGCCGCTTCCCACGGCCCCCTCGCCACATCCCACATGCACGTGGGCGCAGAAGGGGTGAGGTCTGTGGGGTTACACACACAGGGGAGCCTGTCCATTGTAAACCCAGGGAGCTGGGGGCTGACATGACATCCGGAAGCCATACCAGCTCCACCCCCCCCCCAGCCCTTTCCTCCCTCGGAGTGCTCTTCATTCCTGATCCTCAGGGAAGAAGGAGACAAACATACATGACATTGCTGGCTTCCTCTGAAAGCACAGGCCGCCCCGGCGCTTCATGAGCTGGAGCTCTTTGATTCGGTTTCATCAGGAACTCTCTAGAACGTGTGGGTGGATTTCGGTTCTCTATTCATATGTAGAGCCACCCCAGGTCATGACCGGGAGGTGGAGAAAGAGCAGTGTCAGTCTGCTTTCTCTGGGGAGAAAGCAATCCCCCCCCCCATACACACCCCGAAATTCTGCTATGTACGATATTCAGATTTTAATGTGCTCATTCAGTGAGATTTTTAAAAATGTTTTTATTGATTTCAGAGAGAGGGAGGGAGGGGGAGAGAGAGAGAGAGAGAGAAAGAGAGAGAGAGAGGATGATGAAAGAGAATCATTGGTCAGTGGCTGCCTCCTGCACACCCTGTACTGGGGATCGAGCCTGCCACCCGGGCATGTACCCTGACCGGGAATCAAACCGTGACCTCCTGGGTTATGGGTCGATGCTCAACCACTGAGCCACACCAGCTGGCCATAAGGTGGGTTTTTTTAATGAGGCTTTGAGATAGGAATTTTCTTGAGGCTAAAGATCTGAGCAGCTGTCTTAGTACCGTATATTCAAAGTATCCACAGGGCAGTGTAAGCTGTGTCCACGCTACCTAGTTTCAACTTCCCCACTACCCCAGTGTTCCCGTCTAGGTGCGCAGATATCCTCTTTCTAAACCTTGGACTAAATTTAACAATAATAACGATGTGGGAATAATCATGACTTCGCCTTTGCAGCACGGCTTCAAGTTTACAAAGCACTTTCACATTTGTGGCTTCTGCCATTTCAGGGGGCCACAGACCCCCCAGAGCCGGATTTGAACCCCAAGTTCAGAACCCCTAGCTCACATGGAAACTTCAGTACCGGCTGCCCTGGCCCAGGCAGAGAGCATTTGCAAAGTAAGACAAATGGAACATGTAAGCACGGGCCTGGCTCTGCTGGGAGCCCAGTTGTGAGGAGACCATAAGTATAGGAACAGAGTCTGGGTTGGTTTTCCTACCTTTTGAAAAAGGGAATCTTTTGACCAATTGCAATACATGAAATAACGCGGATTCTAAATAGAGGGACATCCATCCGAGTTTGGTTAGATAGTAGCAACCAAAGCAGGAACTTGACGGCAAAGTCTTTTTAAATTTAAAGCAGGAGTGGGGAGATTTTGTTTGTCTTAAGTCACAAGCGCGCACACACACACACACACACACACACCGTCATGTATGAGTATTGTGTTTTTAAAGGGTGGGGAAGGTCAGATCTGGAAAGACGGAATGAAACTCAATAAACACTGTACAATAAATAATGTGGAGGAGATTGCATTTCTATGTCCTGGCTGGTTGGGGAAGGACAGGGGGAAGATAAAGGACGAGGGAGAATGGGCGAAACGAGAAAGATATGAAGGAGTGAACTGCAGAGGAAGAGAAGGTGGAAAAGACGCTCAGAAAGAATACTGGGACGACAGAGAACTCCAGAATGGAGGGGGAGTCAGATCCCTGCCTGCCTGTGCTCAGTGCTCCCCACTATCTGGAGGCCCCCCCGCTGGGTGTGCCGGGACCAATGGCTCATATTCACGCCCAGCAGTTCAACAGCAGCATCGAGTCCTCAGAACCAGTGCTCGCATCCTGTCACACCTGTTACCGCAGGATCCTGTCACCCCCATCTAAGGGCCTTTCTGCAAAGTGCTAACACCTCCTGGGCCCGGGGGGCGGGGGGAGCCTTAGCTGACCCCTGCTGGCCACACGAGGAGTCCGACTTCCTGGGACGTAGGCCCAGTACAAAGCGCTGTGTTCAAGGGTGCCCCAACCACAACGCAACTTTTAAAATGTATTTTTATTGATTTGAGAGGAAGAGAGAGAGAGAGAGAGAGAGAGAGAGAGAGAGAGAGAAACATCCATGATGAGAGAATCACAGATCAGCTGCCTCCTGCACGCCCCACACTGGGGATCGAGCCTGCACCCCGGGCCTGTGCCCTGACCGGGAATTGAACCCTGACCTCCTGGTTCCTAGGACGATGCTCAACCCCTGAGCCATGCCGGCTGGGCTTAAGCTTGAATTTTCGTTTGCAAAGCTATTTTCCTTCCGAACTATGTGAAATTCTTTTGACTTCACTATTTTAGAAAAGGCAGAACACTTCGGAGTCCGCCAGCTCTCATTATTGGGCCTCACACCCCAGCGATCTTGTTCACTCCAACGCCAGGTTCCGCGGGCAGCGAATATGAGGGTGGGAGTCACAAACTAGGCGCAGCTGTGTATGAAGTTTGAAAGATACACGTGTTTTACAGCTTTATGTTTCTTGTGTTTTTCTGCAGTCATTACATGAGACAGATACTGGAAGCCCTGCGCTACTGTCATGATAACAACATCATTCACCGGGATGTGAAGGTAAGAAGAGAAACTGACTTAAGTTTCCGACGATTTCTCTCATCTTCTTATTTAGCAGCTTTCTACATATGGAGTCATGTATCATTCTTCAAGCAGCAGTTTTTATCATTTCCGTTTCCTTACTTTTGTTAAAATGCACATGCGTTCTAAAATTTTGTTATCCCTGCCCTGGCCGGCGTGGCTCAGTAGATAGAGTGTCAGCCTACGGACTGGAGGGTCCCGGATTCGATTCTGGTCAAGGGCACATGCTTGGGTTGTGGGTTCAGTCCCCAGTGGGGGGTGTACAGGCAGCAGCCCATCCATGATTCTCTCTCATCATGGATGTTTCTCTCTCTCTCTTCCTCTCAGAAATCAATAAAAAACTATATTTAAAAAATAAAAATAATA
>NW_005370552.1:2420822-2464122 GCF_000412655.1 Myotis brandtii | reverse complement strand
AAACATCAATGATGAGAGAGAATCATGGATCGGCTGCCTCCTGCCCTCCCCTGACCGCCTGGTTCATAGGTCGACGCTCAACCACTGAGCCACGCCGGCTGGCAGTGCCCGGGTATGTTGTCACTGCCTCTCTCTCTAACCCACAGCATCCACAGACGTGCTCTCCTTCTCTCGAGATATATGATCAAAGGCCTGGCTTCTTCCATGTATTTTAATGGTTAAGATAATCAAGTAGACTTAAATGTTCTACAGTGTTTGGGAAATTTTAACTGAAACTCTTGTGGTTAAAAGCTGAGGAAAAGCATAAGCAATTCCAAAACAATGTAGTGGCATGTTATAATAGCAAATGGAAAATCATTGGAGCCCGGTCGGTGTGGCTCAGTGGTTGAGCGTTGACCTATGAACCAGGAGGTCCCGGGTTCGATTCCCGGTCAGGGCACATGCCCAGGTTGCAGGCTCCATCCCCAGTGGGGGGCGTGCAGGAGGCAGCCGATCCATGATTCTCTCTCAGCATTGATGTTTTTATCTCTCTCTCCCTCTTCCTTCCTCTCTGAAATCATTAAAAATATATTTTTAAAAAAGAAAAATTGGAGAAATGTAAAAAATCCACATTAGTGTGAAATATCATTCATGCTTTTTAAATGCAGCGATAGGAAAATGATACTGTTTTTATCAGCAGTCAATACCGAACAACCCAATGATACATAAGTATTTTTATGTAAACAGTATTCTTCAGTTATATAAACAAGGGAAGATAAAAGGGGGGAAATTGTCCATGGTAGTGGCATGCCCTGTTGTTCTTTTGCATTTAGTTAATATAAGTACATATACACAAAGTAAAATATATCTCCTTGTATATAGTATGTAAAACATATACCAGACAAAAATGACCATTAGAAAACTTAAATGGGTAAAACAGATTCTTAGCTCATATAATAACCTTGTGTCAAAAATGCCTTTGCTCAGCAGGCAATTTTATTTTGAATTCTGTTCTTGAAAGTTATATCAACATCACATCATGTAGTAAATAATGAGTGGCAACATACTCCACGGTAGTACTCTCCATAGCTAATATCGTGAGCTTTTGCTTAGCCATGGCCTTTGATATCACGGCAATCCAAAACCACATAAAATCCCAAAGTCATTATATTTGGCTTTACCTTCTCCGTTACCTTCTGATTGATTCATTCAAATGTTTGGGTGTGTGCTCTACGCAGAAGACTGTGCCTGGAGCCCGAGCCCTAAAGCTGTTATGGTGTCAGGAGGGATCAACACAAACCAAAACTTAGTGACTTCACACAACCACCATCACTTATTGGCTCGGAAATGGTGCCATTTGGACAGAGCTGGATGGGGCCTCCTGGAGTCTGTTCCACAGGCTGTTGGGGGGCCAGCAAGGCCAGTAGCCAGGAGGCCTCACTCACTCCTCTGGCATCTCAGCTGAAGTGCCTGGAACAGCTGGGAGCTGGTGGACCCTTCATAAATGCGAGTTGCCAGGCCTCTTGAAGCCTCGGCCCCAAGTTGGCATTGTGTCGTGTCTTGTGTTCTATTAGTCAAAAGGCCATTAAAAGTCAAAGTCAGCCCTGGCCGGTGTGGCTCAGTGGATAGAGCGTCGGCCTGCAAACGGAAGGGCCCCGGGTTTGATTCCGGTCAAGGGCACAGGCCCGGGTTGTGGGCTCGATCCCCAGTGGGGGACGTGCAGGAGGCAGCCGATCCATGATTCTCTCTCATCACTGATGTTTCTCTCTCTCTCCCTCTCCCTTCCTCTCTGAAATCAATGAAAATACATTTTATTTATTTTATTTTATTTTTTTAATATATTTTATTGATTTTTTACAGAGAGGAAGGGAGAGAGATAGAGAGAGTTAGAAACATCGATCAGCTGCCTCCTGCACATCTCCCACCGGGGATGTGCTCGCAACCCAGGTACATGCCCTTGACCGGAATCGAATCCGGGACCCTTCAGTCTGCTGGCCGACGCTCTATCCACTGAGCCAAACCGGTTTCAGCAATGAAAATACATTTTAAAAATCCAAGGATAACTTGGCTCTCCCGTCAGCCCTCTGCATCCACGGATTCAACCAACCCTGGTATGAAAACAGATTTTTCAATGCACAGTTGGGAAGCGCCGGTTGGGAGTGCAAACTGTTTTCGATCCGTGGTTGGTGAATCCCCAGATGTAAAACCTGTAGAAACAGGAGGACCGACTGTATTTATTGGAAAAAACAAATCCCACATAGAAGTGAACCCACGCAGCTCAAACCTGTGCTGTTCAAGGTCAAGTGTACATTGCTTTGTTGGTAGTACATTGAATAGGGGCTCAAGCGGGGAAGCCAACAAACAGGAGTGGGCCGGAGCGGCGGCCGTGGAGGTGGTGAGAAGGTAGATTCCGGGTACATTTTCAAGGTCATGTCAACAGGATTTGCTAAAATAATTAGTGTTGGTAATTTAGCCCAAAGTAGTTTTATTCAGGACCTTGTAGGGGTTTGCCAATGTAGGGGTCATAATAAAACTTTAATAGCAATCCGTGTCACATGGGTAATGAGTTCACATTTCACTCGATGTGTTAATATTTTTGCCAATAAAGCAGCCTGTTTTCTTCACATTCGGATAGATTAGCCAACGGCTTGAATGGATGTAGATTTCGTGTGTATGTAGATTCTGTCTTTTTGTAGTTAAAGTTGTCTTTCCTTATACTTCAGTGAAGAAAATAGAAGAGCAATGTTTCATTCCTTTTAGAAAATTTAGCTTATTTCATCACTTGCTACACCTAGCCAAGAATATTCTCAGTCTTTCCCCACCCCCTCCAGCCCCCTCTCCCGCTTCCCCCCTCCCTTCTCATAATTCTTGGCACTGATCCCAAAGCAGTAGATTTCCTAGCATTTCATTGATGAATAATGCTACCTTTCTTGACTCAGTAGGCGTTTCTTTGTGAAATCATCATAATTGAGTAAAATTTTTTCTTGTGTCGCGTTAGATTTGACTTGATGATGTCACATGACCTATCACGGACATGACTTTGCTGCTGGAGGCTGTCCTGTGTGCTGTGCCTCTACCCCCCGCTGCCAGTAGCATTTCCCCCAGTTACAACCATCAGAAATGTCTCCAACATTGCCCAATGCCCCCTGGGCACAGAAACAGCCCTGGGTCACACTCGGTCATAACGTAATGTTATCTTCCCATGCTTCGCCTCCCACAGGCATGTATTAACACACTAGAGGCCCGGTGCACGAAATTCGTGCAAGAGTAGGCCTTCCTTCCCCCGGCTGCCGGCACCGGCTTCCCTCGCAGCCCCAGCTTTGTCCGAAAGGACATCTGGTCTAATTAGCATATTACGCTTTTTTTATTATAGATGAATACAGAGTCCTTTTTTCTGTCACCTTCTCTTGTATTCCTCTTCCTGTGAAAGGATGTGAAAGCTTTGTTTCAGTGTTTCTCTCTTTTCTTCCTCTCACCCCTAAATTAAAAGTACTTTAGAAAGAGCCCTGGCCAGTTTGGCTGGCTCAGTGGGTAGAGCTTCAGCCTATGGACCGAAGGGTCCCAGGTTCGATTCCGGTCAAGGACACATACCCGGGTTGCGGGCTCCTCCCCAGCCTGGGCCCTGGCCGGGGCACGTACAGGAGGCAACCCATCGATGTGTTTCTCTCACATCGATGTTTCTCTCTGTCTCTCCCTCTCTCTTCCACTCTCCCTAAAAAGATCAATGGGAAAATATTCTCGGGTGAGGATTCAAAAGCATTTTTTAAAAAGGAAGAAATGGTCCAGTTGGCCAGGAAAATGCAGCCCTGGCCCCTCGCCTGCCTGCAGTGCTGTGGCGCTGAGGTTGGGGTCTCTGGTCCCTCTGGGCTCCCAAGTGCACCTGCTGGGTGTGGCGCCCGCAAGCAGTCCTGCCTCCTGTGGCTCTGACCGACTGACACCCAGTTCTAATAACTGAAGTTGAAGGTCAGCTGCTTCTCTAAATGCAAACTACTGCACACGGGCACCTTCTATTCTGAGTGGGGCCTGTGTCCAGGAGGCCAGGGGGCTCAGTTGGGAGGTTCTCAGAATTGGGCAGAAACCCCAGTCACACAGACACGGCAGAAGCCCCCCACCCCCAGCCCTGCTCTGCGCGCTTCCCTTAAATGGCTTTCCTCGCTCACTTTCCCCGCTCCCCTGTGGCCACGCCTGGCTGCTCTTTGGTCCCCTTCTGGTCTCGGTTCTCCTTTCACCTGCTTCAGGCCAGACTTGATTGTGAGCAGGCGTTCACCGAGCGGCGCCGGTTGCCATGGCGTTGGGGATTCTTCCAGCCGCTCTTCCTCTATTGCTCTCGCTTGCTAACACTTGTTTTCCATCCCTGACCACAGCTCCCAAAAGTCCCTGAGTTGCAGAGAAAAGCACACGGGCCGATCTGCGTTTCCTTTTGGGAGGAAATGGTCCCCGTTGGCAAGGAATAATCCGCATAATCCGCATATGCGGAGTTTGAGTGTGGGGTTTTAATCACTGCACTTCGAAAAGGCTCACGAATTACAAAATCATCTTCAACTTACCTTGTATTTTTCTAATATATTTGTGCTGACCTCAGAGAGGAGGGGAGAGGGAAACTTCAATGAGGAGAGAGAATCATGGATCGGCTGCCTCCTGCACGCCCCCCACTGGGGATGGAAGCCACAACCCGGGCATGTGCCCTGACCGGGAATTGAACCCGGGACCTCCTGGTTCATAGGTCAACACTCAACCACTAAGCCATGCCAGTTGGGCTACCTCGTATTTTCTTTTTTTTCAGAGAGGAAAGGAGAGGGGGAGAGAGAGAGAAACATCAGTGATGAGAGAGAATTGTCGATCAGCTGCCTCCTGCCCACCCCCTTCTGGGGATCTAGCCCACAACCCTGGCATGTGCCCTTGCCCGGAATTGAACCCAGGACCCTTCAGTCCACAGGCCGACGCTCTACCCACTGAGCCACACCGGCTAGTTACCTTGTATTTCTAACTACTGTGCTTCTATTCTCCACCTGACCCTTCAAAAACAATCAACTCCTTGACTTCAAAAGAAAAGAATGGCTGTTTCTTTGCTTATTAGATGCAAACCCTTTCACTGCTGTGCTTCTGCTGAGGCAGGGGCAGCGAGCGTGGATGATGCAGCCAAAGCGGCTTTTTCTGTCGGGTGCATAGCCTTTCTCACGTAGGAACTCTTTCTTCCCTGTGATGTCACTTCAGTTGGGATTTGGGGACAGTCCAGGGAAGGTCCAGGGCATTAGGCCGCACAATGGAAATGCTTGGCATATGGCCAGTGTCCCTCTGTGCTCCCCGTGTGGTTGGCCAAGCAGGCTTTCCTTCCATCGCATCTCCCACCCTGCAGGCTGCAGGGCCCGGATAGGCCGTGGGAGTCCTGCCCAATCAGAACACGATGGGCAGCCTCCCTTTCTGCCCGGGGAGCACAAACTCACTTGTGTAGTCTTTTTTAAATATATATTTGTATTGATTTCAGAGAGGAAGGGAGAGAGAGAGAGAAACATCAAAGATGAGAATCATTGATTGGTTGCCTCCTGCACCCCCCACACTGGGGATCGAGCCTGCTGTGCCTTTGACCAGAATTGAACCCAGGATCCTTCAGTCCGCAGGCCGATGCTCTATCCACTGAGCCAAACTGGCGAGGGCTGGATGTTTGGTCTTAATGGTTTGTGTTCTGACTCATAGTTTGAAAGTTTGCCTCAGTGAGAATATGTCTATGGAAAGGATGCAAGGGGAGATAAACAGTTGTCGCGGCCTGTTTGCGGGCATAATCGTGTTGCCCTAAGTCAAAATTTGGGGTTTCTGAAATTGCTTGCTTCTAGCTCACAGGAACATTAAAAACACCGTTTTTCTGAAATCCACACTTTAAAGTTAGCGTCCATTTAGAAAATATTTGCCATGACCTTAAATCAGCGGTTCTCAACCTGTGGGTTGCGACCCCTTTGGGGATCGAACAACCCTTTCACAGGGGTCGCCTAAGACCATCGGAAAACACATATATCATTACATATTGTTTTTGTGATGAATCACGATGCTTTAATTATGTTCAATGTGTAACAATGAAATTGGGGGTCACCACACCATGAGGAACTGTATGAAAGGGTCACAGCATGAGGAAGGTTGAGAACCACTGCCTTAAATAGCCAGGTCTTCACGTTACACAAAAAATGCAGCATGATTTGCAGCCACCCGTTCAGGAGAGCCGCGATGCTGTTAAGATAAACATGGTGAGTGTAACAGGCTCAGTACAGAGAACTAAACGGGAGCGCTCTGTCAGAATGTGCACCTCACAGAGAAATGGCACAGCTCTCTGCCTCTTTAAATGTAGGAAACTGCTTTGGCCATCTCTTTTATGTTTTATTTAAATAGTAGCCATGTAAAGTGACTTTTTCAAATAATGATTTTTAGGCCCTGGTCCAGTAGCTCAGTTTGTTAGAGCATCCTACCCATATGTCAAGGTTGTGGGTTCAATCCCCAGTTAGGGCACATGCAAGAAGCAGCCAGCAGCCCTAGCTGGTTTGGCTCGGTGGATAGAGTGTCAGCCTGTGACTGAAGGGTCCCAGGTTTGATTATGATCAAGGGCACATGCCTGGGTTGCAGGTCCGATCCCCAGTAGAGGGCATCCAGGAGGCAGCCAAACAATGATTCTTTCTCATCATTGATATTTACCTCTCTCTCTCCCTCTTCTTCCTCTCTGAAATCAATCCTATCCTATATAATAAAAGCCTAATATGCTAAGTGTCCAACCATTTGACCAGTCGCTGCGACGCTCACTGACCATCAGGGGGAAGACGCTCCAACCAGTAGGTTAGCTTGCTGCTGGGGTCCGGCCGATCGGGACTGGGCGAGAGGGGCCAGACATGCCCTGGAGCCCTCCCGAGGTCCCTCCCCCACCAGCCAACCTCCTGTGGTCCCTCCCCGGCCGGCCTCGACCAGCCCTGATCAGGACTGGGCGAGTTGGGCCAGACACGCCCTGAGCCCTTCCACGGTCCCTCCCCGGCCCCAATTGTGCAATGGTGGGGTCCCTCTGCCTGGCCTGCACCCTCTTGCAATCCGGGACCCCTCGGGGGATGTCGGAGAGCCAGTTTAGGCCCTGAGCATACAAGGCCAGGCCGAGGGACCCCACTAGTGCACGAATCCATGCACCGGGCCTCTAGTAAAAATATAAAATAAAATAAAAAGAATCAGCCAATGATTACATAAATAAGTGGAACAACAAACCGACATTCTCTCTCTCTCTCAAAATAAATTACACGAAATAATTATTTTTAGCAGATATATGTATTTAAAATCCTAAATGCGGTGAGATTTAATACGGTATGTTAAATGAAAACTATGGATCATCTTCTCAGCTCCCCTTAATCTAATGAGTTTGGGTTGAAAACTGGTGTGAGAATAAAGTACTGGTGTAACTGGAAACACTGCCTCAGGACCCCTCCTGGCCAGCCGGGCGCTGCTCTGGGATTCGTGGCTCTCGTGTCCATGAAGTTTCTGGCTTGGGCACCTCGGCTTGCAGCCAGCGCTCAGGCGGCCACCTGCCTCTGTGTCTGCAGATGGAGCAGCCAGAGATCGGGTCGCTGCTGGAGGAGAATAGACGCGCGCTGGACGCATTTGGAGCCAGCAGGTGGTTCCTCAGACTTTCCTCTGAAGATTTTCTTCTCTCAATTAAGCATTGAAGTAAAACAGGAGAAAAAAAAAAACATGTACCGTTTGTTTTCTATTTTTTTTACATTAAAATCATGCAGAGATGTGTTAGGGAAACTTCTATGTCAGTGGTTCTCAACCTTCTGGCCCTTTAAATACAGTTCCTCATGTTGTGACCCAACCATAACATTATTTTCATTGCTACTTCCTAACTGTCATGTTGCTACTGTGATGAATCGTCATGTAAATATCTGTTATGCAGGATGGTCTTAGGCGACCCCTGTGAGAGGGTCGTTCAACCGCCAAAGGGTCACGACCCACAGGTTGAGAACCACTGCAGTGGTATTGATCACCTGGCCCGTGGGGCATCTGAAGAGTGAATTCCTTCTACATTTTTAATTCATGAACCCAAACCTGCTGTCAGTGTAAAGGCTTTGGGAAGTGCTGTGTGACCTGAAGGAACTGCCATGGACAGAATAAATGACGCTTTAAGTCACTAAGTAACAGGTTTCAATGAATATTTATTCAACTTTATTTTTATTCAACTGTTTTTGTTTGGTTCTTATCTGAGCATACAATGCAAGTACCATGGGAGTAGAAATAGAAAACACACTATAGCGCCAAAGGTGGTCATGATCTCTTTGGGAAGATAAAACACACATTTTTACAAATAATTATTATAATGTATATAATACAGAATAGAGACACCATCATTTGTCTTACTGACTATTGCATGGAAGAAAGATGTGACCATTAAGAACTGCTTACTCTTTAAATATTTGCTTAGAATATTGGGCAACTTACCCATGCACTTCAGTTTTTAATCAGTAAACTGACATACTCTAGGGTTGTGATCATTGACATAATACTTACAAAGCATGTAAGAAGAATGCCAGACACGTAGCAAGTGCTTAGTAAATGGTAGCTACTCATAATAGTAACATCTGATTTAATAATAGTACCGATGAACTGTGCAGTACTTTTCCATTCTACAGATGAGGAAATTAACACTTAAACAGGGTGAGGTGGAGCTAGGATTGAGCCCAAGGACCCCAACTCCAGAGACCAATCTCTGAACAGTGATGCAATTGTACTGCCTTATCATTGGTTCACTCATTTCACCAAAATTAATTGAACATATCTACATGCCAGGTTCTATTTGTCATCAATAACAACATTATTTACATAAAATGCAGCGGAAACTATACAAAATGTGATCCAGATTGGCGTAGAATGGCATTGTATTCGCTTTTTATTTTGACAAAGTCTGATCCAAATATTTAAGCAGAGTTACAAATAACATCTGCTTAAGAAATACTGGAATCAATGAATGTTGCTTCTCCTAGTATCATAAGCCACATAATACCAAATAGTGTGCTTCATACCTTGAATTCTTACACTGTATCATTCACACATTTAGATAGGACTTAAGTGAGGAAATTTCGTATCCACTTTTTCTTCTCTTCGTCTTCAAAGTCCCCAACAAAACACTCCACAGATGGACCCTTGTATTAGAAAGTCCACACCTTTGGCTTCCTTGTCCTACCTTCATGAAACACTGTCCCGAATAGAAGCCCCTGTGGTTGACTTTGCATAGAAAACGGTCTGTTGGCTTCCTCTGCAGCGGGATCCTTTCAATGCGCTTACGTTTGCCTCTGAAGGTCTCTGTCCTCTCAGCCTTCAGTACAAGTTGAACTGTAAAGTGAGTTTTCTGGTCACTTTTTAAACCAAAGAGGTCTTCTCGGTGCCTGTTACCCACCGCGTTATGGCCCGTTGACCATGTCGTTTATGGTCATCTGAGCGCTCTTCTAGGTGGTGGGCTTTCCCCCTCCAAAGTCAGCCATAGGGCTGGGTAGGCGTGGAGTCAGATTTTGTGAAGAGATCATACAGGATCTTCTTGAACGTCTTATCTAAAAAAAGAAATATAATGGGGTCGGTGCTGCTCCTGGCTGAGGCGAGACAGGTGAGGATGTTTTTGATTTCTATCAAATAATTCAGTTGCTCACAGCTCACCGTTTGGTGGAGAACATAGAAAATGGGCTTAAAAATGCTGTAGGGGAGGAAGCAGACAAGCAGTAGGATCTGGATGACCAGCAGATGCCTCCTCACGGAACTGTACATGAGATGTCTCTCCGTGATGGACGTACAGGTCCTGATCTTTCGCAGGTGGCTCACAAAAGAGTAGTATGACGTGAGGACGACTAAAAACGAAAATCCGATAAACGTGGTCCCAATGAGGCCCGCGATCTGAGAGATCATGGCTCCTAGTTCCATCTTCCGGTTATAGCACAGGGTCTCCTCTCCTTCCGTGGCCTCCACCACGGAGTAGTAGATGATCACCGGGATGATGATGCCGAGCACGCCTCCCCAGATGTACACGCAGAGCTTTTTAGCGAAGTTGGGCTGGCGGAACTTTTTCAGTAAATGGCCATAAAATATTTTCTCGTAGCACGAAGTGGTCTCGGGCGTGGACTCCTTTTTCATCAGGGTAGCATAGCGACTAATGGCGATCCAGCTTAAAATCAAGAGGCTGACAAACATACTGACGTGCATGGGGAGCGTCCCCAGGAAATTGACCACCCTGCACTGTGCTGATCGATATTCCCATTGGAAACCCTTCAGGAAATACATCCCCATGAAGGGCATGGTGCTGCACACGAGTAGGTTCGCCGTCACGAGATGCGCCAGGTAGATGTGAGTGGAGGTTTTCTTGCCTATTTTGGTTAAAAATACCCATTGAGAGAGAGAATTGCCGAAGAGACCGACGACACAGAGGAAGCTGTAAAGGATTGGCAGAGCCACGGAAGAGATCGGGGAGGGCCGGATACATGTCGAGGCTGAGTGGTTATTCATTTAGATCAGCTTTTCTTGACTTTTGTCACAGGAGCTAGAACAGAATTGCGGGTGTTTTTAAAACATGTATCTGCCCTATACCTTCTTCCACCTCCCCCCGCCATGGTAAATATTTAAAATTATAAATGGTATTTAAGGTGAACGGTTTTTAAAAATTGGGTAAAATAGTAACATGGATGTGTTGGATGGAAAGGGAACGTGTAGATGCCTTCTCACCTTTTCCGATCCCAATTGTGCAGGTGAAATAAAAGCAAAAGTTGATGCGGAAAGCGCCTTTGTCTAAAAAAACAAAATTTGATAAACATAGCTAAATGCCTGAGTTTTATCACTTTTACTAGAGGGCTTTGTAGTTCTTCTATTAGACTCTAAAGCAGTTTGTAAATGACAATTGATTTTTCTTTCTAGAAAGGTACTTTTTTATCATTTTAAGGCACTTCCAAGCAATACACACACTGGCCAAGGGAACCTGTTGCCAAAGCATAGAGAGAAGACTGATCTGTAATCATCACATTCATTGTACACAAATACTGTTCAAAATGGTGTCTCTCCATGGCTGGATTAAAGCACTTCTCCAAAAGCTAATACTGTTAGAAGAGTCTCTTTTCCTATTTCAGAAGCAAACTTAATTCCACAGAAACAGATACTCGGGCAAGATCCTGAATTGCACAGAAGGGAAGTGTAGTAACCAAGGCAAACACCGAAAACCCAGGATCTTTACCAAAGGTCATCAATAATGT
The DNA here is from genome assembly GCF_000412655.1 of Myotis brandtii. Taxonomy (NCBI): domain Eukaryota; kingdom Metazoa; phylum Chordata; class Mammalia; order Chiroptera; family Vespertilionidae; genus Myotis; species Myotis brandtii. Next base: position 2,452,900 of record NW_005370552.1, on the reverse strand, counting down.
ATTTCAAATACTTAACGCTCAACAGTCCTGCTTCAATACGAAGTTTACTTTCAAATTCTGTCAAAACTGTAGCTGCTGTGCTTGTTGGTTAGAGCGCCCTCACGTGTCTGTGTGTGTAATTGAGTATCTGGTTTTTCAGAGAAGAGGTTTTTTAGACGTTATTTTAATCCCAGCCAAAATGCAGGTGTGGCGTTTGCTTTTCTGTCTTATTTTTAAATCTTTCTTTACAGGGTACACATAAAGGGTTGAAAAGCCACATAAAAACTCCTTGTCATTCTTATTTTTTCCATGTCCTCATTTCTTTCAGGGGAGAATAAGAGAAGTTCTTGGGTTCTGGTCAAATAAGAATCATGAGATTTCTCAGAATGTGCCACATTTCTTGAGTTTTTCCACCATAACTTTCTAGGAACCACATTCTCTATTCTTCTCTAATCTCGAGTGAGGATTCTCAGTCTTATTTTTAGAATCCTATCCGCTCTTTGGCTAAACACAAAATGTTGACCATACATTGTCTCCTGAGATTCTCATATGCCCCCGGCCCCTCGGGGCTGCTTGTTCTCTCTCTCTCTTCAGAATCATGGTTATATTTTTGCCTCTTGGGTTGCAGAAACAGTATATTTGAAAAAAATCCCTATTACAATTTTGAAATAATTTTTATACCAAACAAGACCCACCTAAAGACTTGAAAACCTGAAGGCTATGCAGTGTCTCTAGTTCACATACTGAGACCCTTCATTCATGTCTACTGGTGTGTTTGAATCCACTCCACCTGGCAAATCGGAATCTGCTTGTAGTTAGTGTATCATATCTGCTTGTAAATATCTGAAACCTAAACTGTAGCACATCAGTCAAGTGGAAAGTGAACTGAGCCAGTTTCTTTCTTAAGGAAAATTGATCTGATCAAAGTAGTTTTTATTGCCCTGACCGGTTTGGCTCAGTGGATAGAGCATCGGCCTGTGGAGTAAAGGGTCCCGGGTTTGATTCCGGTCAAGGGCATGTACCTTGGTTGCGGGCACATCCCCAGTAGGGGGTGTGCAGGAGGCAGCTGATCAGTGTTTCTCTCATTGATGTTTCTGACTCGCTATCCCTCTCCCTTCCTCTCTGTAAAAAATCAATAAAATATATTTTTTTAAAAAGTAGTTTTTATTTTCCAGAAGAAATGGACCTTGTTTATGATGATATGAAAGAAACACACTAGCCCCCTGCCTTGTGTAGATAATACATTCTATACCACAATCTGTAAACGTGATCATGTTTCTGTATTAATAATGTTCCTCTTTTTTTTTTAAAGTAGACCACCTCATACAGCATCTGATCTCTTACTCCTTACCATCACCTTGTTCTGTTTCACACTAGCAAATGCTTCAGAACAGAAGGGAGGTAAAGAGACTTCCACAGAGTCTAGCACTATGAGAGGAATGACATTGACCCTGAACTTCAATGTAACAAATGACAACTAGTTCACATCTTCAGCTTCCCAAACAAAAGTACTGGATAATTCGTTTCTAAAATTTAGAAAATAGTATTAGGCTTAAGAAATCAAAGAAAAATCACTATACACACACACACACACACACACACACACACACACACACACACAGAGAGAGAGAATTGTTCTCCAAAACGATCTCTCCAAGCCTGCATTCCCCTCAGTATGCTGACTGTCTTGAGTCGTGCACACATTGGGTCTCAGCTGATTTGACAGATGAAAAAGGTTCTACAAGTCTAAGTTCAGTTACTAATGGTCATCTACATAATGACTACGCTGACCAGCTCTCTTACCTGTACAAGCAGCTAATGCGAGCGAGGCTCCGTTATTCAGGGCAGTGATGCTAAACTTCAGATTCGGCTTCTCTGCTCATCACGCCTTCAGTGCCCTGCAGTGTATGTCAGTGTGAAGAGATTCTTGCATGACACTGACGACAGTGGGGGAAAAAAAAGGAAATAAACACTATTGTAGAAATCCAGTAGCTGTAGCAAACGTAGCAACTACCTTTCCCACCCAAAAGACAACTAATTTCTCTGTTTCTGCAGTGAGAGAGTGGGAGGAAGTTGGTGGACCATATATATACTGTCCTTCCCTGTGGTTCTCTTATGCCCCAGTGACACCTCAGCTAGCTTGACTAGCAGGCTTGATTGAAGTTCAACGGTTTGAGCCCCGTGGCTAGTTTTACACCACACAGTGGTAGAGGGAACCACTCCGTATTGACCCAATCAAATATTCGTACCAACTTGTCTGTAAAATCAGTTTTCTTATCTACAGAAGCTGTTAGGTAAGGAAACTAAGTTTTGTTTCCCTTTATTCTTGATAAGGATGAATTGCGATAAGCCACCCACAGATGATTTCACAGACAAGGATAAACAAGTGAGGCCCAGTCCGGCCCGTGTGGCTCAGTGGTTGAGCATGGACCCATGAACCAAGAGATTTCAGTTTGATTCCCGGTCAGGGGACATGCCTGGGTTGCGGGCTCGATCCCCAGTGTGGGGCATGCAGGAGGCAGCCAATCCATGATTCTCTCTCATCATGGATGCTTCTCTCTCTCTCTCTCTCTCTCTCTCTCTCTCTCTCTCTCTGAAATGAATAAAATATATTTTTTTAAAAGAAGTGAGGCCCAGCACAGCACACTGTAAGCACTGCACCCAGGGAGTTGGGTCCCAACTTGCTTGCTAAGAACTAGCTCATTCTACTTTGAAATGCCCTGTGCTGCCTCCATTCAGAATCAGAGTTGGTTCGGAGCATTTCAGAGTAGATTTGGGGAATCCTGGGAAGTTCTAGAGCAGGGGTGGGCAACCTTTTGTGAGTGCGTGCCCAAACCAGCAAAATCTCTGACTCAAAATTCTTCTGCGTGCCAACCCTAATTTTTTGAGAACATGTTACGCCTACTTGATATCTCTTAAGGTGTACGTATGTGAAGAACCTTGAAGAAGTAATAAAATTCATTCGAGCGACAAAAACACAGTATATGATGATGAAAAATACATTTATTTTTTAAGGTATTCATGTTATGTAAAATTATTTATTTATCTAAGATGCACCTACACTGAATTTATCTGAAAAATAAAAAAGTCGATATTAAGAAAAAAATTGTAAATGGAAGATTATAAGAGAGGGTTTCGTGTGCCAGCAAAAGTTACTGGCGTGCCATGTTTGGCACGCGTGCCAGGGGTTGCCCACACCTGTTCTAGAGTCTGAACCTCAGGTATACCTCGGATAAAATGAATAGTGATAGTATGATATAAAGAATTGTGAAACCGATTTTCTGCATAGAATTGTGCAACCAGTCGGAGCTAGTAACTAGATAAAAGCTAAGGGTGTGCAGCTGGGAGCAGACCTGCATCACACTACCTTCTCTTGGAAAGTTAAACCAGTGAGAGTCTGAGAATGGAAACAGAAATCCAGTGAGGGGTGTGCAGGAGGCAACTCCATGATTCTTCTCTCTCATGGATGTTTCCATCTCTCTCCCTCTCCCTTCCTCTCTGAAATCAATAAAAATATATTTAAAGAAAAAAAAAGTAGCCCTAGCCAGTGTGGTTCAGTGGATAGAGTGTCAGCCTTTGGACTGAAGGGTCCCGGGTTCGATTCCAGTCAAGGCCACATACCTCAGTTTCAGGCTTCTCCCCGGCCCGGGCCTTGGTTGGGGCGCGTGCAGGAGGCAACCCATCGATGTGTTTCTCTCACATCAATGTTTCTCTCTGTCTCTCCCTCTCCCTAAGAATCAATGGAAAATATCCTCCGGTGAGGATTAACAAAAGAGGGGGGGGGGCAGGCTAGAACCCAGCAGGCACAAGACACCTCCGTTGACCTGAATGTTTGTGCTTCAACTAGACAGTCCTTTGGGGCTGTCCACGCCCGCGTCTATGCTCCGGCCATTCCCTAGCTCGGGGCCCGGGCGGCTGTGAGCAGGGGAGGAGCCACGCCTCCTGCATCCCCATTAGAGCATCACATGCCAAAGATCATTATTCCTCCAACTTGGGGGGGTGGGGGGGCATCGAAGCTTGCCTGCGGCCCGTTCAGCACACCCCAGGCCAGTGGTGCCTCCGGGAGGAAGCACAGCTGTGAGCTCAGAGCTGTGGTCTCCGGGCCGCCGAGCGCCCCGCCCGCTGCAGGATGTGGGGGTCTGGCCACAGCCGTCCTGCCCTCAGCCGGGGTGTGAAGAACCTCTACTTGCCCCTGAGAGCTGGTTTCTCAGCACCCCTGGGCACATTTCCCAGCCGGTCGGAAATGTGGGAGAGTCCAGAAAATGGTTCGCTTTTTCAAATATTTGTATTGATGTCAGAGAGGAAGGGAGAGGGAGAGAGAGAGAAACATCCATGATGAGAGAGAATCATGGATCGGCTGCCTCCTGCACGCCCCACACTGGGGAGTGAGCCCGCAACCCGGGCCTGTGCCCTTGACCAGAATCGAACCCAGGACCCTTCAGTCCGCAGGCTGACACCTTACCCACTGAGCCACACCAGCCAGAGTGAAAAATGATTAGCTTTGTAAGAAAGGTCTAATGACAAGACCTCCATGGGCCTAATCAATGCTTGTGCTTCACCTTTGACCTTTGTCGTGTCCTATGGGCTTGAATGCAGTGGGCGGGGCGTGTCTTCTAGAAACACCCACCACAGAGGCACTCAGCAGTGTTGGTGGCAGTCATAGAATCGGAATGGCCTCCGAGGTGGCAGTGGGAAAGCAGCCGGGAAAGTAGCAGGCTTGGGGAAGGGAAGAAACTTCGACCTTGGGTGCGATGAGGGAAAATCTGGAGGACAGGCCGATGTTGAATTTCACCATCTTCGCATCAGTCAAGTTCGGTTCATATTATGCTTCAGAGCCTACCTTTTTTTTTTTTTTTACAAGTTCTTTGAAAAGCCAAGAGTATATAAAGTTTTCAGAAAATAAAGCATCTGATGATAGAATTCTAAAACTAATTTAGGAGATCACATCAGCACAGCTACAAACTATATATGCCTCTGCGCCGGGAAACAACCACTTGAATTGCAAGGAGGTGTAGAGGCTCCTGTGTCATATACACCTGGCCGTTTTACTAGCAATCGCTTCTGTTGCATTTCTAAATAAAATGGTCCTGTCCTCATCCAAGGGGAGGGGAAGAGAGATGGCAAAGGAAAACGAGGAAGAGTTTGGTGGATTAGATCTTACCTGCTGTACCTACTAGTGTCTCTATTCATTTTCTCTTCTTTTTTAAAAATATATTTCTATTGATTGATTTCAGAGAGGAAGGGAGAGGGAGAGAGAGAAACATCCATGAGGAAAGAGAATCATGGATTGGCTGCCTCCTGCACGCCCCCTACTGGGGATCGAGCCCACAACCAGAGTCAAACCCCAGACCCTTCAGTCCGCAGGCCGACGCTCTATCCACTGAGCCACACCGGCCAGAGCGCATCTTGGTAATCTTTTGATGGATGGCGATATATGAGACTTGAAGTAGTCGTTTTCAGGCATCCCTCTAAGCAAGTCTTCGTGTTTTAGATATTTCTCCAGTTGCACTAGACATGGCAGAGTTGCTAATATTGCCATGCTGTCTCCTCCCCTTGTCTCCATCAAAAACCAGCCTAAAATGGATCGCTTCAATGAATCTGCAAATCAAGTATTGCATCCAGGAAATATAAGCTCATATCTCCAGAAATATCTGGTGGAGAACATTGGAAAGAAGAAACAACAGTTACATTTTAACCCAGAAAAAGTCTGTGAGAGACTCGTTGCTTTGAAGGTGCTGTGTCCAGAAGAGGGCAGTGTGTTACCGGCCCTAGTTACACCTCTTGCTGCTAAAGGCTGAAGCACTACGGTGCCTGCGTTGCGCTATTTTCTAACCAGAAAATGTGAAACAATTTAAAAGTGTAGTGTTTTGAGCTCTAACAAAATGATAAGCCTTCTTTAATTTAGTAGCTGAAAAACACTTTAAGTGTTAGAGAATAAAAGTAATTGTGCGGACAGTGGATTTGCATCCTTAAAGTGAACACGCGGTGCTATTCACCCGCCTTTAATAGGATATGTACTTCGGGGGTTCTTTGGGGGTTTTGTACTAGTGATTAGCACAAGAGTCAGCTTTGTAAAATCTTCACAACTATAATTGTCCTAGTGGTAAAAAGAAAGTCTGACATTGGAGTATGCAGATGCAGAAGCTTTCATCATATTTTTAGTTTCCCTTTAACTTTTTATATATATTTTTATTGATTTCAGAGAAGAGGGAAGAGGGAGAGAGAGATAGAAACATCAATGAGGAGAATCATCGATTGGCTGCCTCCTGCATGCTCCCTACTGGGGATGAAGCATTGTCTTTTTTGTTAATAAAATTATTATATTTGTCTCACCATTTTAGAAATCAGTGGTACATATGCTTTTCATTATATTTTGCTGGTGACCCGGTGCACAGATTCATGCACATTGAAAGGAAATTAATTAGAAGGTGGCCGGCGGGGTGGGACTGGGCGAGATGGGCTGGACACGCCCTGGAGCCAACCTCCTGCAGTCCCTCCCTGGCTGGCCGCACCTGGGGCAGTGGACCGTGGCTCCAAGGGCGTCTGTGGAGTTAGCGAGGTCCCTCTAGCAGGTGGGGTCCCTCGGCCTGGCCTGCGGGGATAGGCTAAAACCGGCTCTCCAACATCCCCCGAGGGGTCCCGGAGTGCCAGAGGGCACTCTGCAAAGTTGCTGTCGTACAGGGTGTGGAATGCAAACACAAGTGTGCAGTAAACCAGATTCGGGGCCGACAGTGCCCCAGCAACAACATGACCCATGGCTAAAGGTGGAATCACACAGCCCCTTGAGGAATCGGGCTCCCTCCTCTCTGGTTCCAGGGTGTGTTACCTGAGAACCACCACTGCCAAGTCACTGCAGCTCAGCAGTTCCTGTGTTGAGCGTCTTCACCCTGGTGGTCAGTGTGCGTCATACCTATCAGACAGTCGCTTAGCCTTTTATATATATAGATATGCATCATTTACCTATTGTGTACCAAACCATCCCCCAGACTTGGTGGCTTATGCCAACAACCATCCGTTCATTGTCAGTTCTGCAATTTGTTCTGGGCTCAGCTGGGCGGTTCTTCAGTCATTCTCACCTGGGGTCATTCACACAGCTTCTTAGTCATCTGAGGTGAGTGGTCCAAGATGGCCTCACGCACGTGTCTGGAGCCTCAGCTGGGATGCCTGTGCAGGCCGAGCATCTCTCTCCATGTGATCTTTCACCCTGGGTTTATTTATAACCCGATGGGATTGGTTCCAAGAGAGCAACACTGGAAGCTGTAAGGCCTCTTATGGTCTTGCTCCAATGTCATCCAGCATCCAGCACATTTTACTGATCAAAGCGAGTGACAGCATCTGCCCAGCTTCAAGAGGTGGGCAAAGAATTCACCTCTGGATGAGAGGAGCTACAGAGAATGTTGATCTACTTTTTTTATTTTTAAAATATATTTTATTGATTTCAGAGAGGAAGGAAAAGGGAGAGAGAGATAGAAGCATCAATGACGACAGAGAATCATTGGTCAGCTGCCTCCTGCACATCCTACTGGGGATCAAGCCTGCAACCTGGGCATGTGCCCTTGACCAGAATCGAACCTGGGACCCTTGAATCCACAGGCCAGCGTTTACTTTGCAAAGGGACGTCCACCCTGTCCCACTTTGGTCTTGGAGCTGTCAGATTGTTTTAATGATTTCTTATATTAAAAGGTCTGTTGGAAGTCTCAGGAGCCATACTGTTTCCTTTGTACTTTTTATCCTCTGTAAATAGCTTATCCCTTAATTTGCGTGCTTTTCTGAGTAGGGTGATGAAATCTCTCATCATACCTCAGGCCAAGAACCATCTCCTTGTCCACCGTCCGCATACTGTCCACACTCCCTGCCTGTCAGTCACTTAGTAGCCATCTTGGTTATCAGATGGGTTATCAGAGAGAGAGAGAGAGACCATATTTATATGACTGTGATACAATATCTATACTAATAAAAGGGTAATATGCTCATTAGAGCAGACATCTTACAGACGTCCATCCAGACAAAGCCACAGCGCTGCAAGGACCTAGGGCCTAAGCCGTCAGTAGGACATCCCCTGATGGCTCCCAGACTGAGAGGAGGCAGGCTGGGTTGAGGGGACCCCCCCCCAACCCTCAGTGCATGAATTTTCTTGCACCGGGCCTCTAGTGTTGTTATAATTATTCTATTTTATTGTTGTTAATCTCTCACTGTGCCTAATTTATAAATTAGATTTTATCATAGGTATGTGTGTATGTATAGGAAAAAATAGTATATAGCATCCACTGGCGTCTTGGATCGTTAGCCCCCACAGACGGGGGTTGGGGGACTAGTATAGAAAGATTCTCAGTCTCACTTGCCCCTTGTAGCTTCTCTCCCACCATACTAGGTGGTACTCATTTCTCACGCTCTCATTCTTTTGGGGATCCCAAATGCAAACCATCAGAGCATGAGACCCACATGTACTTACTTGGCTGACTTCTCTCTCTACTGCCCACATCTATTTGGAACTCTGCAATCGGTCCCCGCAAGAGCTGACCCTGTATGTTCCAGTGTTTTTCAAGTCACACTGGCCACAAAGGGGAACTGAAGACGAGCAGGCATGCAAAGCTCATCAGTTCCCTTGCAGCCAGCTGGGAGCTGTTTTTAATATAGAGGAAACAGCGTTTTTCTTCTGAGCACAGAGTGCCTTCTCTACACATACGAAGCATTTCTGCTTCTGAGCGATCGGGACACACCGAAGCGGGCATTCAATTCTGAGAAAGGCAATTATAAGAGAAGGTAGGGAACCAGAGACCACAGCGAATTGGGGAAGAAGAAGAGGTGCTGCTGAGTCCAGGGAAGGGGCACAGTGGAGGCACGCCCTGTAGAGGGACGACGCCCATGCCAGCATCGCCAGCAGTGACGGCCATTCCGACCTGAGCTCATGCTATTGAGCCAGGTCTGCGGGGAACGTGTCTTGTCCCCCCTTCCAGATGCAACGTCTGATGACACAAAGCAAAGCCAGAGCTCAGAAAGACAGCAGAGAGACCTGAACACCGGACCTAAATATCACAACGCTCCCAGAATCCATCAGCTCATTTCAGACATAGTTTAAACAGCCTCTCTAGCAACGTGCCTACTGTGTGCTGAGGAAGGGACATGGGACAAATGTGCTATAAAAGAAGATTCAGGAAACCTGCTTGGGGACCATTGGCCATTCACAAAGCACCTCCTTTCCCCCGGTGCACTCCCTTGAGTCGCCTTGAGGACGTTCATGCCTTGGCACATGGTCACAGGTGGCCTTTGGTTGCCACTCACCGTTAAGGCATTGGATGTTCTGCAAGACACAAACCTTCTATGAAAGGGAGCTGAAGAGCATCTCTTCCAAACTGTATCAGATGCTCGAAATGCTTTGCTGCCTTCCCAGCCTGCCGGGGGCCCAGGCTGTACTGAAGCAGTTCTGTGAGCAGATAACTCAGTGGCTCTCTACTCCATGTGAGACATGCGCAGCGCTCCTCCACAACGGGTCCTCTTCCTGCTTTCTCTCCGAGGCCACACACACACATTTTGGCTCTCACACCTTCCCTTTGGTCTCTGCTTCAAGGCTGAACAATCCCCTTCTTTCAGCTGTCCTTCACCTGTCATCCTGCGAGACACCCTCCATTCCCCTCGTCCACTTGCTCAAGTGCCAGACTGCGGTTCTGGCCAGCGCCAGGGAGAAGGGTCTGTTCCCAGTCCTGCCCCGGACAAGGCCGTTGTTCACAAATCTAATGTTAAATGACCCTTTATGACTTACTTCCGCCACCTCCTCTGATCCGGGTCACCTTCTGCTGTGCATCTTCCTAGTTCTGAAGTTTACCTGCATTTTGTATATTTGATGTATTTCCCCTACCTTTCCCTTGGCATTTGAGTATTTGGATAACTGACATTCACAATTTTCTACTGGCCAGGCACATTTACTCACTCATTTAGTCCTCATAACAACGATCTAAGTTACGTACAACTATGATTCTGCTTTTCTTGGTAGAGGAACAAAAGCTTGTCCAAGGTTCACAGTAAGTGGTGGAGCTAGAAATTGAACTCCGGCAGTCTGGCTGCAACAGCCACCCTTTTAACCTGTCTGTTATGCTGCCTCTCAGTTCATTATCTAATAGCTAGAGGCCCAGTGCACGAATTCATGCACCAGTGGGGTCCCTCGGCCTGGCCTGCAGGATGGGGCCAAAACCTCTCTCTGATATCCCCCGAGGGGTCCCGAATTGCAAGAGGGCACAGGACAGGCTGAGGGACCCCACCGGTGCACGATCAGGGCCAGGGAGAGACGCAGGAGGTTGGCCAGCCAGGGAGGGACCGTGGGAGGGCTCCAGGGCATGTCCAGCCAGTCTCACCCACTCCCAATTGGCCAGACCCCAGCAGCAAGCGACCTACCAGTCAGAGTGTCTGCCCCCTGGTGGTCAGTGCACGTCATAGTGAGCAGTTGTGTGGCCTTAGCATATCATTAGCATATTACTCTTTGATTGGTTGAATAGCCAACCGGTCCACTGGACACTGAGCATATTAGGCTTTTATTATATAGGATGTGTAATGTCACTGGGCTAAGAAGACCTATTAGATCCAGCCCCACCATCACCCTCGCTGTGGCCTTACCACCAGGATGATAACGCTCCTGGTCCGTTGATCAAGGCTCTTCCTCCGGACTGTGTTTGAGTGGCCAATACCAACATCGTCCTAATCCCCCCCGCCTGTTTCCTCCTAATTTTCCCTCACTGACCCCCTAGTGAATGGCCAGTTCTTTCTTTAAATTTGTTGATACATTGAGCCAGTCAACTCCTGGTCTAGGAGATTTTCTGTGCTTTAAAGGCATTTGCATGTCTGTACTCTGATGTTTGAATGTTATAGTTTAACTCTCAGGAAACATTTCTATTTCGGAGTTCTTAGGGAATACCTCATTTGGACTCCTTTGTACTATTTATGACTGAAATGCCAAATTGTCTTACTGAATCGGTAATTTCATCTGCAGTTCTTTAGTGTGGTGGTCCTTGAGGGGTGTCTTTCAAAGACCAGGGTTTATCTGGATTTATTCATCAGAAAATGTCTTTCTTTGCCTGAAAATGTCTGGCAAAAGGCACCATGAGCAAAGGGCAAGTCCCATTCTGGTGGAAGTCATTTGCCACCCACATGAACAGCAAAGATTCACTTGCAGAATATATGGAGAGCTGCTTCAACAATTTGAAAGAAAGAAATAAAAGATGAGTGACTCATTGAGGGAAGAGAGGGAGAGGTACGGATATGAACAGGTACGTTTACCCAAGGAGAAATGTAAATGGACAAAAAACATGAGATGATGCTCCATTCCCCTTGTCATTAGGGAAGTACAGGTTAAAACCGCAGGGAGAGGCCATCTCACACCCACCAGGATGGCAAAAGTTAGTAAACCTGAGAAAACCAAGTATCGCTGAGGATGTGGGTAAACAAGAACTCGTATCTTCCTAGCAGTGGGATAGGTACATAAACTGATAAAATTATCTTGGAGAGCAATTTGTCACAACTAAGAAACTGAGGATGCGCATAGCCATCCAAGCAAGCATCGCCACTGCTAGATGTCAGCCAGAGAGAAACTGCACGCGCACAGGACGTACAAGAGTCTTCACTTGAGCATGGCTTCTGATAGTAAAGAAGTGGAAACCACCTAAGAACCCGTTGTTGGGGGGATGGAGACTGGAGGTGGTGTTTATTTGTCCAACAAAACACTTCCCGTAAAAAGAACCACTTCCCACCAGTGAACATGAATGAGATTTATATGTGCCAAGCGAAACATGATGTGAGAAATGTTGACAAAAGAATTTAACAGGAAGATACTATTTGTGTCCATTTTAAAAAGAAAAACTGAAGTGTATTGTTATGTATACATATGTTACAAAAGTATAAAGTTACATATCAGAATGGTATACACGAACTTGAGAAGGGAGGCTTGGGCCCTAGCTGGTGTGGTTCAGTGGATAGAGCGTCGGCCTGCCGACTGAAGGGTCCCAAGTTCAATTCCAGTCAAGGGCACAGGCCTGGGTTGCGGGCTCGATCCTCAGTAGGGGCGTGTAGGAGGCAGCCGATCCATGATTCTCTCTCATCATGGATGTTTCTATCTCTCTCCCTTTCCCTTCCTCTCTGAAATTAATTTAAAAAATATTTTTTTTAAAGAAGAGAGGCTTGGGGTGAGCTTTAGTGTCTAAACTTTTTGGATTGTGTGGATGCAAGGAAACAGTTTAAGCAAAGAGGCCAGAACATTAGCAACTGTGCAGGTTGGATGAGGAGTGCTTAGCTGCCTGTAAGTTCTGTTTTCTCCTTTTTGTGTATTTGAAATGTTTCAGAAAAAAAGGTGATATGCGGAATTACCCCATCACAGTCTGACTGTAACAGCTTACTTTTGCCCCTGAAATAACTTGCGTGGCTTTACTAACGCAGAGAGATTCTATGCGTCATCAACACCCGTTTCCAAACCATACTTAGCAACCTTTCCTAAAGCTCGTCTCCTGCAGGCTCTTTCTGCATTTCCGGGGCCAGAAGCAAAATGAATGACGGTGGGATGCTCCGGTTGGATTGTTCTCTCCTGTTCAACCTGTAGCCTTTGCGCCTTCAGAGTACAAATGTTGAGAGCTACAAAACTAGTCTTGAAGATTTCGGTTGACATTACACAATCTTGATGCTTTGTAAGCAGAACCTTTTGCCACAAATACATATGAATGCCAATTAATGTTTAAAAAGAGACATCGCAGCCCAGCCAGTGTGGCTCAGTGGTTGAGCATCAACCTATGAACCAGGACGTCGGGGTGCGATTCCAGGCAAGGGCACAGGCCCGGGTTGTGGGCTCCATCCCCAGTGTGGGGGGTGCAGGAGGCAGCCAATCTGTGATTCTCTCTTGTCATTTATGTTTCTCTCTCTCTCCCTCCCTCTCCCTTCCTCTCTGAAATCAATAAAAATATATTTTTAAATAAAATAAAAAGCGACATCTCGGTCATTACCATTGTGTTTGGGCAGGATGAAGTGAAAATGAAAAGCATTGTCTCAGAAGACACGATGTCCAGGGAATAAAAATTTATCAACTCACATCCCCTCGTGGGAAATGCCATTGCTATGCACACCCCATCCAGGGATGATTCAGTGATCATAGTGCATTTCAAGCACCTTGCACAGCAAAGGACCCATAAATAGCTATCCTTTGCTTCCCCTGTCCTCGCATGTGAACTTGAAGAGGGGAAATAAGAAGCAAAATAGACGTTTAGGACGAACCCAGCAGCATTTACTTCCCTTCCGATTCTGGGTCAGCTGTTCCCAGCACCCAGCCACCCACCTCCTCCATCCGAAGCCAGTCTGCGCCCGCCCTCGCGGCCCGTGTCCTCACCTGGGCGTGCAGCTGTGAATGAAGACACCGCAGCCACCGATGAGAATGTTTCTGCCTCATCGGACCTGGCAGAGTTCAGATTACATTCTGAGTTTCCAGTGCTTTCTTTTTATCAAAAATATGGGTTTCTTTACAAGTTCACAGTGTGTATTGGCGCCGGACACAAAAGGCTTTCCATCAATGTCAGATGAATTTTTCCCCACTTTGTGCTTTTGCTTTTATTTTTATGGTTTTTAACCCCCCAAAAATCTACTTTTTAGTCAAATCTATGCATTTTTTTCCTATGGTTCTTTCTATTGTCTTATCAATAGAAAGTTCCTTCCCATCCACAAATGAGTTAGTCACATACTAATGAGTTAGTCACTTACATATTTTTATTTTTTTTTAATATTTTTAGGAATGTTTTATTTCCCATCCAGACTTTTATTTTCTATACATATATAAATGTTTTCATAGGAATAAACATGTTTTCCTAGCTAGGTACACATTGCATATACTATATCTCAATTAATATAAGTTAAAAATAGAAATAAAGGTAATCTAGAATGAAATCACTAGAAAGATGGGTTATACACTGTAGTTGTTTTGTCCTTTATAGTATATTTCCTGGTATTTTCCAAATTGTCTAAAATGAGCACATTTGTCACTTACATATTTTTGAATCTATTAATATTTTCATCATTTACATGTAACTCTTTTATCCACTTTGTGTGTGTGTGTGTGTGTGTGTGTGTGTAATGAGGTGAGGCTATGAATTGGCTTTTTATTTTAAACTAGAGGCCCAGTGCACGAAATTCGTGCACTGGGGGCGTGTCCCTCAGCCTGACCTGCACCCTCTCACATTCCGGGAGCCCTTGTGGGATGTCCAACTGCCACAGAGGCAGGAGAGGCTCCCGCCACCGCCGCTGCGCTCACCAGCCATGAGCCCGGCTTCTGGCTGAGTGACGCTCCCCCTATGGGAGCGCACTGACCACCAGGGAACAGCTCCTGCATTGAGCACCTGCCCCCTGGCGGTCAATACGCATCATAGTGACCAGTCGTTCCACCGTTCGGTCGATTTGCATATTAGCCTTTTATTATATAGAATAAGGGCAGCACTATTTATTAATCCATCCTTCCCTTTCCTGATGAATTTTTTGGTGTCTCCTTTCCTTCCGGTGATTCTCTGAGGGAGGAAAGTGTGTCAGAGTCACTCAGGAACCTTTTTTTCAAATTCACTCAACCCCACTTTGCAAGATTCCAGCACATCGTGACTAACAGAGTCTTAGCTTCCCTCCGAGTTGTTCCTGCTCCAACCCTTTTGAGAGCATCAGTTGGTCCAATAGTCTTCTCGTGTCTCATTGAAGGTCCGCTTGGAGACGTGTATTGTTTCATGAAAAGTTTCTCTTTGCGTCTGTTCCACAGTGTTCTCCTTATTAAAGGGGAAGAATGTATTTCAATATCTGGGAAAATAGATTTCCATTTGTATTTCAAAAGGTTAAAGAATAATTAGCCCATGAACATGTTTCTGCAAAATCCAGGTTGCCTGTTGGGAGAACTCGGTTTCATGCTGCTTTTCTCTTATGGATAACTTTCCGTAGGCATTGCTTCAGATAGTTGTAATCATATTAGTTCTACTTTACATCAGCAGGATTGAAAACTTCATTTCCAAAAGATGCTGAACATCGGACCTTTTGTACGAGAATAGAATTCTCTTTTTCTAGGGACCTGATCTTAGCAAGTCAACCACCATCAAACCAGCTCTGCCCACAATTCTGTCTCAAAATGCACAGCCGCACCCAGCATTTCTGTCTCGCTCCAGCAGCCAGGCATTTAAGTCTGCCCTGTTTGGTGAGGGTACAGCACTTCTGAATTTCCTTTTTCTATATGCTTCTAGAACTAAACCTTGGGTCGGGGGAGGTAGGGACAGTGTTTCCTGCTTGTATACACTAGTGGTGAAGTACGAAATAAAAGATTATATCTAATAAATAGCCTTAAATTTGGTAAGTGGCATGGGTTTTTTTTCCTTTCTTTTCTAAAAATTTAGAAACATTCTCAGGATTCAGGTTATTAGTGGAACTTCTACTGGTAAACAAGATTTGTTATGAGCTTATAGGCAAGTTGATTTTTATGAAAATTTATCGTCCCACAAATGTAGCAAGAATTAACTCTGTACTTTTAAATTTTTTTCAGAATGCCATTGTGCAGGGCTTTGTAGAGATCATCTCACTTAGTCAAATCTTGAGACGGCTTCGAGAACTATGAGTGTATTTGTTTTAATATTTCATAAAACTAGTGGTAATAATAGACATTGTAATTTAACCATTCAAACTATATGTTTACAATATTCATGTAAGCATATAAAATCTTTACCACTAATATAAAAAATAATAATTTTGAGAACACGAGGGAAAAGCAGTATTTAAAATCATATAAACAGAAATGCTAAATTTCAGTTTAGGTTGGTATTTGTTAACATTGTCAAAGCAAGGGAATTAATAGAAATGTTACTTTTTTCTGAGCATCTAATTTTTCTATAAATTTTTATTCTCAAATAATTTTGTTTTGTAAATGCCATTCTGTGTTGAACTCTCCCCCAACCATTCCCACCCTGGGCAAGCCCCCACCGCCCCAGTGTGTGTGTCCATTGGTTATGCTAATAAGCATGCATACAAGTTCTTTGGTTGCTCTCTAACCCCCCCCCTCCCCTGCCATTTGTCTCTGCATCTGTTTTTGTTCATCAAATTCTGTTGATCATTATATCCCACATGAGTGAGAGCATGTGATATCTATCTTTCTCTGACTGGCTTATTTCACTTAGCATAATGCTCTCTAGTTCCATCTATGCTGTTGCAAATGGTAAAAGTTCCTTCTTTTTTGTAGCAGCGTAGTATTCTTGAATTATCCAGGAAAATTTCAGAATTTGCTCCTTTTAATTCTGATCTACAGAGTTCTTTATTATTATGAACTATTTCAAACACTTAGAAATATACCAAAAATAATATAAAATACTCGTATACTACCACACAGGTTTAACAGACATTAACATGTTGCCATGTGTGCTTTAAATCTCTCCAAATATAACCATTAACTCGCAGTTGGTGTACATATTGTGTACATTACCATGTCTGTTTTTTATTTTTATTGTGTATTTATAGATTCATAAAAATATTTTTTTAAAGCCTGGCCAGTGTGGCTTAGTGATTGAGCGTCGACCTATGAGCCAAGAGGTCACAGTTCGATTCCCGGTCAAGGGCACATGCCCGGGTTATGGGCTCCATCCCCAGTGTGGGGCGTGCAGGAGGCAGCCGATCCATGATTCTCTCTCCTCATTGATGTTTCTCTCTTTCCCGCTCCCTTCCTCTCTGAAATCAGTAAGAATATATTTTTTTAAAAAGAATATGGTACCGTGTCATGTGTTTGTATTTTACATACCTGCTTTCATATGTTCCATACCCTTTTGCGGTTTGTTTTGCATTCAATGTTGCTTTTGTGAATTGTGCTGATGCAGATGGAGTTCACTTCATTTTGTGAATAAGCCACAATGTAGTTTCCCAGTCCTTGGCTGGCGCACACTCACTCAGCTTGTTTCCAATCGTTTAGTTCCCTGAGCAGCATTACATATGTTTTATCACACGTGTGTTTGAGGTTCTGTCAGATGTACAGGGTGAGCACATCTTCCATTTTATTCTATCAAAGTGTGGTTCGAGGTGGCTAAGTTTCAAGCCCTGTCGCTAGGCGATTGCATTCTTAGCTCAGCTGTTGTTTGATTTTACTAGTACTGCGCGATATTTAAATTCTTTCCATTTTATGTAGACAGCGAGAGATACTGGGGGATTTCATGTTTTATTAGAAGTTTATCATCAATTCATCTCTGATAGAGGTTTAGGCATCAATTAATACAGAGGCAAATTACAAGCTTTTAAAGTGACAATCAACATGTATTTTCTGACATTTTAAATCAGTCCTCAAATCATTTAACTTACTTTTAAACACACTTTAAATTAGTATTAGGTGCTTAATTTTGAGTAACTACTTTAGTGACTTGAGAAACTATGGCATTTCCTTTAATCATCCTGTTGTTGAAGCCATACATGTCACTTAACTTTATAATCTTTGTTAAGAGTGTTAGTTAGCTTATACCTGGTCGGTTTGCTCAGTGGTTAGAGTTTCGGCCCACAGACCAAAGGGTCACAGGTTAGATCCAGGTTAAGGGCATGCACTTCAGTCATAAGTTCAATCCCAGACGCATGAGGGAAGCAACCAATAGATGTTTCTCTCTCTCTCTCCCTCCCTCCCTCCCTCCCTCCATTCTACTCTCTCTAAAAAGTCAGTGGGAGAGGGGATATCCTCAAGTGAGGATTTTTTGAAAATGAAAGAAAATTTAAAACTTTTGAAAAGAGTGTTAACTGATCAATATATTTTGAACAGATTTACACACAGACTTAAAATCTAGTGATAAGCGTAAGCTTTTCTTTTCCTTGAAATATTTTACAATTAAAGCAAATGAAACATCGCCCATAAGAAAAGAGCTCTGGGGAGATCCGGGCCTTGTAAATGCTAGCGTTTCGTCCTGGAAAACGTTTCGTGCTTCAAGGAATGAAGAGGCTTTTGAACGTGTTGCCCAAAAATGCTTTAGAAGCCGGTCTGAATCTTCGCCGCGGCGGACGTCTCGTGGAGGGAGTACCCTGGCTTGAACTCCGACGTGCTTTCACTCCTGCTCGAGTCCCCTTGGAACCTTCTAGAAAGAAGCTGGCACATTATTTTGCGGATGTTACTGGACATCAGGAAGTACATGACGGGGTCCAGGCAGCTGTTGAAAGATGAGAAGACCAGCATGATCTCGTTGGTCTTGTGCACGATCTCCTTCCAGTAACACGAGGACACGTTGAGCTGTACGGAAACGTACACAAACCGGAAGGCGTGAAAGGGCACGAAACAGACGGTGAAAATGATCAGCACGATGAAGGAGTTCCGGGCTGTCGTGGCGTATTTGCCCGAATTGGGAAACTTGGACCGCCTCTTCGAGATCTTCAATAGGTTCTTGCCGATCTTCAGATAGGAAAGGATGATCAGGAGGAAAACCAGCCAGAACATGACCACCAGCACCAAATTAAAAATGGCTTCGCCTTTCTCCTTCCGCTTGTCTCTGTAATGGAAACACATGTTGGTATTGTGGCCTCCGTTCTTCAGGGTTAAAATAATCATAGTGAGGAACCCAGCCAGAGCGACGGCCCAGACGGTACAGCAAACGTAAATACTCTGTCTGGTCGTGACGGCCTTGCGCTGCTGTACAGACCGGTTGATCTTTACGTAGCGATCCAGGCTGATGAAGCCGAGCAGGATGATGCTGATGTACATGTTCATGTAGAAGAGCGTGCCCACCACCTTGCAGAGAACCACGCCGAGCGCCCACCTGTTGTGGTTCAGGTGGTACAGGACGCGGAAGGGGAGGCAGAAGATGAGCAGGAGGTCTGCCACGGCCACGTTCAGGAGGTAGATCTGAATGGAATTCCTTTTGCGGTGGATGCCCAGGAACACATAGAGGGCGATGATGTTCCCCACCAGCCCCACGAGGAAAATGACCGAGTAGGAGGCGGCGAGCACTTGCGAGAGCAGGTGCTCATCCATGGGGCAGTCGGTGGAATTCGGGGCCCCCGAGAAGTTGCGTGGCGACGGGGCGCTGTGGTTGGTCAGGAAGCAGGCTCCCTGGGGAGAGGACGGCCAGCTGCTGGCCGAAGTGGCCGGCGTCATGGTCACGGGGTGACGTCGCGTCGTCTTCTGGGGGGATCAGAAGGTGGAGGTCCCGAAGGACATGGTCCTCGCGGGGGGCTTCCGTAAGGGCTTCAGATTCTTCCTACAACAGAAGGTCAAGCATGGATTCATTTGCTATTTGAAGACGCTGCTTTAACTGCAAGCATAAATAATAAGTGACTTTTTTTAGACATGGTAAGAAAATTTACTTTTCTCCTACTTTAGAGCCTTAGACCATTTGAGTATGTATACTATGTATGGAGCAGCATTATGGTGTCAAAAACAAGCAGCAAAAATATAGTAGAATCACTCCCGGCCAGCGTGGCTCAGTGGTTCAACATTGACCTATGAACCAGGAGGTCAGGGTTCCATTCCCGGTCAGGGCACAGGCCCGGGTTGTGGGTACCATCCCCAGTAGGGGGCGTGCAGGAGGCAGCCCATCCATGATTCTCTCTCATCATGGATGTTTCTATCTCTCTCTCCCTCTCCCTTCCTCTCTGAAATGAATAAAATACTTTTTTAAGAGAAAGAAAGAGTGCCAGGGTAACCAACCAGGTGACTGCCTTGGTGGAGCATCACTTGCACTTCTTTAAAAAAAAAAAAAGACACGTGGATTTCGAATGACAGTAATTTCCTGCTTTGGCATCTTCTACAAAGAACAATATTTGGGAGAACTCAGCCTCTCTTAACTCAAGCTCCGATCTGCTCAAGAAGAAACCATTTTGCTGGAGGGTGGAGGGTGGAGGGTGGAGGGTACACTTATCTTCCGTGGAAGGGGAACTGGCAAAGAGGAAGCTGTGCCGGCCTCGGTTGGGGTCTTTTTCCGGAGTTCAGGGCATCAGGGCAGTGGAGGGAGGGAGGTAAGAGGACGGGGCCTAGGCTTCCGTGCGCCTCCGCAGCAGGAAGGCAAATTTCATCAAGTGGACAGAAGCTCCCAGCTCCTGTGCTTTTGTGTTAGGAAATTCTAGAAGGAAAGGGCCATCGAGGAAGGCGGGCAGGCTGCCAAGTGTGCAGCTGATGGTGCCGTCTAGCCAGGAGGGGGGGCGCCGACAGAGGGAGCTGCAGTGACTTTTAAAACAATCGTTTTTTCCTCCTCCCAGGCTACATGTTACACTCCACACAGCAAGGGGCCAAGTCTGCTTTGTTTGCCGCTATGTACCAAGTGCTTCGTACAATAAAGACTGTGGAATGAAAGAGGGGATTTTGGTATAAAACTATGTGAAGGGCTCCATGTGGATATTAAAGTCAATGCTCCAGTATAGGAAGGGCTCTAGCTGACTTAACAGAAACACAGCTGCGCAGTTACAATCGGCTCCAGTTGCCATAGCAGCGGTGTGATGTGGCAGCAACAAACACGCACCCCTTGGGCTGAATTCCTACGTCTTGGGGGGGGGTCTTTTTTATTATTATTTTGTTAACCCTCACCCGGGGATATTTTTCCATTCATTTTTAGAGAGAGTGGAAAGGAAGGGGAGAGACAGAGAGAAACAGCAGAGAGACACATCGATCGGTTGCCTCCCACAGGGGCTCCAACCAGAGCCTGCAACCGAGGCACGTGCCCTCGCCTGGAACCCAACCCAGGACCCTTCAGTCTGCCGGCCAACGCTCTATCCACTGAGCCACACCGGCCAGGGCGATCGGGTGGTGTCTTAAGTGAAGATGGTTACTGCTCGTCTGGTCCTGTCTCGAGCTGGTAGGTTTCCACCCACAAGGCAGACGGGCACCTGCAACAGCTCACCCCGGAAAGGGCCCAGCGATGGGAGAGGAGCCCAGTCATGTCAGAGCGAGTTGAAGGCCACAGGCGCCTGTGAGCGCGGGACCAGACCACCCTGGCTCCCTCCGCAGACCTGATCTCATTGGTCTGGAATGGGCTCCGGGCCCTGGTTTCCTTTAAAAGCTACTCAGGGGATCCTAAGGCGCATGCAGAATTGAGCCCTGGGGCTAGATAGCTGAGCCGCTACCTAATATTTATTTAGCATCTGCTATGTTCCAGGCAGCGCATTCCTTAGGGAAGCCATGCGAGGTAGGTATTACAAAAGAGGTCATGAAAGGTCAAGAGGTTATGATCCTCACCCTGGACCACACGCATCTGAAGTGGCAGCGCCCAAGTTGGGACTCAGATGCCCATGATCCTTTGCACCAAGCCTCTCTCCTCCTAAGTACATATGGTCAGCATTTTTGTTGTTGTTAAACCTCACCCAACGATATTTCTCCATTGGTTTTTAGAGGGGGGAGGGAGAGAGAGAGAGAGATGAGAGAGAGAGAGGAACATTGATGTGTTCCAGCATGCATCCTGACTGGGGCCAGGGATTGAGCCCGAAACCCGGGCACGTACCCTTGACCGGAATTGAACCCGGTACCCTTCAGTCCGCAGACTGACACTCTATCCACTGAGCCAAACCGGCCAGGGCCAGCATTTTCCTTGTCAATGATGAGCTCAGTCAGCAGTATTTTGACATGATTCCTTTCACATTATCCACAATTCTAAGAAGAGATTATGCCATATAGCTTTACTTCTCTAGAAAAGGTATTCATCTTCCTATTTGCTATGTCCATTACAGCCGGAAATAAGTCCAGAGTTTACAGAATCACAAATCATTCGTCAGAATGCTCAGCACTTCCCCCAGAACATATCTTTGCCAACTTATTTCTAGACCTGAGAGCCTTAAGGTGTTTCTAGAAAGCTGCTAGCACACAACACAGATCCCGAAACCATTTGCCTCAGCTCTAACCTGCAAATAAAATAAATGATAGTTGGACAAGACCCCCAATAAACCTCTCTTTGACCGGAATCGAACCTGGGACCCTTCAGTCCGCAGGCCAACGCTCTATCCAAGCAGCCAAACCGGTTAGGGCTGAATCCTCACCCGAGGATATTTTTCCATTGATTTTAGAGAGGAAGGGAGAGGGAGAGAGAAACATCGATGTGAGAGAGACACATCGATTGGTTGCCTCCTGCACGCACCCCCACCAGGGCTGGGGAACCTGCAACCGAGGTACATAAACCTCTGATTAGCTTTATTTTCAAGCTTAAATAAAATAAAGCAACAGCAATGTGTTCGTTTAACTAGTAATAGTAGCCATCACTTAGAAGCGTATAGTAGGCAGCTAATTCACTGACTAAATACTGTTTGAAATGCAGTGGCTGGTTTTCGCCTCCTTTCCAATGTCAGTCGAGTTACATCCGCTAAGTAACCACACTCTGTTCTTAAGGCCATTGTTGCTGTTTTGCGAAGCGTGTGTTTGATTTGTTGAGAATGGCCAGTGAAGGCGGGAAATAACCACTGTGCTCACACAGCGGCCTGATGCTCCAGTGGCTCGCGTGCCATATTGCAGGGGGCGCAGTGGTTTTCTGCTAGTACAGCGGTTCTCAACCTGTGGGTCGAGACCCCTTTGGGGGTCGAATGACCCTTTCACAGGGGTCGCCTAAGACCATCGGAAAACACATATATAATCACATATTGTTTTGTGATGAATCACTAGGCTTTCATTATGTTCAATTTGTAACAATGAAAGTACATCCTGCATATCAGATATTTACATAACGATTCATAACAGTAGCAAAATTACAGTTATGAAGTAGCAACGAAAGGAATATTATGGTTGGGGGTCACCACAACATGAGGAACTGCATGAAAGGGTCGCGGCATTAGGAAGGTTGAGAACCACTGTGCTAGTAGATGCTAAACCATTCCGTGATGTTGTTACTTACCAAATCCGTTGTGCCCACCGCCACCCGGCCTTTGCCAGTTCATGTAGGAGCTGGTTCATGTAGGAACTTCATGAACCCAGCACATGCCCCTGTGGCCTTGAGCGAGCAAGTTTTGAAATGCGGTTTGGGTGTCGGCGAGAACGGCGCATGGCTGTGTTACGGGACGTACCTGTTTGGTGGCAGCAGCGACCTAACACCGCTTGTGGCTTGACTGCATCGTGAGGGAGACTGAGTCATTCAGGCCATGCTTCAGAAGCTGCATTCATTGCTGCGTGCAGAACGGAAATGAAAAGCATGTTACTCTGGAAATAATACCATTGGTAGCCCTGGCCAGTGTGGCACAGTGGCTAGAGCATCGGCCCAAGGGCTGAAGGGTCCCAGGTTCTATTCTGGTCAAGGGCACGTACCTCAGTTGCAGGTTCCCCAGCCCTGGTCGGGGTGTGTGCAAGAGGCAACCAATCAGTATGTCTCTCTCAGATCAATGTTTCTGTCTCTCCCTCTCCCTGCCTCTCTAAAATCAATGGAAAAATATCCTCGGTGAGGATTTAGCCCTGACCTGTTTGGCTCAGTGGATAGAGCGTCGGCCTGCGGACTCAAGGGTCCCGGGTTCGATTCCGGTCAAGGGCATGTACCTTGGTTGCGGGCACATCCCCAGTAGGGGGTGTGCAGGAGGCAGCTGATCGATGTGTCTCTCTCATCAGTGTTTCTAACTCTCTATCCCTCTCCCTTCCTCTCTGTAAAAAAATCAATAAAATATATATATATATATTTTTAAAATATCCTCGGGTGAGGATTTTTAAAAAATACTATTAGTAGCATATTAGGTTTTGTTATACACTTAACTATGTCTAAAAAACCATTTTTTCAACTTTAGCTGAATTAACTAAAGAGCATTTTGCTTTTGCTTTTCTCTAATAGTCCCCTTATTTACTCCTGAAGCCCAAAAGTTAAACTGCAATACATCTGGTCATTACCATCAAATAGTAACAGCACAGTAAAGAAAATGCTATCATCGAGACTAGGCAGACAGCAGAACTTAATAAAGGTAGTAAGTGAAAGATCATGTATAATTGGAAATCATAAAAATTCACAATACATTGGAAAGGAACCCGCTTCGGAGAAAAATAACTCTGAGTTGGGTCCAGCAGATCTACAAGTCCCCCTGGCAGCGCACACAGTGGGCCTCCTGGGGTCTGCGCTCCAGTGCCCCCGGCTCCTCCCTCACACCAGTCAGATCAAGGCAGAGGCCTCATTCTGAAAGCAGGCCTCGCTTCTAATATTCAGATCTCTCCGCTTTTAACTAGAAGAAAGGATCGTCTGAGTAGTAGAAATCAAGGGATACTCACAGCTCAGGCTCCGGAGTGGAAGGCACTGAGCCCCGCACTTCCCTAGACAGACTCGGTGTGTCAGCTGGGCTCCTGCATCCGGTGGGGCCGCGGGTTAGGTTTTTTTTTTTTTTTTTTTTTTTTTTTTTTTCTGTCTGTGTGTGGTAATCGGCTTTTTTTTTTTCTTTTTTTTCTTTTTTCAGTATGACAACCTTCAGCTTCTTGTGACAATATCTAAAAGCTCCGCCACTCTATAACAGCTTTACCTTTCATCTCAGCGAACACTGAACTTTAGGGAATTATGTCTGTCTTTTAGATGAGGTTTTCCCTCATCCCTCAAAATAAAGAAGCTATATAAGTTCTCATTAGAAATGGGCTTTTTCTCTTTCAGACTTTTTCCCCTTTATTACTTATAAAGCATAATAGTGGAGATAAAGATAGATAAGTAAAAACATAAACTCACACATCACAAAAGAACACCTGTGGTGTCATACTATATGGGATGCAACAAATATAACACTTTATTCATGTTACATCTCATCACACAATTTTTAGAAATTAATTTTCTGTCGATGCATTTTACATCCTGAAATGTATAATTTTAGCAAAGTCATATTTGATGAGTATAATTAAATGCTAGTCACTATGGCTAATTCAGGATTTCAAGTTTTTACATTTAAGAAGGCTCTTTCTCATGATACAACTGTTATTGGAGCTCATTAGAGCATGTGTAGGCAGTGACAATGTTGAGATGAATTTCTGATAATTCTTAGACATGTAAATGGTAGTTTACAAGAGCTGCTGGTTCTTGAGGAACAATTTTCTTCTTTTTCTTTTTTTTTTAAGGTCCAGAATGTGGCCTTTATTTTGTAGCTAACCAGAAGGCCAGGAAAGGTGGTATCATTATTTCCTCGCGTTTCAGAAGGTTTGTTGATGACCTACTGTGAAAAGCTAGAGTAGAAGTTGATTTAGAGTTACCTGTGTAGCTGTATCTTATATGGACTTTTGAAACACAAGCATTGAGCCCTAGCTGGTTTGGCTCAGTGGCTAGAGCATTGGCCTGCGGATTGAAGGGTCCCGGGTTTGATTCCAGTCAAGGGCACATGATGATAGAGAGTCATTGATCGGCTGCCTCCCGCAGGCCCCCCCCCCACCACTAGGGATCAAGGCTGCAACCCGGGCGTATGTACGAACCTGGAATTGAACCATGACCTCCTGGTTCATAGATCAACGCTCAACCACTGAGTTACAACAGCTGGGCCCTTACCTCATTCTTGTAAATGCACTTCCCCTCACCCTTCCTATTCCTCCTTTGTTGGCATCTTAGGTTTCTATTTATATAAAGATAAAAGTGAAAACGAAGAAATAAATGGAGATGCTTATTTGGTGCCCTCTCTGAACTGATACCACGGTCCTCTATCTGAATCCCAACCCTGGTTCTGTTCAGCTCACCGCCTCCTCCAGGCCTAAACCCTGCCAGGCAGAAGGAGGGCTGCGGGGTACAAACACACATCACACTGATTGGTCTCACTTCCGATTCATGACCACAGACCTCGGGTGAATCCATTGCTGCCAGTCTTGCTGTCTTCCCCGAGCCCGGTGCTTCTCAAAGTATGGCTCCCAGACCAGTAACATCAACGTCACTCATCTCAGACCTGAGGAGTCAGGACCTGCGGGGGGTGGAGGCCAGCAAGGCTGGGGGGTGCTGATTATACCATTTGAGAGCAACCGCCTTAGTCACCTCGCGCTCCTGTTCTTTGCAAATCCTTTGCACACCTCCGCTCTCTGCAAACTGCCAGCAGCCGCCTGCCCTTCCCACTCCCACTCGGAGATCGCTTCTGATTTTGAAGGAAATGGAAAGTAGAAGTACTCAGAAGGGAACTTCCTCATCTCTACGTCCACATCTGTCTGCCTCCGCAGGTGCCCCGCATCCTGCCGCCTTCACTGCCACCAGGGCCAGCCCCCCGCCCTCTGGTGCACCCCATTCCATCCCCTCTCTCTCCTGGAAATGTATTTCCTCTCTACGAATCTCTCCCATCAGCGCACAAATGTCTGTTTAAAAACAAAAGCCTGGCCGGTGTGGCTCAGTGGTTGAGCGTCAACCTATGAACCAGGAGGTCAGGGTTCGATTCCCGGTCAGGGCACAGGCCCGGGTTGCAGGCTTGATCCCCAGTGTGGGGCACGCAAGAGGCAGACGATCCATGATTCTCTCTCATCATTGATGTTTCTTTCTCTCTCTCTCAAATCAATAAAAATATATATTAAAAAAATAAAAAACAAAATTCCATGCTAGCTGGGGCCAATGGGGAAGTAGGGGACATATGTAATACTTTCAATAAAGATTTTTTTGAAAATCTCTAGATACCAATAGTTACCCATGAGAAAGGAGAGGTTGCGAATGAGGAGAGGGGATCAATGCTAGACCTCTCTGAATGGTATTTGCTTACAGTTTTCACCTGGAACTATGCACATGTTTTACATAATTAAAATACCAAATTAGGTCAACATCTAATGGAAACAAATCGAGCTCACCATGTAACAAATCGAAAGCATAACCACAGGAATTCTTTTGAGTGACTTTACAATAGGGTAGGGTTGTTTCCACATAATTTTAGGCTCACAGAAAATGTCTAAGGATAGTCCAAAGAATTGCAGGCTCCTTTCACTCAGATTCCCCGTATGTTAACATTTTCCCACTTTTGTTTTATCTTTCTCAGTCTCTCGCTCTCATCTATCTCTTTATCTACCTCTTTATATATATTTCCTCAAAAGAAGAAATTCTCTTAATAGGTACAGTAAAATGATCAAAATCATGGAATTTATATGGATAGGCTACTATTGTATAATCGATAGGTCTTTTTCCAGTTTCTTCTCTAGAGACAGGCCTAGTGTCTCCTCTCCCACTTCCGGTTTCTCACCTCCCTTTCCCACAGAGAGGAAGGGCGGGGCCAGAGGAAAGGCGGGCCTGGCTAGGGCAGGAAATTCCCTAGGCACCAGGCTCACTTGCAGTCATTTGATCTGACTCTTCTTACTTAGGGGTGAAATGAAGAAAAAGAGAAAGAGGAGGGTGGACAAAGAAAGGCCATAGCATCCCCTGAAGGCCAAGACACCGTGTAGTAAAGTCAGGTTTCAGGGAACATTTGAGCACAAGGTGTCAAAGATATTTCTTCCTTAAGGAAATGTAGACTGTCACTCAAAGGCAAAAAATGTATCTTCCTTAAGCATCTGTGCTCCCTGAGTAATTCCTTTCTTTATTTTTTATATTTTTTTATTGATTTCAGAGAGGAAGGGAAAGGGAGAGAGAGAGAATCATGGATCGGCTGCCTCCTACACACGCCACACTGCGGATCAAGCCCACAACCCAGGCATGTGCCCTTGACCGAAATCAAACCATGACCTCCTAGTTCTTGGGTTGACGCTCAACCACTGAGAGCCACACCCATCGGGCTTAATTTATTTTTAATTCGAGTTGACATACAATATTATATTAGTTTCAAGTGCACAGCACAGTGATTAGAATCCTAAGTAATCCTTAGCACCGTACCCTAATCTGGGAAGCAAATAATTCCTGGAAAATAATAGATAGAACAGGTAAGTCTTTGGAGAAGTCAACTAGAAGTGAGAATAAGACAAAGAATTCAAGCACCCAAAATAATTCCAGAAGTTTTTACTGTATTACTTTATTGTCATGTTACTCGGTTTTGTGTACATTGAATTATTCATGTTAAATTAATCCTCATCTCTGGTGTTTTTGTTTGTCTGTTTTGCTTTCAGCCCCACTGTGTCCTCCTCGCTTCAAAGGAAAACTCGGCACCTGTTAAACTCGGGGGCTTCGGGGTAGCTATTCAGTTAGGAGAGTCCGGACTTGTAGCTGGAGGTAAGAACACTTTCTAAAAATATTCTTCGAAACCTGGTCACTTTTAGGCTGGTGTAAAACTTTCACACTAGATATTAGCCTCTCTTCAATGTTTTATACCCCATTGCACCCTATCCCACCCCCCCCCCACAAAGTGCCATTGTATAGTTTTGAATTTAATAGCTCTGTAGTCATAACTAGAATTTTAGTCCCTTAAGAATAGGTTGTCTTTTTTAAAATATTTTTTATTTATTTCAGAGAGGAAAGGAGAGAGAGAGAGAGAGAGAGAGAAAGAAACATCAACGATGAGAGAGGATCATGGATCAGCTGCCTCCTGCAGGCCCCACACTGGGGATGGAGCCCGCAACCCCGGCCTGTGCCCTGACCGGGAATTGAACCCTGACCTCCTGGTTCATAAGTCAACGCTCAACCACTGAGCCGGGCTAGGCTTTTTATTCTTTGTATCCCCAGCACTAACAGAGAAGAGACCCTACATACAGAGATTGAAACAATGTTGGAAGAAGTTGATATTTGAGGCAAAGTGATTTTTAAGGTTGAACTGAGTAGACGAAGTCAAATAAAAAATGTCTGGATTATGTACTTTCAGGCTTACACCTATGGCTAATTTTTCATTTCATG
Source organism: Myotis brandtii (assembly GCF_000412655.1). Classification (NCBI taxonomy): domain Eukaryota; kingdom Metazoa; phylum Chordata; class Mammalia; order Chiroptera; family Vespertilionidae; genus Myotis; species Myotis brandtii. The sequence continues at coordinate 2,424,299 of NW_005370552.1, read as the reverse complement.
CTGTTTTACTTTTTCCATTTGTCAGAGTACTGCTCAAGCCCTGATCTGTGTATTTGGGAAGAGCAGGCAGATGTGAATGCAGACTAATTTTATTATTAGCCAAAGCAAAACATAACTAGAAAATCCCCAGGCCAGAAAACGAAGAAAAGCTAAAATAGAGGCTTACTTCGCCAGTGTACGGAGGTGGATGCTAATTACAGATTCAAGTGTTTGGGTTTCTGTTTATTCCTTTGAATGGACTCCAGCTCAGAATGCCGTCCTGTTTTCAGTTCTGTTCCTTAGCTTTGCAGATTGCTTAGGTCCCCATTCTCTGAGCTTCCCTTCTTCTAGTCATTTCCTTCTACTTTCTCAATACTGCCAGCCTTCACAAATGGAAACATGGGAAATATCAACAGCACCGTTTTGTTGTTGTTGCTGTTCATCCTCACCTGAGGATATTTTTCCATTGATTTTTAGAGAGAGTGGAAGGGAGCAGTAGAGATCGAGAGAAACATTGATGTGAGAGAGACACATCAATTGGTTGCCTCCTGCATGTGCCCCGACTAGGGCTGGGGAACCTTCAACCAAGATACATGCCCTTGACCAGAATCGAACCCAGGACCCTTCAGTCTGCCAGCCTACACTCTATCCACTGAGCCAAACTGGCTGGGACAACAGCACCTTTTTAAACCTGTCATCTTTCAAGAATGTTTATAGTAAATTCAAATACCTGACCAATGATAAATATCAAAATAATAATGTTGCACAAGATACTTTATTTCATTTCTTTTTTATTTTATTTGTTGATTTTTAGGGAGAGAGAGACATCAATTTGTTGTTCCAGCCACTCATGCATTCATTGGTTGATTTTTTATAAGTTTTAAGTATGTTTTTATTGCTGAGAGAGAGAGAGATTTATGTGAGAGAGAAACATCAATTGGCTGCCTCCTGCACTCACCCTAACTGGGGATCAAACCCACAACCTGGGCATGTGCCTTGACTGGGAATTGAGCCGGCCACCTTTCAGTGTACGGGACACTGTTCAGCCAACTGAGCCACACCGGCCAGGGCCATCGGTGGATTCTTATAGGTGCCCTGAGCGGGGACCGAGCCTGCAAGCTTGGTGTGTGGGGACAATGCCGCAACCAGCTGAGCTCCGTCTCATTCACTAAAACATCAACGCAGCATTAACACAGACCAGCTTCTGAAAATGAGGCAGGAGTCATCACTGTATTCCTTAAATCATTACTTCACCACATTGTCCTCTAAAGAGAAAGGCATTTTCTCCTTTATCTGTTCCATACAGTAAAAACCATTTACATATATGGGTCACGGTTCGATTCCCGGTCAGGGCACATGCCCAGGTTACGGGCTTGATCCCCAGTGTGGGGCATGCAGGAGGCAGCCGATCCATGGTTCTCTCTCATCATGGATGTTTCTCTCTCTCTCTCTCCCTCCCTCTCCCTTCCTCTCTGAAATCAATACACATATATTTTTAAAATTGTACTAAAAAAGAAACATTCTCAATGAGGCTGGCGAGCTCTCATTTTTCCAAAAGCGTTCTGGATTTGTGTCCTGCATACCTTGTGCCTCTACGCCCCTGGTTGGAACGCCTTTTGCCATTTTATCTGCCTAGTTCACTCTACTGATGTTGAGGCCTGAGCTAACGATCATCTGGTCTCAAAAGCAGGTTGAAGTTCACCATCCCGTTAGGTAGCTCACTCCCCTGCCATGTTGCCGCAACTCTCTGCGCTACATGCCTCCGTGTTGCATTGATGCCGACATTTGTAATCCTATCAAACACTAAGCTTTGTGAGGGTCCGGACAGTCGTGCTTGTCCCTCTGTTATGTCCACAGCACCTCCTGCGGTTGTCGGGGACGTAGGCACTTAGGGAATTGTCCTGAAATGAAAGGTACTGGTTCCTAATTAGTTCCCAGTGAATATCAGCGTCTGTGCAACCAATGAGAAGCTGAGGCTGGACTGAGCATAGAGAGAAGTCAATGACGACTCTGCGGCATCCAGAAAGGGTTAAACTGTGCGCAGCCACTTGTGTGAAAAGAACCGGGAAATGGTAGGCAGGTGCCATCCCAAACTAGGAAGGTAACAAGGTTCGGGTGCGTGGAGACGCCAGGCCTACAACATTGCCTACGTAGCCGTTCACCACAGTTCCCTCTGCGGGGTTCTGGGTAATAAGATCATGATATTATCAGAAAATACAACATTTAAATATCGAAATGGTTATCTGATGTGTATCACATACAGTGACATTTCACTTGGTTTGGTGATTGGCTTCCTGTTCTTAGAATTTTGTGGTCAGAGTCATAAAATCAAGTGACCACACAGCAGGAAAAGTTGAGAGATAGCAAACGAGGAGTTTCGGGACGTTGGTGTATGTTAAAGGTTAACTCCAGCCCTTTTTCATGCTACGGATCTGCACAAAATCCAAAGGATCACGCCCATATGTTCTTCCTACCATTGTCCCTCCTTCTGTCACCTACAAGCAATTCTTGAACCAAAATACATGCATCTTCCCCAAGATGAACACTCATTCTCCACATCAGGGTAGACTTCCATGCAGATAAGCGGGGAGAGAGCCCCCCCCCCCGGGTGCCTAGGGCAGAAGAAACTTTTCACTCAAATTGTTATTATTCGATTCTTTTCCATTTTCAGATGGGGAGGGGGGAAGCTTGCTTTCTGTAAATATTTTTCCTTGACGTTGTTGCTGTTGCTTTAAATGTAGGACGCGTCGGGACACCTCATTTTATGGCCCCAGAAGTTGTCAAAAGGGAGCCTTATGGGAAGCCCGTGGACGTGTGGGGCTGCGGCGTGATCCTCTTCATCCTGCTCAGCGGCTGTTTGCCTTTCTACGGAACCAAGGAGCGATTGTTCGAGGGCATCATCAAAGGGAAATACAAGGTGCGGGGTTAGGAACGCCTGGCTTTCCCGTGGAGACGCGGTTATTCTGAGAAATGGGTTTTGAAGTCACTGCCTGTCTTTGGGTGACTTGTCACGTCGATCCCAAGTCAGAGAAACATTCACATTTTGGGGGGCGGATGTGGATGGGAAACCACATGCACACGCCACAGTCTTCTGACGAGTGAAGTATTGCTTTCATTATTGAAGAAGTGCAGAGTCATTACTGATGGTGTAAAGAGTGATGGACGGGCGGGCAAGGTGCACATGGGAAACATCGGGGAGTGTGTCCGGGTACCGGACCTGGGCAGCTGATGTTGGGAAAGTTCTTTTTCTTCCCGTTCTTACTCAAGCCTGTACTTTCTACTCAACAGAACCGCTGTTTCATTTTCAGCCATGCCTGGCAACGCAAAAGCAAGCACACAGCTTTCTCTAGCACTGCACTCCCAACCAGGGAGGTTCCGCAAGTTTCCTGTTCAACTCTTGTTTTTTATCTTTATTGTTGAAAGTATTACATGTGTCCCCTTTTTTCCCCCATTGACCCCTTCTAGCCTGCCCCTATGCCCCCCCCTGCCACCCCAGGC
>NW_005370552.1:2418120-2420475 GCF_000412655.1 Myotis brandtii | reverse complement strand
GCTAGCCTGATCGTCCCTAACCGCTTCTGCCTCAGCCCCGCCACCATGGCTTTGTCCAGAAGGACGTCCGGAAGGTCTCCTGGTCTAATTAGCATAATACCCTTTTATTAGTATAGATTTATATATCCGCATACAAGTTTTTGGTTAACCTCTTCCCACCCCCCCACCCTCCCCCCACCTTACCTCTGAGATTCCAAATTCTGTTCTGTGCTTCTATACCTCTGGATCTATTTTGTTGTTCAATTCTTTAGTAATGTTAGAATTTTATATGGGACTTGGAAAAAGGTAGAGAAAGGGGGGAAGAAAAAAAAAGAAAGGAAAGGCAAAGTAGTTTCAGAGTTACAGCCTTATTCCTTAAAGCCGAAAACTGAAGCCTGTGGCGTTAAGAAGGTGAGACTAGTTTATACTTTTTTAAATGTTTCTGGCCTATGCACCATCTGCTTATAAAGGCATACGGGTTTGTCTTAATTTAATTTGGATTAAGATATATGCCACTGAGGAAGACAAAGGTCACATGATCTCACTGATTTGTGGAATCTAGTGAACGAAATGAATTGACCAACAAAATAAGACCCGAAGCATGGAGGCATGGAACAGACTGACATACCTCTATGTGGGGGTGGGAGGACGAGAAGAGATAAAGCAAAGAACTTATATGCACAGCCCATGGACACGGGCAATGGGGTAGTGAAGATCTATGGGGGGGTGGGTGTAGAGGGGAAGGAGGGGGTATAAAGAGGGGGGAAATGGGAGACATCTTTAATACTATCAACAATAAAAAATATATATGTAAACAGTAAAAAAAGGATATATGCCCCAAAACTCTGTTAACAGAGAGAGGTGCTGAGTCTCGGGTTTTCTGCTTCTCTGAGAGGCAGTTGACCACTCGGGAATAAATCAGTCCTGTCTGCCCAGGTACCTCAGTGCTCAGGGAACTGCTTGTGAGGAATCATCCCCCTCTCTGCTTGGACTCTGCCAAATGAACTACATACACTAACATACGAAAATCAGCATCATACCAGCCACAAGGCCCGCCAACGCATGCGCAGCGCTCACTGTGTGCCCTGAACGCTTCCACTTGGTCAATTTCATCCTCACAATGACGGGTGACATAGGTGCCGTCCAATAAGATGGCCCACTTGCCTGGGGAGTTACAAGTATTTGCTAATAATAAAGCTCTTCCTTTGTGTCTGTTCAGTCGCTAACTTCCTTGTTTACAAGGCAATGTGCTTCCTTCGAGCAGCTTCTGGTATTCGATTTCGTCTATGTTTAAAGCATTTAATTGTATTTTTGTTTCTTTGTAAGACACTTGGACCATTCACACGTGTACAGAAATTACATGATTTTAAAAGTCCCGGTTCTCACCTTCATAGTAAGTCAGATGGATGGGGCAGCTGGATCCTCATTTCTGTACCTGAAGGCTTGAAGCTTTGAGGTTAATAACGTATCTACACCTTCACTTGACCAACCTCACCTCTTGCCTCTATCCATGACTTTTCTCACAAAAGCCGCAGGTTTTCAGCAGCTCAGTGTGAAGTCTAGATTCATCTCCCATCAGTGATGAGCCTCGTGCATTTTTTTAAGTGCACAGTGCTATGATCTGTCAGCACTTATGTCTACACTTTTTATTATGGAAAAGTTCAAACAAACAAAAGCAGTGGAGAGAACAGTCTGATGACACCCAGCTACAATGCTTATCACCGTACAGCCCATCTTATTTTGTCCGTATTCCACATCCTACTAGATTATTTTGAAGCAGATCTCAAAAATATCATTTTATCACCCTGGTGGTTCCTAACAGAACTGTTATCAAAATCCTGACCTCTACGGGTATTTTCAAGAAATTGTTATGACATCTCTCAAATGCAGTACATTTATGTTATCATAGTTTATAAACTACTACTGGTCTTAAGTTATTTTAATTTAACTTTTTATTCTCATTTGCTAGCTTACTTGATTTTTTAAGTAGATGTGAGAAAATACTATTTAACTGGATTGTAGGCTAATATTTAATTTCAGTTAACTTATTTTTTCAATTACAGTTGACATTCAATTTTTTTTCAATATTATTTTATACTAGAGGCCCAGTGCATGAAATTCGTGCATGGGTAGGGTCCCTGGGCCTGGCTGGCGATCAGGGCCCATCGGGGCCTTCCTTCCCCAGCTGCCGGCCACCAGCCCGGGCCTTCCTTTGTTCCTCGCCACCCTCTGGTGGTCAGCGCATGTCATAATGAGCAATCAAATTCCCGGTCTCCAGGTCAAACTCCCGAGGGGACACTTTGCATATTAGCCTTTTATATATGTAGATTAGCTGCAGGTGTACAGCATAGTGATTAGTTATATAATTTATGAAGT
>NW_005370552.1:2414695-2418069 GCF_000412655.1 Myotis brandtii | reverse complement strand
AATACCATTCCCTATGCTGCACTTTGCATCCCCCGGCTATTGGTAACTACCAATTTTTAGTTCTTAATCTCTTCACCTTTTTCGCCAGCACCCCAGCCTCCCTCTCCTCTGGCAGCCCTCAATGACTTCTCCGTATCTATGAGTCTGTTCAAGTAACTTCTTTATAAAGGACAAAAATATATTTCCCAAATGTAGAAGGCGCAGTATCATCTTATATCATTGTTAGAGGTAGCCAGTTAGTATCCTACACCGCAGAAATCTAAACTGCCTGGCTTTTGTATTTAAATAAGTGACTGTGTTTAAAAAGAAAAAATAATTAATTAGTTAGTGACTGTTTTATAGCCTGGTTTGTTCCCCCTCATATACTCAACCCCACACATTGATTTCAGCTCCTCTGCGGAGCCAAGGGAAGAGGAAACCCCAGACTGGGCCCCCTCATAAGGAGGACGGGGAAGTACAACCCCCACTCCAGAAACCTCAGAGGGTTTCTCAAACCCGCGCCCAAGGGCCTGGCCTTCAGGCTTAACCATCAGCTCCTGAAACTCCAAGGGCCGTTTGGATATTTAAATCATTCATGGACCATACAAAACTATCTACTTAAAAACTAGCCTGGCCCTGGCTGGTGTTGCTCAGTGGATAGAGCGTCAGCGTGCAGACTGAAGGATCCTGGGTTCAATTCTGGTCAGGGGCACATGCCTGGGTTGCGGGCTCGATTGCCAGTGGGGGGGCATGCAGGAGGCAGCCATCAATGATTTTCTCTCATCATGGATGTTCCTCTCTCTCTCTCTCTCTCTCTCTCTATCCCTCCCTCCCTCCCTTCCTCTCTGAAATCAGTAAAAAAATATTTTTTTTAAATTAGCCTGCTATATTTGGTCAAACGTTTAATTAATTCACCCCTAATGCCTTGGTAGGGCCAGACCAAATAATGTCAGAGGTTTAAATAAAATTTAAATGTAAAAAATACCATTTTTCATTTTGAAATGTTCTTTTAGTCCTTTCGAGGTCAAAGTATTCTAGTCTCTCTAGCTGAGGTAGAAAATGGAATCATAAACATTCTCTTTTTCAATTATTAAAAATATAACGTGTCATAACCAGAACATACGTAAGGAGTATTTGCTGATGCAAACTCTCATATAATGAGCAACAAGGAAAGCTCTACCTTTGTCCTCCTCCTTCTCAAACAAGCCTTTCAAATTACACTGAGTGGCCGGATGATGATGACCACCCCCTCAGTACAATGAAGTGAATTAGTTATGCAAATAATAATAATAATAAAACCTTGAGAGTATTTGCTTAGGAAGTTTTTAATATTCGGTATTTTTAAGTGTCGATGAAGTACTGAGGGGGTGATCATCATCATCTGGCCGCTCAGTGTAGATTTCTGCTGTTTGCTCTGCGAATTCCACGGACGTGGACACGGGAGAGGGCTGTTAAATGACAGCGGATGCGGCCTTCTCCCTGGGATTAACTGTCCTGCCCCTGCCCCTGTCGCCCTCCCCAGATGAACCCCAGGCAGTGGAGCCACATCTCGGAAAGTGCCAAAGACCTGGTGCGGCGCATGCTGATGCTGGACCCGGCCGAGCGCATCACCGTCTACGAAGCCCTGAATCACCCCTGGCTTAAGGTACGCGAGCAGGTGGCCTCCTGCCCTGGGTGGGAGCACTCCCAGCGACAGCAGTGACTGCCCTCGAAGGTGGCCCTCCCACCTGATCATCTGAGTCGAGCCCGGCTGGCATGGCTCCCTGGTTGAGCGGCCACCCATGAACCAGGAGGTCGCAGGTCGATTCCCAGTCATACCTGGGTGGCAGGTGCGATCTCCAGTGGGGGGCGTGCAGGGGGCAGCCGATCCATGGTTCTCTCTCATCGTTTATGTTTCTCTCTCTCTCTCCCTCTCCCTTCCTCGGGTGAGGATTGAGAGGGGAAAAAAAAGAACTTTTTCACTTTCTTAAAATTTTAATGGGCTGCCATAAAAGAATGCTCTCCTACTGGACACTCACCCACCGGGGCGTGAAGGGGAAATGGTGGAATTAGATGGCCTTGAAGTTGGTTCTAGTTCGAAGATACTGTGATGTTTAAATCCAAGTATTCCTCACAACTCAGAATGCGGGATCAGTGATGAAGTTAATTTTCAAATGCTCATTTTACCCAACAAGATCATGTCAAAGGTAACTTCATACCTTCATCATCATGTGATTGATTATTTTAGCCATATATCTGAAAATTATATGACTTGTTATTTCAGCCCTTTATTATTGCTGAAAATAAAATATTCTTTTTCTCTTCCTTTTGATCTTCATATGCCTCATTTGAGAATGTTTACCAGAATTATGGACTAAAATCTCCAGTCTCCTAGAATTCAATGTTTCACATTTAAGAATTTGGGCTTTAGCGTTTGTTTTAGGTTAAACTTCTCACTTTTTTAAACAGTTACGGATGTTCATTGTCTTTCTTGTTTTTTTAGGAGAGAGATCGTTATGCCTACAAGATTCATCTTCCGGAAACAGTAGAGCAGCTGAGGAAATTCAATGCAAGGAGGAAACTAAAGGTAAATTAAAGAAATCGTCAGAATGCCAGACAGAGCCTGGCTGGTGTGGCTCAGTGATTGAGCGTCGATGTATGAACCAGGAGGTCAGGGTTCAATACCTGGTCAGGACACATGCCCCGGTTGCGGGCTTGATCCCCAGTAGGGGGCGTACTGGAGGCAGCTGATCAATGATTCTCATCATTGAAGTTTCTCTCTCTCCCTCCCTCTCCCTCCACTCTGAAATCAATGAAAAGATATGTATTTTAAAAGCCAGACATGCAGTTGATGACCATGTTTGTATTCCATTCCGAGGCCCATGAATATATCCTAGTGCTGACCATTGTTTTTCTAGGTAAATTCTCAGTTCCAGAAATTACCACCATTTCAATAAGATTTTGATTTTTTTTAAATCATGTACGGTAATCCCTAAGTATGAATCTAAACAATAAGTTATAATAAATGAAGATAAGTCATTTTAAATTTGTATTATTTTTCGAATTCATAGCGGAGATAAAATTGCTTTAAAAATAGTAACTGACTTATTATCCATTATTATTGAAGATGAATCTAGGCCACATTTTCTCAAACTGGCTCTTTTCTCTTTGTTTTACAAGTCCTTGGCAAAAGTAATTATTAAGATGCTACCAAAGAAGTTTCCCAAGACTTGAATTTCTTAGCTTTGCTATACACCTGAACCGGTACAGCCTACCAAAGAAAAAAATCTTATTATCCAAAGTGAATTTTGGTCAGCTTTTTTTCTGGTTTTTGTTTTTGTTTTAATCCTCACCCGAGGATATTTTTTCATGATTTTTAGAGAGTGGAAGTTGAGGAAAAGGGGGGGGGGGCCCTG
>NW_005370552.1:2410596-2414654 GCF_000412655.1 Myotis brandtii | reverse complement strand
CCCCCACCAGGGCGGGGGATCAATCCTGCAACCCAGGTATGTGCCCTTGACCAAGAATCAAACCCATGAGCCTTTGGTCCACGGGGCCAACGCTCTAACCATTGGACAACCCACCTAGGGCTGGTCAGCTGTTTTTGAAGTTACTTCTCCCCGCCCCGAGAAACATTAATTATGCTACGTCCTCAATTCTTCCCTAAAGTCTTCTTAACTCTAATGCTGGGCTTTGGCCCTTGTGTCGTTCCTCGGTCTGGGGTGCAGCCTTCCGTTGCCCACATGCAGGCCTTTTATTGAAGGGCTCACGTTCGCCCATCACAAGAAACCTGGGCAGGCCCTAACCGGTTTGGCTCAGTGGATAGAGCGTCGGCCTGCAGACTGGAGGGGCCTGGGGTCAATTCCAGTCAAGGGCATGTACCTTGGTTGGGGGCACATCCCCAGTAGGGGGTGTGCAGGAGGCAGCTGATCGATGTTTCTCTCTCATCGATGTTTCTAACTCTCTATCCCTCTCCCTTCCTCTCTGTAAAAAATCAATAAAATATATTAAAAAAGAAGAAGAAACCTGGGCTGTATTTCTCCCAGCGCCACAGACTCGGGCCTGAAATAGCCCACGTGGTGACTAAGATCGATTTGGCCAGAGCCGAGCTGTCGCAGCAGAAAGGAGTCATGTGAACTGACCACATCCCTCTGCAGGGATATTTCAAGCTTCCTGACCCACCAAACAACCGTGAATCGGGCACATCAGCAGAGTTAGGGGTGTCTGAGCCTCCGCGACAGCTGTGCGCCTTCGAGTGATGCGGCCCCTGGGAAGCCCTTGTCCGCATGCTGCCTCTTCCGCCATCTCCCCGGCTCCCAGAGCCCCCCTCACAGCTCTTCCCAAATGAGCAGCTACGCATCCATCCCTCCTCCCAGACACAGGGGTTAAGCTTTTCAGACGGGGGGCAACCCCCGAGGCAGGCTGACCCCCTTTGAGATGAGCAAAAGGGAAGTTCTCAGGAAGCAGGAGGGAACTGCTTTTGCTCCCAGTACGAGGGGAACTTTATTGGTGGTGGTAAGAGGAAAGAGGAGTACAGCGTTGTGGGAAACAGTGGGCTTTGGAGCGACATCGCCTTAGGCCAGTGGTCGGCAAACTCATTAGTCCACAGAGCCAAATATCAACAGTACAACGATTGGAATCTCTTTTGAGAGCCAAATTTTTTAAACTTAAACTATATAGGTAGGTACATTGTTATTAACTTCATTAGGGTACTCCTACGGCTTAGGAAGAGCCACACTCAAGGGGCCAAAGAGCTGCATGTGGCTCGCGAGCCGCAGTTTGCCAACCATGGCCTTAGGTGAATCGTGGCTCTGACCCTTCCAAGCTGTGTAGACTTGAGCAAGTCATTTCAATACTCTGGGCCTCAACTTCCTTCTCTATAAAATGGGGATGATGATAAGAGCTAACTCAAAGGGTTGTTGTAAGCTTTTAAGGAATTAAGACATTACAGCAGTTAGCAGAGTACACAGCAGTCATAAGTGCTCCATAGATATTATTTGCTAATCATTATTATTGTTGTTACTGTTTTATTATTAGTTTAATGTTAATACCTTTGATTTGGTACTCTATACAATTAAGCAAGAAAACAAAATAAAAGGCAGCCAGATCGGAAAGAAAGGAAAATTGTCTTTGTTTATAGATGGCATGATTCCGCATATAGAAAAATGCTAAGGAATCTTCAAAAAACTATTAGAAATAAGTGTAGCAATGTTACAGGATGCAAGGTCACTGTATTGCACACTTTAAAATGGTTACTTTTATGTTATGTGAATTTCACACAACCCGATTTTTTATGCCATATGACAAAATATTCTTTTTTGAAAATGTTTTTGTTGATTTTAGAGGAAGGGAGAGGGACAGAGTAAAGGAAACATTGATCAGCTGCCTCCTACACACCTCCTCCTGGGGATCAAGCCCACAACCCGGGCCTGTGTCCTGACAAGGAATCGAATCAGTGACCTCTTGGTTCATGGGTCGATGCTCAACCACTGAGCCACACCGGCCGGGCACAAAATATGCTTAAATACTGGCTTTCACTGTGGCATGCGCGAGGGATAGGACACATGCCCATAGTAGCAGTGGCTCACTCCACCACTCAGCCCATCTGAGAAACCCCCGCGTCCTCCCTCAGCCCCAGGCATGCAGGTTGGAGGGCTGTGTGTTTATCGGAAAAGCTCCAGGGGTGATTGATTCTGACATGCCCAGCCTATTGGGAGTTATAACTCTGAAGCACAAACTGCAATGGTTAGACGTGGAGATGGCTTCTAGTTTCCCAGGGCCATAAACACTTGCACGGCTGTCTTCATTAGCAAATCTTTGTATAGCTCTGATTATATTCTTAGGTAAGTTCTCCGCTACTGGAATTGTTGGCATCAAAGTGTACACATGTATTTTCGATTTTTTTAAGTGTTCATATTTATTTTAGAGAGAGAGGAAAGGAGAGGGGGAGAGAAAGGGGGAAACATCAATGTGAGAGAGAAGCATTGATGGGTTGCCTCCATTACACACCCCAACTGGGAACCGAACCCGTAACCTGGGCATGTGCCCTGGTCAGGAACCAAACAGGTTACCTTTCAGATGAGGCTCAACCAACTGGGCCATGCCAGCCAGGGCTGTATTTAAGATTTTGGATTTCTATAAATAACTTGCCCTCTCAAAAGGCTTATACCCAAACAGGTGTTTTGGCTAACAAGTTTATCGTTTTTGCAACCTCTTCCTCATTCAGAAAGTTTTACTCCATGCCAGAATATAAGACAGTACTCACTTTGCTGACATTTCAAGACAGTTACTCAGTATTGGTTCTAATAGTATCAACACTCTACCATCAGAAGTTGTTGCTCTCCACAGCTGTACTTCCATTCTGGCATTTCACCTCTACAGCACACTCCAGGAGACACTAAATCCCTAATGCGGACATGGTGTGGATAAATAGAAAGCACCCACATCATTCTCAGACTGTGTTTCAAACTAGATTTTTTTCAGCATTTATGGAGCCCTGCCTGTGATTTGAATTCTCATCGTCCACTTCTTTTTCTTTATTTTATCACTTGATTTGACATCTGTGAATGATGATGGACAATTCCTTTTCCCCATTTTGGTTGCCAGACATTTCATATGTTGGTTTGGGAGGGGTGCCCTTTTATTGAATGCTAAGCTCTCGAATTCAGACTTCCATTTTTTAAAATCCTCTGGACACAATACTCCCTTTAACAAACTGCCCAGCCCTGAGCGTGAGACTAGATATGATGAGGGTCGTATTTTCTCACAGTGAATATCAGGGTGCGTGGGACAGACCACCATCCAGATCTAGAAAACCTGTGTCCTATGTGTCTTAAGGAGGCACCCCTTGCTCTAACCCTGGCTGTCACGTGCTGGAAGGAGGTGCTAAGCAAGATGCGGAGGTGGAAAGCGGGGAGGTCTGTGAGTGTGTGAACTTGTCTCCCGAGGGAAGGGGCTCAGGAGTGAGTCTGTTCTAGAAATCGTTCCCTTTGCTTCAAGAATCATTTCTATATTTAGCAAGCAAGTCCCCCTGCAGTGGAGTATGTTGAAGAAATTCTGTATAAATAGAAGCAAGAGTCTGTATTTGGGTAGGTTTGTTCCGATCCGTTCAGGCCATGGTGAGCTGAAGCCATGTGATTGAATGTAGCGGACAAAATCACGTATTCCTTGTATACACAGAAAGTGAGGGAGCTGTCTGATACCTGATAACTTTCTACAATTTTCTTTTATTGGTTTTGCAAATTGCAGAAGTATCGTCTGCATGCATCCCTGACTTACCAATGCATTGGTCTCTGGGGCTCCTGAACTGCATGAACTAGAAAGGTTGCTTAAGAGCGCTGTTTTCCAGGACTTCATAGAACTGCACCGCCCAGTGCAGCAGCCACCAGCTGTGTGTAGCTACTTATATTTTAATTTAAATCCTATATAATAAAAGCCTAATATGCTAAGTGTCCAGTCGTCCGGTCAACCAATCAAAGCATAATATGCTAATGATATGCTAAGGCCGCTCAACCGCTCACTATGATGT
>NW_005370552.1:2378277-2410395 GCF_000412655.1 Myotis brandtii | reverse complement strand
GCACCGGTGGGGTCCCTCGGCCTGGCCTGTGCCCTCGCGCAATCTGGGACCCCTCGGGGATGTCAGAGAGCCGGTTTCGGCCCCATTCCGCAAGCCAGGCCAAGGGACCCCACTGGTGCACGAATTCATGCACCGGGCCTCTAGTTTATTAATATTAGCCCTGGCTGGTTTTGCTCAGTGCTTAGTGTCACCCAAGGACTGAAGGGTCGTGGGTTAGGTTCCAGTCAAGGGCACGTACCTCAGATGCAGGCTTGGTTCCCAGCCCCAGTTGGGGCTTGGGGCTCGTGCAGGAGGCAATCGATGGATGTGTCTCTCTCACATCGATGTTTCTCTCTCTGTGTGTCTCTCCGCCCTCCCTTCCATTTAGGACCTAATTCTTACATGTAATCAACCAAAACCCTTGGGCTGACTTTCCAGCCTTTTGGTAATCTCCGTTCAGCCTCGCCCTCTCCCAGTTTAAGGCTTTGACTGCAGAGTTCTGCATCCGTATAAGATGACCCTCTCTTGAATTCTGTGTTGCACTCCTATTTGTATGTCCCTGGATGGGCTTTCCCCCCTCGGTATATTACACTATGACTGCGGGTTACCTTGCAACTTGAGTACAAATCCAGTTATTCTACATCTTATACTGTGTGTCTTGTATTTAGACTTGTTAGAATGTACCTGCCCTTGTGGCTATCGAACTTCATGGTTTCTGAGCTCAGTTAGGGGCACCAAAAATGGAGTATGTGTTGGTTTTTTGCTCTTGTCTTTAAGTCAGCCATATATCTGTGTTCAACTCCCATGTTCCTCACTTACTAACTTGGTTGCCTCCTTAAGTGCATGGAGTAGTTTAACTTAGCAGAAGTCCGAGCTAAGTATTTTCTTGTTTTCACTTCCTTAAATGAAACACAGAATCATTTAGCGGCGAGCATTCCATTTTGATGGTTGACATATGAGCTATAACTATGATTAAATTAAGAATTAATTACTTGTAGTTGTCTTTTTCTTTGAGTTTAAAATCTACCTTCTTTCTGGATTAATTTGCTCAGTAGAAAATTGCATCTTTAATATTAGTTGTCTTAACATATTGTGAATAATTTTCTTAATTCAAATTGATATGTTTTACTCTCAAAACAAACTAAATTATGCCTACTAAATTAGAAAATTTTTTTATCAAGGATTTAATAAAGTAGGCAGTTTGAATAACTACTTGTATAAGATCTGAGCTCTTTAATAGCTATAGGGGTTAGCAAACTACGAACTGGGGACCAAATCTGGCACACCACCTATTTTTACATATAAAGTTTTATTGAAACACAGCATGTACATTGATGTATGTATTGTCTATGGCTGCTTTCACACTATAATGGCAGAGTTGAGTAGTTGCAACATAAAACATATGGCCTTCAACCCTAAAATATTTACTCTCTGGCCCTTTACAGAAAAAAAAAAAAAGATTGTTGACCCATGGTATAGTAATAACCCTTGATTTGGGGAGAGTAGTTAGAGGACCTCAATTCTATCTACTCTTGGCTCTATCTCAAAGTTGGCAGCAACCTTAACAGGTTGCTAAGCTGCTCTGAACTCAGTTTCCTCATCTGCAAAATGAGTCTTTTAGAATTAATCATCTCTAAGCTTGAATCTCAAACTCTAATAAAATTCTATCTGTAATAATAAAAGCATAATATGCTAATTAGACCAGATAGCCGAACGACCTTCCGGACGTCATTCCAGACATCCTTCCGGACAAAGCTACGGCGGCGGGGGCCAAGGCAGAGGCGGTTAGGGGCAATCAGGCAGGCAGGCAGAGTGGTTGGGGCGATCAGGCAGGCGAGCGGTTAGGGGTGATCAGGCAGGCAGGCTATTGGGCCTGTGGGGGCAGTCCTAAACCAGCAGTTGGACATCCCTCGAGGGGTCCCAGATTGAGAGGGGGCAGGCCGGACTGAGGGACACCCTCCCATGCATGAATTTCATGCACCGGGCCTCTAGTAAATCTATAAAGAGTTTTGGGACCGCCCTGACCGGTTTGGCTCACTGGATAGAGCGTCGGCCTGGGGACTGAAGGGTCCCGGGTTTGATTCCAGTCAAGGGCATGTACCTTGGTCACAGGCACATCCCCAGTGGGGGGTGTGCAGGAGGCAGCTGATCGATGCTTCTCTCTCATCGATGTTTCAAGCTCTCTCTCCCTCTCCCTTCCTCTCTGTAAAAAATCAATAAAATATATTTTTTTTAAAAAGAGTTTTGGGACCATTTTGCTGATTTGCTAATAGCTTTATGTTGAAAATTCAAACCACACGCAGTCACTAAGTTTAGGAAACTAAATAAACAAACCTAGCCATGTGACCGATAAATTAGGAACTTGCTGCTATTGTTATAAAAGAATTTACCTCTCGGCCCTTTCACATGGTGCTTTCTTAATAGTATAAGTATTTCTAGATCTTTCACTTCAGTACTAAGAAACTGAATTGAACTTCACTTGAATGTAAAAATAAAGCATCTCTAAAATTTTAGTTTCTGTGGGTGGGAATCATAATTTGATTCAGAAAAATTCCATTCCCACCCAGCTTTTAGGGAACATATGTAATATGTGAAGTGAAATAAGCATCAACTGTAGAAAAGAAGAACTCAACATTTTCATCAAATTCTGCATAAGAACCTCTCATGCATTAACCCTAGACTTCGAGAAATCTAAAACGTTGCCTGGAATGGTAGCACCAAGATCACTTTTCTGGTTTTTGTCCATCCCTTTCTGCATTCTGTCTCTTTCCATCCCTATTTTTTAGAAAGAAACCCAGTCCTGGCTGGTTTTCTCAGTGATTAGCACGTTGGCCCGTGGACTAAAGGGGTCGTGGGCTCGATTCCCAGTCAAGGGCACGTACCTTGCTTGCAGGTTCCCCAGCCCTGATAGGGGGGCATGTGGGAGGCAACCAGTTGTCTCTCTCATGTAGATGTTTCTCTCTCCCCCTCTCTTCCACTCTCTCTGGAAATTAATGGAAAAAATACCCTCAGGTGAGGATTAAAAAAAGAAAGAAACCCTAACATGATTGCTCCCCCCACACACACAAAAAAAAGAATCTTGAAGAATGTATTTATATTAATGTTTTCATATATTTATTACATGCCTGTAAACATAAAAGATTTTTCTTTCTGCCCTAGCTGGTTTGGCTCAGTGGATAGAGCGTTGGCCTGCGGACTGAAGGGTCCCAGGTTCGATTCTGGTCAAGGGCACATACCCAGGTTTCGGGCTCATCAATGATTCTCTCTCATCATTGATGTTTCTGTCTCTCTCTCCCTCTCCCTTCCTCTCTGAAATAAATAAAAATTAAATTAAAAGACTTCTCTTTCTTTTCAGAAAAATCGAAGAGTTCAATATTTTAGATGTAGCCTACTTCAGTGAATTGATACTGAGATTGCCTAAATGAGCAACAAAGGGTTGTGCTCATGTTCTAACTGTGTAGGGTTCGTAATTATTTGCATTTACAAACTGCTTTACAGTTTGCAGACACTTTCAGAACATTATGACTTTTGACGACCCTACGCTAAGTTATGTCAGTTTTAATATCCTCACTTTACAAAGGAGAAAGCTGAAGGGGTTAAGTGATTGGCTCGGGTAGCTTCGTATGGCCGGAAAGTGGCAGAGCCAAGGAACACACCCGAAGAGTTGAACATTTTTACAAAATAACTTTTATGGTTTTTCTAGTTACTGCAACAACAATTCCCAGCCATTTTCCGCCCAGCACTCCTGAGGGGTGTCGTGCACGCAGTATGACTCACTAGGAGTCAGGAGAGGCTGTGCGTGTGGTTTAAAAGAGTCACGTGTACTTGGTTCTTCTGTGTGGCCCGACAAGAGCAACACAGCCCTGACCGGTTTGGCTCAGTGGATAGAGCGTCGGCCTGCGGACTGAAGGGTCCCAGGTTCTATTCCGGCCAAGGGCATGTACCTTGGTTGCGGGCACATACCCAGTAGGGAGTGTGCAGGAGGCAGCTGATCGATGTTTCTCTCTCATCGATGTTTCTAACTCTCTATCACTCTCCCTTCCTCTCTGTAAAAAAATCAGTAAAATATATTTTTTTTAAAAAGAGCAACACATAGTCATTGTTAACAACAAAAGGAAAGGGGGGAAAGGCTTAAAAAAAGAAAAGTGCCTCATATTCCTACTACCCAGAGATAATTATTGCTAATAACATTTTGGTATATGTTCAGTCTCTTTTATCTATACTAGAGGCCTGGTGCACAAAATTCATGCACAGGTAGGGTCCCTAGGCCTGGCCGACTATCAGGGCCTTCCTTCTGGCTGCTGGCCGGGGCCTTCCTTCCTCCTTCCCTGGCTGCCAGCTGCTGGCCAGGGCCTTCCTTCGTTCCGCACCATCCCCTGGTGGTCAGCGCATGTCATAGTGAGCGATCAAACTCCCGGTCGAACTCCCAAGAGGACACTTTGCATATTAGCCTTTTATATATAGAGATTAACCCTTTTTTCCAAAAATGAGACCATACTGTAAATTGTTCTAAAGCTCTTTTATGTCATTCATCACAAGCATCTTTCCATTTCTTTAGACCAGTGATGGCGAACCTATGACACGCGTGTCAGAGGTGACACGCGAACTCATTTTTTTTTTGGTTGATTTTTCTTTGTTAAATGGCATTTAAATATATAAAATAAATATCAAAAATATAAGTCTTTATTTTACTATGGTTGCAAATATCAAAAAATTTCTATATGTGACACGGCACCAGAGTTAAGTTAGGGTTTTTCAAAATGCTGACACACCGAGCTCAAAAGGTTCGCCATCACTGCAAAAGACATTCTTCTGCAGCATCTTTTATAGAGACTGCAGAGTATTCCGTTTGTGGTATGTGTTTGAGTTCCAGATGTAAATGGTCGCATATACTTTTGCAATCCCCAACAGTGTTATTCTGGTATATGCACATGTGATTGATTTGAAGGAGTCAAAAACTATTTCAAACTAGCCCGGCCATCATAGCTCAGTGCTTGAGCGTCAACCTATAAACCAGGAGGTCATGGTTCGATTCCCAGTCAGGGCACAGGCCCAGGTTGTGGGCTCCATCCCCAGTGTGGGGCGTGCAGGAGACAGCCGATCCATGATTCTCTCTCATCACTGATGTTTCTATCTCTCCCTCCCTCTCCCTTCCTCTCTGAAATCAATAAAGATATATTTTTTAAAGGAAATTATTTAAAACTACACCTTTTCTAGTTGTCATGTTCTATATAGTTGACTTTTCTGAATAATCCTTAGTAGTAAGTAACCATTTGTTAATTAATTTTTATATTTATGTATTTATTTTAGTTTTTTTCATCTCTTTGCTTTAGGGTGCAGTCCTAGCAGCTGTGTCAAGTCACAAATTCAACTCATTCTATGGGGATCCCCCTGAAGAGTTGCCAGATTTCTCCGAAGACCCTACCTCCTCAGGTAACTGGACCATTCATCCATTCGCCGGTGTGAATCATTTGGTGTCTACATCCTTTCTCTTCCATTCGGAATCGGCCTTTTTCGGTGGAACTAGTCAGATCCTCTAAGCGATTCTAAGGAAGTCTGTCAGCAACCAAATACCATCCACATGTGTCTGGTTCCTTTTCATTTCACTTGTTTCTTTTCACCTCAGAATGCTTCTTCCCCTTCCGCCACTCCAGACCCAGGGTTGCACTTCATCCATCCCACACCGTAGTCCATCTTTTTGGATCTTTCTGATTACCTTGGACCTCAGTAAGAAGTTCTGGTGTAAGATTTCCCCCCTGTCAACCATAGCAGATCAGACTTTGCCACAACACTGCTTTTAATGGAATCTTTCCATGTAAAGCTGTCTTGTGAGTTATCTCTTGAAACAATTTCCAGGTTCTTCTCTTTTTATAAAGTCTCTAACACGTGTATTCAAGCATTCACGGGAGAAGAACATAGAAGAGTTACCTATTTCAATGAAATGTATGTGTAGGTATGTATTTCTGAAATACCCACCAGTGTTCACAAAATTATATTATAAAATGCTCAGATTTTCCTCTTACCAGTGAGATATTCTCAAGCACCACTTACTAAAAAAATCTATGGGATCCATATATATGTATATACTAGAGGCCCAGTGCATGAAATTCGTGCACTGGAGGGGGTGTCCCTCAGCCCGGCCTGCGCCCTCTCACAGTCCAGGACCCCTCGGGGGATGTCCGTCTGCCAGCTTAGGCCCAATCAACTGGATGACCGGACACTTAGCATATTAGGTTTTTATTATATAGGATAAATGCATGTGTGTAATAGTTTTTAATTTTATTTATGTATTTCTTTATTAATTTAACTCCTGCTTCATATGTCCTCTGCCCTCTGCCTTTCCTTCTTTCATTAAAGTCCCTCAGTGTTTGCCACGTGGTTGACTTTGCCTGTTGACTTGATTTTTGTACTCTTGAACCGGCTCATTCAGTGTTCATAGAGTACCATCGGAATCCGGCCCAGGCCCTTCCTGAAGCATGAGCTACTTATCCTTCCCTGCTGCGACCATGGGCATCGGGCAGCACTGTGCTCCTCCCCTCTGTTCATACATGTGCGCACATGCTTCCACCTTGTGCAGAATACCAGGCTCACAGTTCCCCTGGCGGCAGCTCTACACAGGCTGGGGCAAAAGTAGGCTGACAGTTGTGAGTACACGAGACCCAGGGTTTATTCTCACCTGGTTATTTATTAATCACTGTGCTCTTTTCAATATGAACAACTCGGCACCTACCTTTGCCCACCCCTGTAGTTCCTCATTTTGACTCTCAGCAATTGGGATGTGAAGCTTCCTCTTCTGAGTGTAGGTGATTTCCCAAAACACTCAGAAGTGGGAATCTTAGAGAAGAGACGGAGGAGGAGGCGGGGCTGTCTGCCTCTTGTTCTGACTTGGTAATGCCCAGAGCCCCTCCCACGGGAAGGCAAGGCCCTGGTGGAGTTTATGGATAGGGTCCCGGGCTCCCTATAGTGTCCTGCCAGTCCTTCTGTTCCCTTCACCTGTGGCTTCTTGTTGTTGTTCTTAGCTCGGAACCTCTTTCTCTTCTCATATTCCATTTATTTTTTTTTATTTTTTTAAATCCTTTTTTTTTTTTTGTCTGTTTGTTTGCTTAATTCCAAGATCAGGTTTTTTTGGGTTTTTTTAATTGATATCAGAGAGGAAGGGAGAGAGAGAGATAGAGATTGAGAGAGAAACATCAATGATAGAATCATGGACCGGCTGCCCCCTGCACACCCCCTACTGGGGATGGAGCCCACAACCCGGGCATGTGCCCTTGACCGGGAATCGAACTGTGACCTCCTGGTTCATAGATCAACGGTCAATCCCTGAGCCACGCCAGCCGGGCCTCCCACTCAGTTTATAGTTGGCCCTGCCTCCAGGGAGCAGCTCCAGTAATGGTGTTACGTTGCATGACATAGTCACATACGTGGGCTGTATTTCGAGTTTTTTTAGATCAAAGCCTCTAATCCCATTTTCATCTTGAGACATGGACCTGCAGAGCAGCGTGGTCCCTGTAAGGGCTTCTCGGCCCCGGTCGCTCATGCGTCCCCTTAATGCGCGCGCGCCTCCGCCCAGCGAGACCATCCTGAGCTCCATTTCCTGTCTGTGCCAAGCTGGCCTTCCCTTTCCGCGCCAGGAAAGCATGTCCTTCCCTACAGACATGCTCACTTCCTATTAAATTCACTTCTGTTGCCCAGCGTCTCCTGTTTTCCACTGCAGCCTCTAAATGGTGTGCTTGAAATCTTGTCTGATTACAGTACTTGCTTTTTAAGCAAAAGTGACATTTCTTACCCTGCCCAGCAGTGAGCCCACAAGCCCGCGCCTCAATTAGTCACTCGGTTTTGCATTTCTTCTTCCCTTTCCTGCGGTCACACCCCCCCCCCTTTTTTTGTCTTTTTTAAATTTTCTGGATCTTAATGATCTTGTAAGCAGTCTCTGTCTTCATCTGATGTGCTAAATGTCTCCAAAATGTTTTAGCTAGCACTGTCCAGGCGCTGCAGATAAAAGAGAAAAGAATGATTATGTAGAGCGCATGGCTGATCTACCCTAAATGAAGAGGGAATGTTTATCTACTTAGACATCAAAGACAAAGAAGAAATTTGAAGAAAATTCGAATATTTTCCTAACTTTCCCATGGCCATTAGAAGCTATTCAGATGTCCCTCAATTTCTAGAATGAGGCCATGTAGAGGGGGGCATCTGCCTGTTTTATCAGCATTATTTCTCACCAGCTTCCTGCCAGCAAGTTCCGTTCTGCAGCCCATGGCTTATGGACGGTTACAAAGTCCCAGTGGATTCGCAAGAGAGCTTTCACTTTCATAAATTAACTCATTTTTATTTTTTATCTCATCCTTACTTTTGAAGATTTTCATTCATTAACACCTTCATTCTTCCCTATTTCATTCTAATCCTTCAATTCTGCACCATTGATTTTCAGTTCCCCATGTTGTCCTTTGCACTCTCTCTGTTTACATGTGCCTGGGTTTGTTTACAGTACAAAACAAAGAGCACATAAAAGTTAAAGTTCCTCTAAGCTCACGGCAAAAAGAGAAAACTAATCATAAAGCATGAGCTTGGGGGGAGGGGCGGTAAGAGGGTGGGCAAGGAGGGTTAGAGAGAGAACAGTGTAAGGTCACCAACTACCCTTTCTTAAGATGGACTGTTTTCCATCTTTACCTAATGCCTTTTCTATTCTTTCTCTGAAACGATCATAAATGCTAGGTACTTCGATTTTTTTAATGACCTGTTTCGCAACATGAAAAGCTAACAATCCTATTCTGGTCCCCCCAAAATTCTCCTTCAAATCGCAGTTTAAAAACAAATTTAAAACGAATCCGCTTCCCCGTTGGCCATCTAAAGAAGACCCTTAACAGGTGTAGGAATGCTGCTTCCATTGTAAAGCAATTCTTAGATGAGCTTCTCTTCTATTTTGATGATTCAAATTAGTTTGTTAATATATTCACTCGAATTTGTTTCGTTTAATCTTCTGCTAAACAGCATATGGTAGCTTTGTGACTTGATAACCCAAAGTGGAAACGTTCTGCTCTCATAGTGCCCATCAGAGAGGGCAGAATCAGAACCCAGCACTTGGATGACTGAAACCCCAACAGTCCCACTGAATGTGCTCTGTCCACACGGGGGCTGTCTTTGGGCTCAGCTGGGTCCATGCTTCTGTGGCTTAATAACCTGCTTGCTCTAAAATCATACTGTTTGTCGTTTGTCCATATGCTGCCTTCCTCCTAGGACTTCTAGCCGCAGAAAGTAGGTATCCCTTCGTTTTCCTCTAAGATTTCTCTTTTATGCACCAGTGTTTGGCTTTGCATGGTTCATAAGCAGCTTGACTTTTTCCTTGGCTTGTCTGTGTTTCGATGTTTAATCACGAATTTTAACACTGCCGGATCATCACTTCAAAACTTGGGCGTGTTGGTTTCCTGAGGCATTGCTATATCAAGAATATTAACTTCTCACTTCTGTTATAAGAGGACAAAGAGGCAGTGTTAAAATTGTAACTGCATTTAATATGATTTCACAGATGAGTTTCAAGCACAAACATTCATTCTGGGGGAAGGGTAACATTTTGCTTTATAGTTTGCTTTCAAGAAAGCTGCGGGTAAGTGAATTTGCCTTTGACACTCACATAAGCTGTGAGCGGTTTTTATTACTTTCCGGTATTGACTCTCTTTTCAGTTTATTAACATTGAGCTATGAAATAAAATACGGAATCCCTGTCTCTTAACAACTTTTACCTCCAGAAAGAACATTTATAAAGAATCATGTAACGTGTAGATTTTAATTACAAAGGGATGTTATTTGAGTATAAGAATATTAAAGTAAAAGGTATGTAAGAAATTACACACACACACACACACGTACAAGTAAAACTAAGGCCATCTCAATGAGGTAGGCAGATCGTGCCACTGTCAGTATCTGGTTGTGATATTACACTATTGTTTTGTAAAATGTTACCAGCGGAGAAACTGAGCAAAGTGTACAAGAGATCCCTGTATTATTTCTTAAAACTGCATAGGACTCTATAATTATCTCAATCAGAATTCCAGCTAAAATTCTGATTGAGATAATTTTAGAGTTTTCCTCCATGTTGTGCTCACTGGAGGGAAAGTATATAAGAGACAGAGATAAATTAGAAAGTCTGGAAGCTCATAATTGAATTCCTGGGCATGTTTTTGTTACATTAGTTGTAGCTCAAACTATAGCTGATTTAACCGAGTCCTCTGCCACTTAGCAACGGGGTGCACCCTGAGAAATGTGTCATAAGGCCATGTCGTTGCCGTGCAAACACCCAACAGTGCACTTGCACACACCTGGTGCCAGGGCCTCCGGCTGTAATTGTGTGCAGTGCGTGTGCTTTATGTGCCTGGCAGCACCGCAGGCCCATGTGAACCAGCGTCACCACAAATATGTGAGGAATGCACTGCCCACGACATCATGACAGCCACATGCCTAGGCAATGGGCACTTTCAGCTCCGTTCTATCTATGTGGTCTGTCATGAACCTGACCGTCGTTAAGTGGTGCGTGACTACAACACTCTTACCGCGTATCATCTGTTGCTGTATCATGAATAACCGCAAGGCAGCGTTTATCATCTCAGTTTCTGTGGGCTTAGAAACTGCCCAGGTGCTGCAAATAAAAGAGAAAAGAATGATCATGTAGTGCGCATGTCTGATCACCCACCCTCAATGGAGAGGGAATTTTCATCTGCTTAAAAGGAGACTGCAGTCAAGCCGGCACCCAGAGCTGCGATCTCATGTGAAGGCCCAACCGTGGCAGGGGCGGGGGGTGGGGGGTCCTCTTCCAGGCTCACTCACGTGGTTGTTGGCAGCCTTCAGCTCCTCGCTGGCTGTGGGGCCTGTCCACAGGGCTGCTCACAACACAGAAGCCCGCTCCCCCAGCATGAATGATCAGAGAAGGAGGACAAAAGTAGAAGGGAGAGCCTGAGAGAAGCCGCGGTCTTTATAACCTAATCTTGGACTCGACATCCTAGCACTTCTGTCCTATTCTGTTCCTTACAAGTGAGTTGAGTCCAAGCCACACTCCGGGGAAGGGGCTGCTTATACAAGAGCATGACTAGCAGGAGGCAGGGATGTCGGAGACCATTTTAGGGGCTGCCTACCACATACAAGTTAATGGCTATTGAAGTGTAAGACTCCTCCCACTTGTAACTGCCTTTGTTTCTCCGCATCAGCAGACCCTGTATGTCATTTG
This sequence comes from Myotis brandtii, assembly GCF_000412655.1. Taxonomy (NCBI): domain Eukaryota; kingdom Metazoa; phylum Chordata; class Mammalia; order Chiroptera; family Vespertilionidae; genus Myotis; species Myotis brandtii. The sequence continues at coordinate 2,399,198 of NW_005370552.1, read as the reverse complement.
GGAATGAGAGCCTCTTGGAGGCATCCAGGAGTGCTTTTCCCGGTCAGGCAGCTTTGTGTGAAGAGACACTTAGCCAGCGGAAGGGTATTTAAAGGACTTTGACACCGAAACCCATAGACACAGACCAGCATGTTGACAGTTTTCTGCTTTTTTGATTATTTCATAATAGTAGCAGAAAACTTTTGAGAAACCCATTTATATCAGTGAGATTCTTAGAAGAAGTAGGCATGTTGAGAGTTACAATTATCATCCTGATTTTTAGATACAAACTTGATTACCAAATGAAGTATGCAAAATTAAAGTACAATACTATTCTGGAGGCAACGCTTGATTACTTTCTAATAAATTCTTCATTGTGAGAGTTTGGATCAAGGCCTCAGAAAATAAGCCTTATGCCCGGCTCAGTGGTTGAGTGTTGACCTATGAACCAGGAGGTCAGGGTTTGATTCCCGGTCAAGGGCACATGCCCAGGTTACAGGCTTGATCCCCAGTAGGGGGCGTGCAGGCAGCAGTTGATCTATGATTCTCATTATTGATATTTGTCTCTCTCTCCCTCTCCCTTCCTCTATGAAAGTAATAAAAATATATTTTTAAAAAGAAAATAAACTTTATATGGTAAAATTGAGATGAAAGAGAGAACAGAAATTGGATATCATCTCATTACCGGATGCAAATGATTCGGGTACCTTGATGACGGAGAAACGTGGTTCTGAAGGGGCCAGTCTGCAGTGGGTTATCAGAGACCTGGGCCCTGGGACTCCTCCGTCCTCTGCTCACTGCTGTGGCCCCAGGGTTACTCACCCCTGCTGCGACTCTGCTTCTTCAAATATGAAAATATTTGCCTACAGGGAACAGTTATTGTGCCATCACATAAGGCAATAAATGTCAAAGCACTTTGGACATTATGAACTATTATACAAATAGAAGTATTAAAATAATTTTCTTTTTTTAATTTGTATTGGATTTGTTAGGAGTGACATAGGTTAATAAAATTATATAGGCTTCAGGTGTACAATCCTACAACGCACCATCTGTATACTGTAGTGTGTGTTCACCGGCCCAAGTTAAGTCTCCTTCCAGCACCATTTATCCCCCCCTCATCCTCTCCTACCTTCCCCACCCCCTTTCCCTCTGGTAATCACCATACTGCTGTCTGTGTCTATCAGTTTTAAATAACCGTTTTTTCTGATTTTGTTATGATACCTTATTTTCAATTCTTCAGAATTTGCTCCGAAAATTAAATTTTAATGGAACACATTTCATTGTGGTGAAAGCACCATGCAAGGGCAGTCTGGAACACAAGCATGAATAGGACACCTCCATTCCCGCCATTAGTTAGAGGGATGAACTCTTGTACTATTTATTGATGGATTACAAGCTTATACAGAGGTCTTATATAAAAACATCCTTTTCCGTTTTTGAGAAAAGTAAATTGTTCTTTCAGATTTGACAGTATCGACCAACAAAATAAATACTAGTAGCAGCTTAAGAGCCTGTGCATGTGTTGTATTCGTTTTTACTGCTGCCTCAGTTTAAAACAGATAGCAATGGCCCTAGCTGGTTTGGCTCAGTGGGTAGAGTGTCAGCCTTCAGATGAAAGGATCCCGGGTTCTATTCCAATCAAGGGCACATGCCCAGATTGCTGGCTTGATCCCCAGTAGGGGGCGTGTAGGAGGCAGCTGATCAATGAATCTTTCTCCTCATTGATGTTTCTATCTCTCTCTCCCTCTCCCTTCCTCTCTGAAATCAATGAAGATATATTTAAAAATAAAACCAATAGGAATGAAAAAGCCCCAGGAATGTATTTGTGTACATTTAGGGTTGATGATGAATTGAAAAATGATGGGACTTTTAGATGGCCTTGGCATTGAACTACAAGTATCCGTTATATACTGTGCCTCGCCAGCATGGCCATGGGTGAACCTGAGAGGGGGCGGTGAAGGATGGAGAAAAGACAGACAAGAGAAGAAAGCTGGGTCTGGGTGGGACACTGCTCTCTGATGGAGAGACAGCGCCATGGACTACAAGCCGAGTCTATTTTATAGCCAGATTCCGGGAGGCAAAGTAAGGGCGTGGTCAAGATGTTTACAACATTCTTTCGGGTTTCGAATCTGCTCAATTACATGCACCTGATCAAGCTTTGTTTACTTGATGCACCTCCCGCAGCCCATATCCCTCAGCCACGTGGGCCCACAGGTTCGGACCATAAGGTCAAGCTTACAACTATAGCCTTTGGCTACAATAAGCATGAATAGGACACCTCCATTCCCGCCATTAGTTAGAGGGATGAACTCTTGTACTATTTATTGATGGATTACAAGCTTATACAGAGGTCTTATATAAAAACATCCTTTTCCGTTTTTGAGAAAAGTAAATTGTTCTTTCAGATTTGACAGTATCGACCAACAAAATAAATACTAGTAGCAGCTTAAGAGCCTGTGCATGTGTTGTATTCGTTTTTACTGCTGCCTCAGTTTAAAACAGATAGCAATGGCCCTAGCTGGTTTGGCTCAGTGGGTAGAGTGTCAGCCTTCAGATGAAAGGATCCCGGGTTCTATTCCAATCAAGGGCACATGCCCAGATTGCTGGCTTGATCCCCAGTAGGGGGCGTGCAGGCAGCAGTTGATCTATGATTCTCATTATTGATATTTGTCTCTCTCTCCCTCTCCCTTCCTCTATGAAAGTAATAAAAATATATTTTTAAAAAGAAAATAAACTTTATATGGTAAAATTGAGATGAAAGAGAGAACAGAAATTGGATATCATCTCATTACCGGATGCAAATGATTCGGGTACCTTGATGACGGAGAAACGTGGTTCTGAAGGGGCCAGTCTGCAGTGGGTTATCAGAGACCTGGGCCCTGGGACTCCTCCGTCCTCTGCTCACTGCTGTGGCCCCAGGGTTACTCACCCCTGCTGCGACTCTGCTTCTTCAAATATGAAAATATTTGCCTACAGGGAACAGTTATTGTGCCATCACATAAGGCAATAAATGTCAAAGCACTTTGGACATTATGAACTATTATACAAATAGAAGTATTAAAATAATTTTCTTTTTTTAATTTGTATTGGATTTGTTAGGAGTGACATAGGTTAATAAAATTATATAGGCTTCAGGTGTACAATCCTACAACGCACCATCTGTATACTGTAGTGTGTGTTCACCGGCCCAAGTTAAGTCTCCTTCCAGCACCATTTATCCCCCCCTCATCCTCTCCTACCTTCCCCACCCCCTTTCCCTCTGGTAATCACCATACTGCTGTCTGTGTCTATCAGTTTTAAATAACCGTTTTTTCTGATTTTGTTATGATACCTTATTTTCAATTCTTCAGAATTTGCTCCGAAAATTAAATTTTAATGGAACACATTTCATTGTGGTGAAAGCACCATGCAAGGGCAGTCTGGAACACAAGCATGAATAGGACACCTCCATTCCCGCCATTAGTTAGAGGGATGAACTCTTGTACTATTTATTGATGGATTACAAGCTTATACAGAGGTCTTATATAAAAACATCCTTTTCCGTTTTTGAGAAAAGTAAATTGTTCTTTCAGATTTGACAGTATCGACCAACAAAATAAATACTAGTAGCAGCTTAAGAGCCTGTGCATGTGTTGTATTCGTTTTTACTGCTGCCTCAGTTTAAAACAGATAGCAATGGCCCTAGCTGGTTTGGCTCAGTGGGTAGAGTGTCAGCCTTCAGATGAAAGGATCCCGGGTTCTATTCCAATCAAGGGCACATGCCCAGATTGCTGGCTTGATCCCCAGTAGGGGGCGTGTAGGAGGCAGCTGATCAATGAATCTTTCTCCTCATTGATGTTTCTATCTCTCTCTCCCTCTCCCTTCCTCTCTGAAATCAATGAAGATATATTTAAAAATAAAACCAATAGGAATGAAAAAGCCCCAGGAATGTATTTGTGTACATTTAGGGTTGATGATGAATTGAAAAATGATGGGACTTTTAGATGGCCTTGGCATTGAACTACAAGTATCCGTTATATACTGTGCCTCGCCAGCATGGCCATGGGTGAACCTGAGAGGGGGCGGTGAAGGATGGAGAAAAGACAGACAAGAGAAGAAAGCTGGGTCTGGGTGGGACACTGCTCTCTGATGGAGAGACAGCGCCATGGACTACAAGCCGAGTCTATTTTATAGCCAGATTCCGGGCAAAGTAAGGAGGGCGTGGTCAAGATGTTTACAACATTCTTTCGGGTTTCGAATCTGCTCAATTACATGCACCTGATCAAGCTTTGTTTCCTTGATGCATCTCCCGCAGCCCATATCACTCAGCCAGGAGAGACCACAGGTTTGGACCATAAGGTCAAGCTTACAACTATAGCCTTTGGCTACAATTGTGCTGGGACTTGCACGTGGCTTTGCCACGAGAGGATCGTGCCCTCTCATTAGTCCCAGGCTTGAACCTGTCCAAACGCTGTAGCTGCTCCCCACAATATACATCTGTCAGACTAAAAATGTGTCTATGGTTTGATCACACGCAAAGGAAGAAAGAAAGAACGGAACTAGAAGGTGTCAATGAAAGGTGCTAAAATGATCAAAGGTGAACAAAGATTTTGAGGTTAGACCAAAAATAGTGTTTACTCAACTTGAAAAGACAAAGGAGAAATGGCCTACAAACTAATTTCCCTACCTAATTTCAGAAACTTCAAATTAGGGCACTTCTCAGAGTTTAAATAGGCAACTTGAGAACAGCTATGGAAATGCTTCCTTTCGTGATTGACTCACATTAGGGCACAAGACCAGACTAAGTCAGATCAGAAAAGGTAGACATTCAAAGTGGTTACATAGGCCTGTGCACCCAGTGGGTCTCACCTTCTGGAAGCAGATTAACAGATGCCTTTGTTTCCCAGCTGCCCATCCACTGGGCCTACACGCAGATCAGACTCCTCCAACTCCTCACCGATGTCTGTGCCCATTTACTTCAGGCTGACTGCACAGCAGCCTGAGAGTCTTCCTCTGGGCCAGAGCTCACACCTGTTTTCTCGGAAGCTCCTGCCTCGCATCTGGCAAAAAGCAGGACCGTTCAGTAAAGACTTTGGTTATTGTCTGGCTTAGTAGGGTTCAAGTTCTTTCTTAACCACCATATCCACACATGAACCACATGTAGCTTCTTGTTGAAAAGGTTCCCCCTATCTTTTCTGATTTGGCCAGTCAGTGTAGTACTCAGGCCAGGCATAGACCTTGAAGCAAGACACCAGAGTTGAGTCCTGGCTCTGCCACTTGGAGCTGTGGCCTTCCTTGGCCTCTGAACCTCCCTTCCCCATCTAGAAAGGTCAGGTAGTGCATCCTAAGGATGTGCCTGGCACATAATAAACACTCAAGAATCGGGAGCTGCTGCTATTATGATGTTGTTTTAGTGCTTCATTAAGTCAGTGCGTACCTTGTGGTGTTACAAAATGAATCAAATATAGACCTGCCTTAGGGACCTCCCAGCACAGAAAAGGAGCATGAACAAGTGCACACATAGGGTGACGCATGGAGTGTGTAGGTGGGACAGGAATTGCACAGACCTGTGGGAGTTCACAGACCAACAAATGATACATTGATCTGGTTTGGCCAAATTACTTCCCAGCTGTTACACTAGCCACCTTAGTATTTACTAGATACAAGGTTGTTTTATTTTAATCTTTTTTTTTTAGATTTTTATTGATTTCAGAGAGAGGAAGGGAGAGGGAGAGAGAGAAAGATCGATGATGAGAGAGAATCATGGATCGGCTGCCTCCTGCATGTCCCCCACTGGGGATCAAGCCCACAACCCAGGCATGTGCCCTGACCAGGAATTGAACCGCGACCTCCTAGTTCATAGGTCGAAGCTCAACCACTGAGCCACGGCGCTGGGCTATTTTCATCAACTTCTACCTAGATTATATATCAACAGTATAAGCGATGTTGGGAAAAAAACAATGAAAATTCGGTAAGATTTCATTAAAATAACTGAGTGAAAATGATTATTAGGTTTCCACGCTATCTGTTGAATTTTTTTAATATACAAAAAAAATTTTTTTCACTCATATTTTTGTCATTGCCGTTCCATAAGGCCAGAAGTTTAGAACTGGCTTTAGTAGCTTCATAAAGCTGGAGTCCTCTACTTCTGCTGTTGATGGTGCTCTGGGGTCGGGAGTTCACTGCAACATGTGGGACTAATTTCTTCATATCATCTCTTGCTTTCCAAGGCTTTCAATAAAGGATGATGAATGAGCTGGCCTTGAACTCATTTCCAGATTTTTTTTCCTACTCAGAACAAAGAAAAGGTCTTGAGAAGAGCAGGTAGAAGGAAGTGGATTAGGTTAACACGTTAAGCGCCCGGTCAGTCACCGGTGACTGACACTATGCTTTCTGTCCGGAAGACAAAACAGGCTGGGCGCTTAACGTGTTCATACCTTTTCAGAAACAGCGGGGAAAGTGAGGATTGATTTCTGCCTTGTACTTTTTATCCCATTCATATCTGTTTAATGTTTTCAGTGAAAGAGAACCAATAGCCTGGTGTCCGTAATTATTCAAAGCTAAAAGGTATCCACAGTCCCTTCAACAGTGAATGCTCAAACTGTGGTACATCCATGCCATGGAATACTACCCAACATTAAAAAGGATTTAATTAGCCCAGCCAGTGTGGCTCAGTGGTTGAGCGTTGACCTATGAACCAGGAGGTCACGGTTCGATTCCAGGTCAGGGCACAGGTCCGGGTTGCGGGCTCGATCCCCAGTGTGGGGCGTGCAGGAGGCAGCCGATCCATGCTTCTCTCTCTTCATGGATGTTTCTATCTCTCTTTCCCTCTCCCTTCCTCTCTGAAGTCAATAAAAATATTATTTTTTTAAAAAACAAAATAATAGGATTAAATTATTGATACATGCAACAACCTGGATGAATCTCCAGAGAATTATGCTGGATCAAAACCAATCCCAAAAGGTTATATACTGTGTGTTGCATTACTATAACATCTTTGAAATGACAAAGGTATAGATCAGCGGTTCTCAACCTGTGGGTCGAGACCCCTTTGGGGGTTGAACGACCCTTTCACAGGGGTCATCTAAGACCATCAGAAAACACATATATAATTACATATTGTTTTTGTGATGAATCACTATGCTTTAATTATGTTCAATGTGTAACAATGAAATTGGGGGTCACCACAACATGAGGAACTGTATTAAAGGGTCGCGGCATTAGGAAGGTTGAGAACCACTGGTATAGATGAAGAAGAGATTAGTAGTTGCCGGGGGTTAGGAGGGAGAGGGGGGGAGGGAAATGAATGTGCCTTTAAAACGTGGTGATGGGAATATTCTGTAGCCTAACTAGTATCAGTGTCAGCATCCCCGTTGTGACATTATATAACAGTTTTGGGGGAACCTGGGGAAGTGCATGTGAGATCTCTGTATTATTTCTTACAACTGGATGTGAATCACAAAATAAAAAATCAAATTTTAATAAAACTGGCCACAGTAATTTCCATGTGGATAACCACTTGATTTATAGCTTAAGCCCCACATCTCTAACATAATAAATAGTACCACAAAGAAGCAGTTGCTTATATAGCAACTTGCTTTCTAGTGGAGAAAACTTGGAATGTATGGACAAGAACAGAATGAAGTCTGAATAGGAAAATAAAGATAACTACTGTTACCCTTTTGGTGTATTTCATTTGGGGTTTTTTCTGACTGTGTATTTATCGGTCACAATTGGGAAAATACCATTTATGTGGTTTTGTATTCTGCTTTGTTGAATTTCATATCATGAGGATTTCTGTTTTTAAAAGTCTTTAAAAGCAGTTTTCATTTGGCTACGTAGTCCATTCTATAGATGTTCTGTACTTGATGTGATCATTCTCTAATTGTTAGATTTTTTTCCATTTTGTATTATAAACTAGAGGCCTGGTGCACGAATTTGTGCATGGCTGGGGTCCCTTGGCCTGGCCGGCGATCACGGCCAATCGGGGCGGCCGGCCGGGGAGAGGGACCGGGAGAGGTTGACCAGCTGTGGGAGCGCACTGACCACCAGGGGGTAGCTCCTGCATTGAGCAACTGCCCCCTGGTGGTCAGTGCGCATCATAGCAACTGGTCATTTGGTTAACTGGTCGTAACGGTCACTTAGGCTTTTATATATAGAGAGATCTCTTTATACATGATACTTTTTCTTCGTTTCCTGTTTTTCCTTAAGGTGGGTTCTGTAAATGGAACTACCGAATCAAAGCTCATGAGCATTTTTAAGGCTCTTTGTTCTGTTACCAGATTGCTTTCTGGAAAAGTGGTACCCATTTACATTCTCACCACTAAGGGCGTGCGAATGGTTAAGGTCCAAGACAGAAGTAATTAGAAACAGCATCGCATTCCAGAACAGACAGATTCCAGATACATATCTTCATCTAAAGCAGAGGTTCTCAACCTGTGGGTCGCAACTCCTTTGGTGGTCAAACGACCCTTTCACAGGGGTCGCCTAAGACCATCCTGCATATCAGATATTTATGTTACAATTCATAACAGTAGCAACATTACAGTTATGAAGTAGCAACGAAAATAATTTTATGGTTGGGTCACAACATGAGGAACTGTATTTAAAGGGCAAGAAGGTTGAGAACCACTGATCTAAAGCAAGGTTTCTCAACCTCAGCACTGTTGACATTTGGCACTGCATCATTCATTCCAGGGAAGGGGGACTGTCCTGGGCATTGTGGACTGTTTAATAGCACCCCAGGCCTCTACCCACTAGTGACAGTAGCACAACCTGTCCCCCCACCACCACGGTTGTAACAACCAAAAATGCAAAAATGTGGGACAAAATTGCCGCCGAAAACTGCTGATCCAAGACTTACATGTGCAACAAGGCGCTTGTGCTTAGAATTTCCCTAGCATTGCACGCTGGTTCCTGAAGCCCCGCCTCGCAGGGTTTCCCTTCTTTCTCTGGAGTAAGTGTGTACAGGCCGTCTGCAGGGTAAAGGAGGCTAGTCACTTCTTTAAGACTTTGTTACTACTTGGTGTATATTTTCCCTGCTGCTGGCTCTCAGGATTCCTGGTCAGAAGAGGAAATTAAAAGAAAGTGACCGCACTACCATATGCTTTGCCTTGCAGAAATGGTCTGCCCTAATATTTAACACTAGAGGCCCAGTGCACAAAATTTGTGCACTCAGGGGGTGGGGGCCCCTCAGCCTGGATTGCGAGAGGGTGGCGGCGAGGCTGAGGGACCCCACCGGTGCACAATAGGGGCTGGGGAGGGACACGGGAGGTTGGCCAGCCGGGAGGGACCACGGGAGGGCTCCAGGGCGTGTCCGGCTCATCTCACTCAGTCCCGATCGGCTGGACCCCAGCAGCAAGCTAACCTACCAGTCAGAGTGTCTGTCCCCTGGTGGTCAGTGCACATCATAGCAAGTGGTTAAGCGGCCTTAGTATATCATTAGCATATTACGCTTTGATTGGTTGAACGGATGACAGGACACTTAGAATATTAGGCTTTTATTATATAGGATGGTGTTTGGAAGTATCAGTCAGTATACTTACCCTTCGTCTTTGTCTTCTGAATAGAAAGGGTCCAGTAGACTGAGGATGACTTGCTTCTCTTGACTTTGTATGTGAACAAAGAAAAAAGAAGCCTATTTTACACGGCAGGGGCTCCCCGCTGAAGGGGTTGGTCCCTCAGGTCTGGCTTTACCTTCAGTTCCTGCTGGAATGGCCTATAGGAAAGGTTCACCGTGTTACTTCTGTAATATCCCAGCACATCGCGGGGCCAGGGAACCCACATTCCTCTGATGGATAGCTTGCTGCACCCGGGTCTTCTAGCGGCTCGATTATAGTTGATCAATTTCCTTAATTCAAGTAAGACCAGCTTCAATTTACTCTGAAAAATGAAGCGCACACATTACATTCTTAAGAACATAAACTCAGCAAAAACACTCCATCCTGAAAGATCTGAAATTCTGTGTAAGTCTATCCTTCGCTCAGGACACTGACCTTTGACGTCTGCCGGTCAGCCCATTGTTCTGAAATGCAGCACGCACATGGCCCAGGTTGGTCCGCCATTGACTGTGTGCCGGCTGTCGTTCTGTCTGTCCCCCCAGGAGCCGTCTCACAGGTGCTGGACAGCCTGGAAGAGATCCACGCGCTCACAGACTGCAGCGAGAAGGACTTAGACTTTCTACACAGCGTATTCCAAGACCAGCATCTTCACACGCTACTAGACGTAAGTCTTCCTTTTTGTTATCATTTTGGGGGGGGTAAGTATTTAGCGTGTCATTTCACTTTATGTTCATTTCTCGATGTCCATAATAATAGTCCTTTGTCGGTTGCCTTAAGTCTGTGGGCAATCATCCATCACAGATTCAGAACTAAAATAAAGTGCTGGATGACAGAGAGCACAGTTCATGGTGAAAAAATCATGCGTGTGTATTTCTATTAGAAGAACCCATTGATCTCAGCCGTGGTTACTTTTCACTGCTTTAAACACTGTTTTGAAAACATCGCGCCTCAAGCATGAGGATAGGAGAGAGAAAAGCCAAGAAAATATTGGGTAATGGACCGTGTTCCCACATTTCAGATCTAATGTTGCCGATTTTCTGAGACTCGGTGCCTCCTTCAAACAGAGAATGCACTTCATTATGAAACGACAGGGCCATTGCGAGCAGGTCGAGATGCACAGAGAAAGCAGAAGCCGATCGTTCCCACCCTCCTTCATCTCAGTCACGTTTTAGTAAAATGTCGTGGTTGTCATGATATTGAAATCAGACATTGACCTCTGTTCCCAGCTATTCACATGTCTGTTGTGCTCTGTCATTGCTGCCCATGATGCAAAGCGTTCACCGTGTGCGGCTCCCGCAGGAGGCATGCCCTTCGCTGGGCCTGGGCCGTGCGATGGATGCAAGAAGCTGCAGCTGAGCGTGGAGTTGGGCTTATGTCAGTGCAGTCGGTGGCTAGGGCTTGGCTCAGACTGACTGGCCTCCTCTAGATCCAGGGCTTCCTGTCATGGAAAGGCTCAGAGACGCCCACATTGGTGTCTGAAGTTGTCTTTCTCTCACTGATACAACAAGGGGTCTGAGCGCCCCAAGCCTGAGACTCGGGGGAAATGCCAGGGCACGGCTGGCGTCCACAGGGAAGGGCGGGTGGGCAGGGCCAGGCTGGCCTCTGGGGCGGGGCCAGCCAGCAGCTCTTGCCCAATGCCAGCCTCAGACCTCACGGAAACATCTGGAATGACGGCTGCCTTCTTGGGTGGACGCTGTTCCAGCTTCAGAAGAGACTCGGAGTTTGGAGAGGAAAGACACGCCTCCAGGTCTCGTGGGTGCTTCTGACTTAGAAACTCAGAGATGTGTCTACCGTGTCAGCATCTGCCTCCCAGCGCACCTGGCTCTCAAAGGGGCTCTGCTCGGTGACAGGACGCCACATCTGCAGAATTGGGCAGACGGGGCTCCGCGGGAACCCCAGTCCCTGCCTGCGGTAACCGGCTGTGAGGCCGGCCCAGGGCAGTGTTGGGAGGCACTTGGTTGTAACGATCCAAACTGAGCCGCCCTTCGGTGAGCGCTTAATCGTGCCCTCCAGCCCGGAGATGCACTTCTCAGCTCTTGTTTCAGACCCACGCCCCCCACTGGGGATCGAGCCCGCAACCTGGGCCTGTGCCCTGACCAGGAATTGAACCGTGACCTCCTGGTTCATAGATCGATGCTCAACCACTGAGCCACGCCAGCCAGGCTCATCTTTTCTTTCTTTCTTTCTCTCTTTCCTTCTTTCTTTTAAAATATTTTTATTGATATCAGAGAGGACGGGAGAGGGAGAGAGAGAGAAACATCCATGATGAGGGAGGATCATGGATCGGCTGCCCCCTGCATGCCCCACACTGGGGATCGAGCCCGCAACCTGGGCCTGTGCCCTGACCAGGAATTGAACCGTGACCTCCTGGTTCATAGATCGATGCTCAACCACTGAGCCACACCAGCCGGGCCCATTAAAATGTCTTTAGTACTTAAATGCTTGTGGTGTGCACCAAAAAAGGAACACAGTCTGGCCATCTCTTGAGAAGAAGCTTTTCGAACTTGGACCATTCATGATTCTTCCTTCTAAGCTTCCATATCTCATCATTGGATTTGGATTGTTTTGTTTTGCAAAATCAATGTTGGTTCCCTATTAAGGATTCCAAGTAGCGACACCTCATGGCATAGTTTTGCGGACCTGGGATTGACTGTTACTTAATCCCACTGAGACAGTTTATAAAATACCTTAATTATATTGGAACAATTCCTGTTGATTCCAAAATAGCTAAATGCGAGGCCCTCGTTCTTACGCTGCCAAGAAACAGGACTAAGTTCCTATAGAAGACTAAAGATCGCCTGCTGTCTTATTTTTTCTAGTCATGCCTTTAAAACAGTAACAAACTCGACATTCAAAGAAAGATTATTAGCAGTTACTTAGAGGAAGCAAAACACGTGTCATGTTGAAAGAACTCACAGTAAAACAAAAGAAGAAATACAGTGGCTCCACTGCGGGGGGAGGGGATGCTCTCTAATTTGAATTCTAGTAAAACCCATCTGGTTTCATCTGGAGTTAGAACTAGGTCCAGAATCTCTAAATATTTGCTACCCAACCAGTTCCACCGGGCACACACCCTGCTCCTTGTTTTGTAGGAAGCAAGAAAGAGGCTTGTGGAGGAGCCGTGCCTGGCCCAGCTTGGCCCAGTGTGTCTACTTTCGGAACTTAAAAGCCCTGGTGCAGCCCAGCCGGTGTGGCTCAGTGGTTGAGCATCGGCCTATGAACCAGGAGGTCAGGGTTCGATTCCCAGTCAGGCACATGCCCGGGTTGCGGGCTCTATCCCCAGTAGGGAGCGTGCGGGAGGCAGCCGGTCCATGTTTCTATCTCTCTATCCCTGTCCCTTCCTCTTTTTAAAATCAATAAAAATATTTTTAAAAGCACTGTCGCAGAGATGGTCTGTATGTGAAATGTACAGACCCATTTTAGTATAATACAACTTGTCATGTGTATTAATTTGCTGAAACTGCCATCACAAAGCACCCTGAACCGGGCGGCTGCAAATAGAAATTACTCCCTCGAGGCTGGAGGTCCTAGATCAGGATGTCAGCTGGGCTGGGCTCCCTCCAAGGAGCCGAGGGAAGAATCCCTCCTCGCCTCTGTCCGTTTCTGGTAGTTGCCTGCAATCCTCGGCTTGTGGGTGCATCACTCCGATCTCCAACTCCATCTTCACGTGGCATTTTCTCCTGCATGTGTGTGACTCTGTGCCTTCACATGACTTCCTGTAAGGCCTCCTGGCATGGGGTTGAGGGCCCCCCCTAATTCAATATGACCGCATCCGTTTTAAAAATATATTTCTGTTTATTCCAGACCGGAAGGGAGAGGGAGAGAGAAATAGAAACATCAACGATGAGAGAGAATCATGGATCGGCTGCCTCCTGCACGCCCCACACTGGGGATGGAGCCTGCAACCCGGGCCTGTGCCCTGACCGGGAATCGAACCGTGACCTCCTGGTTCATAGGTCAACTCTAAACCACTGAGCCACACCAGCCGGGCAATATGACCTCATCTTAATTAATGACATCTACAAAGACCGTATTTCCAGATACGGTCATATTCAGAAAACATGAATTTTGAGGGGCAGTATTCAGCCCAGTGCCTCATGGGAATCTGATTTTTGCCCTGAATTGATTCTTCGGGTGTGAGTGCAGATGACACAAATCTAATATAAAATAGTGACATGTTACAAGTGATACGTTACCCTGTCGTTCATGAATTGGGCTTTCTCGGGAATTGGTGTTAAAGTGCAGTTAGTTATGTCTTTTAATGATATTTTGAACTAGTTTGGGCTTGGAACTTGCATGTGACCCATGGGATGGTCACATGATGGATGTCTCTGTGATGGGCTGAAAAATCAAGAGGAGGTGTGGTGTATGTTTTTTAGACAAAAAGCATTTTGCAAATTTTATTTCCTGGTAATTCTCAGTCTTCTCACTTTCTTGTGGAAATGTTCCTATTACAGAATAAATGTTTATTTTATAAGTCAACAGTGTCATAAAACATTGTTAAGTGACACATTTATCTCTCACCCTGCCAAACTCTGACAACTGAGTTTTAAACATTCACCCACCATCTGTCATACCTCGGAGCAGCTTTTAGCGTTCACTGCTGTTTCAGAGTAAGGGTGAGACCCCACCTAGTTAAGATGATTTCTGTGGGAAGCCCTGAAATCATGTTTTCTAAAAATGTAATTAGTTATTAGATTAATGAAACAAAAACTACTGGCAATAGCCACTTAATTTAGCAGGGTGTTTTGTTTTTTAAAATATATGTTTCTTGATTTCAGAGAGGAAAAATAAGAGATAAAAACATCAATGATGGGAGAGAATCACGGGTCGGCTGCCTCCTGCACGCCCCCCCACTGGGGATCGAGCCCACAACCCGGGCATGTGCCCTGACCGGGAATCGAACCATGACCTCCTGGTTCATAGGTGGACGCTCAACCACTGAGCCACGCCGGCCAGGCATTTTTTTTCCTTTAATTTAGCTCTTTTATTTTTTTTTACTGTTTTTATTGATTTTGAGAGAGAGAGAGAGAGGCAGAGAGAGAGAAACATTAATGATAGAGAAACATCACCAATCAGGTGCCTCCTGCACGCCCGCTACTGGGGATCAAGCCCACACTCTGGGCATGTGCTCTGACCGGGAATCGAATTTAGCAGTTTTATATTATTAATTTATAAGTAGATTTTTATCATGGATCCAGTAACATTTTCAAATATTGCATTAGAAAGAAACCGGTGTCTGGACTCCTCCATATTTTGTTTCACTGGCGCCTGTATTATCATTCTTTGCTGCTCAGGGAGAGGCAGAGTTAGAGGTTTTCTCTCTGCCCCGGAGCTGGTACTGGAAAACTGCGACTTGATTTACTGGTTTGCTTTTTTGAGAGGATGTGAAATTAGTAGTCAGATTTGGGAACAGCATATTTTTAGAACTTGGATGTTTCCTAAAAGAGCTTCTACGGTAATTTGATGGTTTTGAGCAATTTGGAGTCTGAGAAAGAACCTGATACACTGTTGTATTTGGATGTTTAAATAGACTACCAGTCAGGAAATGCCAAAGCGAAGTTTCCCATGAATTTCTAGTCCAGTCGATTCGCACTTAAATGTCTGCAATAATAAGGCCTGTCTGAGGGCCTTCAAAGGCTGAGCAGCTGGTGCCTTCTCGGGGTCCCATCCCCTCTTTCTTTAAAATATGTTTTTATTGATTTCAGAGAGGAAGGGAGGGAGAGGGAGAGAGAGATAGAAACATCCATGATGAGAGAGAATCATGGATTGGCTGCCTCCTACACGCCCCACACTGGGGATCGAGCCCACAACCAGGCATGTGCCCTGACTGGGAATTGAACCTCCTGGTTCATAGGTTGATGTTCAACCACTGAGTCATGCCAGTCAAGCAGTTATGCTTTTTTATGAAAGGAACTAGAGGCCTGGTGCACAAATTCATGCACCAGTGGGGTCCCTCGGCCTGGCCTGCGGGATCGGGCCAAAACTGGCTCTCCAACATCCCCCAAGGGGTCCGGGATTGTGAGAAGGTGCAGGCCAGGCCGAGGGACCCCACCGGTGCACAATCGTGGCCAGGGAGGGACACAGGAGGTTGGCCAGCTGGGAAGGGACCACGGGAGGGCTCCAGGGCATGTCGGGTCCGTCTTGCTCAGTCCCGATCGGCCGGACCCCAGCAGCAAGCTAACCTGCCGGTTGGAGTGTCTGCCCTCCGGTGGTCAGTGCACATCATAGTGAGCGGTTGAGTGGCCTTAGCATATCATTAGCATATTACGCTTTGATTGGTTGAACGGCCAACCAGATGACCAGACACTTAGCATATTGGGCTTTTATTATATAGGATGTGTGATTTTCACTGAAAGCATTATTAATTACAGGAGGCCCTCTAGTTCCCCTATTTCTTCAGATGAATTAATTCTTCAGACAGGGGTTGGAATTTACTCTAAAATGCCAAGAACAATGAATCACCTAGTCCCCGGTACCAGTGTTTCCCAGTGAGTGCCATTCTCTGTTGTGACACCTCAGTAAACTTTACCAGAAGGCATAGGAATGTTCCCAAAGCCGTCGAAGTGCAGCAAGCACTGGTCTTTCTTTCCGGAAAGGAGGCCTTTTGCCCCAGACAGGAATGCGATACGCTCGGTTAAAGAACATTCGGTGGGACTGGCTTCACAGTCCAGGAACATAGCTCTCCTTCTCTTTGCGGCCCTTCAAAAATTATCTCATCCAACCACTTCTGCTAGGCTGTCTTTGTCTTGTTCTCTTTTAACTTCCCACAACAGAAATTTGGTTTTGCTACAGCTCCTTGTCCAAATGCTTGGCGCTTACCTAAGCACAATAAAGGTCATATCATAATAAGTATTGCATCGGTCATTAAATAACATAGTATATGGCAAAGCCAATATAAATGTTTTCTTTTAAAGCAGCAAAGTACTAATAGGATATTCATTTAGTGTAAATGTTATTGAACTATTGTTGTGGATGCTTCAATATGTAAAGCACATTCAGAAATGAGGTTTTTAACCTTTTTTAACAATTTTTTTCGTGTTTTTTTAATGGGAAAGTTTATATTATAGTGACATTTCTCACAGTTGGACAAACTCTTCGATCTGGTATTTGAAAGTGCACTGTTTCAGAAGGTTTGATTAAAGGCAAAATAAAGCCTGCCTATGTCATCTACGTAGGCTTGTTTTCCCTCATGATTTCTTTTGCTTGCTCAAGAATAGGCATTATAGCCTGGCTGGTATGGCTCAGTGGTTGAGCCTTGAGCTATAAACCAGGAGGTCCCGGGTTCGATTCCTGGTCAGGGCATATGCCCGGGTTGCAGGCTCAATCCCCAGTGTGGGGCTGTGCAGGAGGCAGCCAATCCATGATGTTTCTCTGTCATCAATGTTTCTATCTCTCTATCCCTCTCACTTCCTCTCTCTAAAAATCAATTAAAAAACATATTTACAAAAAAGAATAGGCATTGTGACCTGTTTCTCCCAGGACCGGGTTTTAGAGTCCTTTGCCAACTGAAAAAGGCCAGGGGAACAGTCAAGTCGGGTCATCTGCTGCCACTGTTTGAGTTTCTCAGAAAGAGCTGCAAACTGACCAGAAATCCGCCCCATCGACCTACACAGTCTTTTTAGATTGAACTGGAAGGTCGAGCTAGTCTCATGGGATGGAAACAAAAGCCGGTCCATACCGACAAGCAACGCCGAAGCCAACAAGGGCCTCCTTAGGGAAGACAGGTCATCATGGATATAGAGCAGCGTGTTACTAAGCCAGCTGGGCCCCTTTTTTATTTTATTGGGGTGACATTAGTCAACATGAACATACAGGTTTCAGGTGTGGATGACTAATGTGCAAAATCTGTGTATAGGACCAGGTGCCACCACCCGAAGTCAGATCTTCTCCTGTCCCCTCATGTTAGGACCCCCTTCTCCCCCCACCCCTCTCCCTCTGGCAGCACCATGCTGCTGTTTGTGTCCACGAGTTTCAGTTTTATATCCCACATCTGAGTGAAATCCCATAGTTCCTAGCTTTTTCTGACTGACTTATTTCACTTCGCATAACGTTCTCAAGGTCCATCCATCCATTGCTTTTCAGAGAGTGTGGAAGGGAAGGAGGGAGGGAGGGTAAGAGAGAGAGAAACATCGAGTGGAGAGAGACACATCGACCTTGCTAAATGCTGCGTAGAAACTGTGAGCTTGAAAACAAAGGCATCTATTTGAGGACTAGAAATCAAAAGGAAGTGCGATATAGTCGAGTGTGGTTAAAAAATGAAATGGCCCTGGCTGGTTTGGCTCAGTGGATAGAACATCGGCCTGCAGACTGAAAGGTCCTGGGTTCGATTCCAGTTAAGGGCATGTACCTTGGTTGCGGGCACATCCCCAGTAGGGAGTGTGCAGGAGGCAGCTGATCGATGTTTCTTTCTCATCGATGTTTCTAACTCTCTATTCCTCTCCCCTCCTCTCTGTAAAAAAATCAATAAAATAGATATTTTTTAAAATGAGACGATTTCGTATTTTGAATGGAAATAGAAAGTGACATAGTAGCGGATTCCTTCATCTTTATGTTGGAGGGTGCGATCTCAGGAGAGCTGGATTTCATATCACCACCGACTTCATTCTGCTTTGTTTCAAAGAGCCCGTCTCAAATATAGAAGGCGGCCTCCTAACGGAACTGGGCTTGCAGACAGACAGACAGAGCGAGTCCGCGGGCTGTGTGGGCACCTCTGCCCCGGCCCAGAGTGGGCAGGGAGCCCGTGGCCTGTGTACCAGACAATGTCCAGCTCCGTTTCCCGTGCCGCTTCCTACATTTCCTCATTTCGCTGTGGGGTTTTTTTTTAAATGTTTTTGTGGGTTTCTTTTAGTAAAAAATGCTGAGGTTGGGTAACTATCATTTCATTAGAAAGAAAAAACAAATAGATTCATTCTTGTTTTCTCTCCAGAGATAATTCATTAACATTTTTCCCTCCCTCCACCTCACCTTCTATGCTTCAGATTTACAAATACATTTGTTATCTTCAATTTTCAGGAAAGCAAATAGCAAAAGGAATATATTTGGGGGTTTTGTTGTTGTTGTTTAGTTTTGGTTTTGAGGTGGGGTTTTTTTTAATATTTTTTATTGGTTTCAGAGAGGAAGGGAGTGGGAGAGAGAGAGAAACATCCATGATGGGAGAGAATCATGGATCAGCTGCCTCCTGCACACCCCGCCCCCCCTGGGGATCAAGCCCACAACCTGGGCATGTGCCCTGACCGGGAATCGAACCATGACCTCCTGGTTCATGGATCGATGCTCAACCACTGAGCCACACCTGCCGGGCAAGGAATATTCTTTGTCATTTCAATCCACCCTGAATGTCAGCTTCTAGTGCATCAGCTACAGCTCTCGGGCCAAGCCAGCCGCCTGTTCTTGAAGGGAGTTGTGTTGTACCACAGCCACACCCACTCATTTATGAATCATTAGTGGCTGCCTTCACATGCGTGGCTGGGTTGAGTGGTTGTGACAAAATTCAAATGGCCCTCCACGACCGAATATTTACCATCTGGCCAGGAAAGGATGAGGATTCTAACATTTTTACCGGGGCAGGGCTGTAGTTGATTGGCTAATATCTTGATTGTTGAAAGTTTTATAGATGTCCCTCTTTTCCCCCCCATTAACACCTCCCCCGCCTCCTCTCCCAGGCCTTTACCACACTATTGTCCGTGTCCCTGAGTTTTGCATATATGCATACAAGGTCTTTGGTTAATCTCGTCTCACCCACCCCCATACACACACTCTGAGATTCGTCGATCTGTTGTTGTAGGCTTCCACCTGATGCTTGTCTTTCTCTGACTGGCTTATTTCACTTAGCATGATACTTTCCAGGTCCCTCCATGCTGTCTCAAAGGGTACAAGATCCTTCTTTTGTACAGCTGCATAGTATTCCATGGTGTAGATGTACCACAGCTTTTTATCCACTCATCTATTGATGGGCACTTGGGCTGTTTCCAGATCTTGGCTATTGTAAGCAATGCTGGGATCACTGGGTGCAATAGCAGTTCCATACTTAATTTTTGAGGAAACTCCATACTGCTCTCCACAGTGGCTGCGCCAGTCTGCATTCCCACCAGCAGTGCACGAGGGTTCCCTTTTCTCCACCTCCTCTCCAGCACTTGTTTGTTGATGGTAGCCATTCTGACAGGTGTGACATGGTACCTCATTGTCCTTTTAATTTGCATCTCTCTGATATCAAAATGAAAAGGGAACCCACTATATGAGAGAACATATTTGCCAATGATACATCTGATAAGGGGTTAATTTCCAAAATATATAAAGTACTCATGCAACTCAACAGATGGCCAAGAGACATATGAGAAAATGGTCAATGCCATTAATCATCACCTCACACCTGTCAGAATGGCTACCATCAACCAATCAACAAGTGACAAGGGCTCGAATGGTGGTTCTCACTTTCCTACTCCATGCCTCAGTTTCCCCATCTGTAAAGTGGGGAGAATAGGGGTGCCAACCTTATAGGGTTATTTGAGTAATGTGTATTAAGAACTTTAAGTAGGAACTAGCATGTAATAAGTGCTCAATAAAAGTAGCACTTGTCATTGTTGTTATTAGTACTGCTATTCTTACTCTCAGAACTTAACACTGCATCTAAGATTGACAGCTACCCGAAGCAGAGACTTCTAGACCCCGTTTCAAGTTCTGATTCAGTAGGTCTGGAGGGAGGCCAGAACCTGCATGTTTCCTACCCCCCTCAGCTGATTATGCTCTGAGTCCTCAAGAAAGCACTCTGAGCTCTAGCCAATGTGGCTCAGTGGCTAGAGCATCAGGCCTGCGGACCGAAGGGTGTCCCAGGTTCAATTCCGGTCAAGGGCACATGCCTGGGTTGCGGGCTAAGTCCCATGTGCAGGAGGCAGCCAATCCATGATTCCCTCTCATCATGGATCTTTCTATCTCTCCCTTCCTCTCTGAAATTAATAAAAATATTTTTTTTAAAAAAAACCACTCTGACCTGAGACCCAGGGAGCCGCGCTTGGCACAGCAAGGCCCGGCCGAAAATAAAAGGTCTCCAGTGGGATTTCTGTGGCTTTGTGAGTACCAACCAGCGCGCATGGATCCAATGTGTAAATAGAAACGCAGACGAATCCTCGCTGCAAAGTGTGAGAGCAGCGCTCGTGGTAGCCCTTGGCCAAGAAAAAGACAAACTTTATGTGGTGAGATTATCATAGAGCGATAGTGCCGCCAACTTGGGAAGCTTCTGTTAGGTCTTCTCTTCACACGGTAGCGTTCAAGAGTCGTAAGCATTGTTATTATTCATGTTGTTTTTTACTTTGATTGTCAATACTTGGACAGGTCGGGTGATGACTATGTCTATTTTTTTTACGTGTTATGTATTTTCAATGTTTTTGTTTAACTGATGGC
>NW_005370552.1:2371661-2378178 GCF_000412655.1 Myotis brandtii | reverse complement strand
TTAAAAAAAAAGGGGCAAAACCAACCCCCAAAAGAATCCCCACGTATTTTAGAGAAGTGAGGAACCAGAAGTGGCAGCCCAGCCGAGCTCATTTTTAACTTGTCACTTTTCAAAGCAGGCTGTTGAATGAGACATTTCATCTGAGCTAGAAACCAATATTTCAGTTGCATTTCCACACTATAGAGACTCTTCTCTAATGAAGTAATGGTCTTCAGAAAGTTAAATTTTTAGACCATTTAGATTTGTGGGGCTTTTAAATATTTTTAGATTCTGTCCATGTCTTCTCTTTGGGGTAGCATGGAGGGACCTGGAAACTATTGTGCTAAGTGAAATAAGCCCATCTGAGAAAGACAAATATCACGTGATCTCACTGATCTGTGGAATCTAATGAACAAAATGAATTGACCAACAAAATAAGACTGGAAGCAGGGAGCCGTGGAACAGACCGACACACCTCGATGTGGGGTTGAGGCGATGAGAAGAGATCAACCAAAGAACTTCTATACTTATATGCACAGCCCATGGACACAGGCAATAGGGTAGTGAAGACCTGGGGGGTGGGTAGGGGGTGAAGTAGGGGTGATTGGGAGGGGTAAGGGAGAGATGGGAGATATCTGTGCTACTATTACCAATAAAAATCTATTTAAAAATAAATACAATTTAAAAAATGAATGTCTTCTCAAACTCTGTGGCTCTCAGATTTTTAAGGCAAAGGTTATGTCCTTGGCTTCCTGTTGAGCCTTCGGGCTGGCGCTGTGGGTGAGCAGCCCTGGTGAGCACGCAGGAGCCTCTGCGAGAACATTCCTTCCTGGAAGGGCTTGGCTTGCCCTTTCCCAAGACTGAGATTTCTGTGAAAATTCCTCAGTCGGGTCTTGGCCAAAAAGCATTCTTTCCTTTTCCTCCGCCTTCATCTTATTCACTGTTGCTTCTATCAGAGGGGAGCATCCCGCGAGTCCTGAAATATTGCTGAATTGAAAACGACAAGGTAGTCGCCACATTGACAGAATTTGGGGCCACCTCTTTAAAAGTAGTTCTGGTAGGATTTGCACACGACTCCTATTCCAGCAAGTTTCCTTGAAGGATCAAAAGATGAACAGGAAGATCCCACAGAAATCGTCAGCCTGCTCTTGGAAGAGCAGTGAAATAATAAGCATGACGTGCTGAATTCCAGCAAAGAATAATAAGTGATTGGCTTCTCTCCTTTGCTTTCAGCTGTATGACAAAATTAACACGAAGTCTTCGCCGCAAATCAGGAACCCTCCGAGTGATGCAGTACAGAGAGCCAAAGAGGTAAGTGACATATTTTGTATGTTTGTGTTCTAATATATTTCTATTGATTTCAGAGAGGAAGGGAGAGGGGGAGAGTGATAGAAACATCCATGATGAGAGAGAATCATGGATCGGCTGCCTCCTGCACACCCCCCACTGGGGATCGAGCCTGCAACCAGGTCATATGCCCTGACCGGGAATCGAACTGTGACCTCCTGATTCATAGGTCAATGCTCAACCACTGAGCCACACCGGCCAGGCTGAGGGACATTTTTGTAAACAGACCTGGGAGTCCGAGAGCAGCATTCCCCAGGTTCCAGGGCTGGTTCTGCTGTGTGAACCTGAACTTGTTAACACAGCAACTTTTGCTTCTCCTTTTTTTTTAAGTTATTTTACTGCACTTGATGAAACAGACATGCTCTGAACATTTGAGTTGCATTTTAAGGTGGAAAAGTTTGCAAGTTAATTAAATATCTGCAACATGTAAGTTCAGAGATACGTCATTTCTATAAATTGTCAGATAATGTTTGTCAGACTTTTTAAAACTTTTTTGATATGGAAACGTGACATTGTAGAAAGTTGGGAAAATAAAAATTAATGCATGATCCCATCACCCTAACTCGGTAATTTTCATTTGCCTGTCCTTTTCCAGTCATGATCCATTTGCATATAAATGTTTATATACAATCAAAATGTATCCTTTTTTTACCTGACATATAATGAGCATTTTCCTATGTTTCTACTTGGTCTTTGTAAATATAAGTTCCGATGACGACATAATTTCTCTTTTTTATTGCTAAATGCTCATGAATTGGCAATTCCTCCATTGTGAGACACCTAGTGGGGGTTTTCCACTTTTTGATGTCATAAAAGCCTTCATGCAAATAAACATTTCCCTTTGAAAACTTTGTTTCTTATGAAGTGAGAGAATCTGAAGGGCATCATTCCTTCCCCACCAGCTTTTACACACAAGACCTGTCCTGGAAAATATCAAATATTCATTGAGAAACAAAACCTCGGACGGGGGCCTGCGAGGCCCACCCACGTCAGGTCCGGGCACCAGCCAGGAGACATCCTCTCTAACTCAGGAGACCACACCTCGGTGTTTAAAATCATAGATTGAGCCCTGGCCGGTGTTGCTCAGTGGCTAGAGCGTCAGCCTGCAGACTGAAGGGTCCCGGGTTCGATTCTGGTCAAGGGCATGTACCTCGGTTGCGGGCTCCTCCCTGCCCTGATTGGGGTGCGTGCAGGAGGCAACCCATCCATGTGTGTCCCTCTCACACTGATGTTTCTCTCTCTGTGTGTCTCTCTCTGCTCTCTCTAGAAATCAGTGGGAAAAATATCCTCAAGTGAGGATTTAAAAAATAAAACAAAATACAACTTCCTTTAAAAAAATTTTTTTAATCAAATTTTAAAATAAAGAAATAAGATCATAGATTGTGAAAGTAGTGAGGGACCAGAGAGAGTATATGGTTTCATCCTTTCATTTTCTAGTAGCAAAACTCAAAGCATAAAATACAGCAAGGAGAAGTGGCTTGTCGTGTAGCAAAATTAATGACCAGCATAACCAGTACTGGGTAAGTGTGCTTTGAGATAAGAAAGAAACCCTCCAGCCCTGGCCGGTTTGGCTCAGTGGATAGAGCATCGGCCTGGGGACTCAAGGGTCCCAGGTTTGATTCCGGTCAAGGGCATGTACCTTGGTTGTGGGCACATCCCCAGTAGGGGGTGTGCAGGAGGCAGCTGGTCGATGTTTCTCTCTCATCGATGTTTCTAACTCTCTATCCCTCTCCCTTCCTTCCTCTCTGTAAAAAATCAATAAAATATATTTTTAAAATTAAAAAAAAGAAAGAAAGAAACCCTCCGGTTGCTGTTTGTCCCATGGCCCTGAGGTGGTGAGTAGCCTGTGGGTTTGCTGCTGAAATCGAAGCCTGAGGCTAAGGGCGCTCAGGCGTCCCACCCGCCCAGGGTGCAGGTCTCCCAGGGGAGGCGAGAGTTCCTACTGCAGGGATGGGCCCTCCGAGCCAGTGCTGCTGGGCAACCGTGATTGGCTCAACTTGGGGCATTGGATGCCTTTAGATAAATACTCTGAAGGACAATGGAGGCTTCACCCGGCTCATGTCACAATCAAATTCTAAATGTGTAAACTCCATCTTGGTGTTAAGGGATAGTTTTTGAAGAACAGCTTCATTTTTTTAAATATATTTTTATTGCTTTCAGAGAGGAAAGGAGAAGAGAGAGGAAGAGAGAGAAACATCCATGATGAGAGAGAATCATGGATCGGCTGCCTCCCGCACGCCCCACACTGGGGATCGAGCCCACAACCCAGGCCTGTGCCCTGACCGGGAATCGAATCGTGACCTCCTGGTTCCTAGGTCAATGCTCAACCCCTGAGCCACGCCGGGCGGGCTCATCCATAACTTTTAATTTAACAGACTTTTATAGTTTTAAAACATATCCTGTCTGCACTATGGTATATCTTGCTTTTTTATGTTTTAGGTGTTGGAAGAAATTTCATGTTACCCTGAGAATAGTGATGCGAAGGAACTAAAGCGTATTCTAACACAACCTCATTTCATGGTGAGTAACCATTAAACCCCCACAGAGCTACAACCTTCCTTTCAAAAGAAGCTCTTCATATTTTTAGATTTTTTTATTAATGTATATTGGCATTCAATATTCTGTTCATTTCAGGTGTACACGATGTGATCGCTACCATAAGTCTATTAACCGTCTGTCACTGTACAAAGTTATGATATTATTAACATATTCTCTGTGCTGTACACTACACCCCCGGGGCTTCTTTATTTTATAACTAGAAGTTTGTACCCTTCACCTTTTTAAAAAAGTTTCTAGCAGTCCTCATAAAACAGCCATCTTCATCAAATGCAATTTATTCCTGCAATATCAGACTGTTAACATTACAGTACAAAGTGACATGTGCACTGCTATCAGTAAACATTTCCAGAAAATAATAAATAATTCTTGTCATCTCTGAATATCGAGGTAGATGCTTGAAAGACATTTTCATTCAAATATGTAATTGCCTGCTGTGTGCCAGGCGCCATGCTGGGCACTGAGGGTAGTAGTGAGGAGGATGAGGTCCCTGCCCTCAGGGCACTCCCATTCTAGTGGGGACGGGGTGAGGGGAGATATGTGAGCTGGAGACAGATGGTGAGGAGTAAACTAACAAGATCATCCTATATAATAAAAAGCTAATATGCAAATTGTCCCCTCGGGAGTTCGACCACTCGCTATGACGTGCGCTGACCACCAGGGGGTGGTGTGGAATGAAGGAAGGCCCGGCAGCCGGCAGCCAGGGGAAGGAAGGCCCCCATCGGTCCTGATTGCCGGCCAGGCCTAGGGACCCTACCCGTGCACTCATTTTGTGCACTGGGCCTCTAGTTTCATATAATGATCATGACTATGAAGAAAAGAAAGGATAATGGGGCAGAGATGATAGTAAAGTGGGAGCTACTTTATTTTTTTTTAAATATATTTTTACTGATGTCAGAGAGGAAGGGAGAGAGATAGAAACATCAATGATGAGAGAGAATCATGGATCGGCTGCCTCCTGCACGCCCCACACTGGGGATCGAGCCCACAACCCGGGCCTGTGCCCTTGACCAGGAATCGAACAGTGACCTCCTGGTTCATAGGTCGATGCTCAACCACTGAGCCACACCGGCCAGGCGGGAGCTACTTTAGATAATCAGGGGAAAGCCCCTCTGAGGTGTGAACGCTGAGCCAAGACTTGTGATACGAAAGAACCAGCCTTCTGAATGTGCAGGCCTGGGGAACAGCAATGAGCGGCCAGGGGCAGGAAGGAGCTGTGTAGGGTCAACATATGGAAGGAAGGCCACTGTGGCTGCGACCTGGTGAAAGAGGAGCAAGTGGTACAAGCAGAGCTAGAAGACAGGGCCTTCCCGGCCACGGTGAGGAGTCGGGATTTGTCCTGATGGCACGAGGAGGGCACCGGGGGGTTGCAAGCAGGAAAGTACTATCAGCTCGGAGCTTTAGCTACTGCTGGGCTGATGGGCAGAGAATGGACTGTAGGAGGGATGAGTTAAAAGAAGGAGGCCACTTAGAAGGCTGTTGTGAGAGGTGGTCGGGGCTTGGAGAAGGATGGGGCTGGCGGAAAATGGGCAGATTGAGATTCTACATCAGAGATGGTTGGATATGACAGAACTTGCTCAAGGTTGGCATGGGAGGTGGTGTGACTAATCCCTTTTACAGTTCACAGAGGAAACTGTGCCCTCAAGGCTTGTCCGGCTGGCGTGGCTCAGTGGCTGGGCGTCAACCTATGAACCAGGAGGTCAGGGTTTGATTCCCGGCCAGGGCACATGCCTGGGTTAATGGCTCCATCCCCAGTGTGGGGCGTGCAGGAGGCAGCCGATCCATGATTCTCTCTCATCCTTGATGTTTCTATCTCTCTCTCCCTCTCCCTTCCTCTCTGAAATAAAACATATATTTTTAAAAAATATATGCCAAATAAAAAGAGGAAAATCAAAGATGGAATATTTTTCTTCAAATATGTTATAAGGGATGATTGGGCAATTGTTCTAATCAGAAATAGCTGTTATTTTTAATTACATAAGAAGAATCGTGTAATAGGAAAAAACACTTTTTGTACTGTAATAAGGATGTGGACAAGATAACAACTTCAGATAAGAGTGAAAAAATCTGACTATTTTAAAATGAATAGAAAAACTATGAATTTCAGGTTCAAAAAGTGGTTCCTCTGGCTTCTTAATTTCACATCATAAAATGTACCACTTAATGAAGCTTTCATGACAACCCTAGGTGGTTTTAAACATTTTGTTTTGGGGCCCTAACCGGTTTGGCTCAGTGGATAGAGCGTTGGCCTTTGGACCGAAGGGTCCCAGGTTCGATTCCGGTCAAGGGCATGTACCTTGGTTGCGGGCACATCCCCAGTAGCGGGTGTGCAGGAGGCAGCTGATCGATGTTTCTAACTCTCTATTCCTCTCCCTTCCTCTCTGTAAAAATTCAATAAAATATTTAAAAAATAAAAATAAACATTTTGTTTTGGGGAAAGTATGATACAAATTTGCTTATAAAATCTTCTGTTCTACATCTGATTTCTTAAAGAAAAAAAGAAATCATTAACTTCTATTAGTACGTATGTCTTTACTGCTTTGTATTTTATAATTGCAATAAGCAAAGGATCTGTTCTTTTTTAAAATTGCTATTTAGTGATTTTTAGAGAAAGAGAGGAAGGGAGGAGGGAGAG
>NW_005370552.1:2367547-2371637 GCF_000412655.1 Myotis brandtii | reverse complement strand
AGAGAGAGAGAGAGAGAGAAAGAGAAAGAGAAACATCAATTGGTTGTTCCACTTATTTCCGCATTCATTGGTTGGTTCTTGACCAGGGATGGGACCCGCAACCTTGGCGCATGGGGCCCGCACTCTAACCAACTGAACCACCGGGCCAGGACCAGGGTCTGCTCTTTTGAAAAAATTAGTCTTTCGAATGGAATAATTAAAAAAGGTATTAGTGTGATAACATTTTTATCATGACTTTTAGAGTACAGACTTTAAAAAATCATTTAAATCTATACTTATTTACGCTTCCTTTAATTACTGCAAATATTTATAAGTATATGCATTTTTAAGTGTCAGGTAATTCAATGTTAAGTCCCCCTGTTTTACTGATCAGAAAGCAAAGAAAAAGCCAGATAATTGAACAAATAAGCGAAATTATAAATATGCTAAGAATAACTCCCAAACCTTGGCATCATAACCACATATAAGCATTAAAATATTTTCCTTTAGCTATTAATATTTCTTTAAAAATACTAAGGTTTTGAAACCATAATTGAAAAATGTTTCTAAGATAGAAAGTTTCTGTATTCAAAGGTCTATTTGACATAGTATATATAGCTCAGAATAGTATTTCCCATGTGGCACATTGTCCAAACATGCTTCCTTGGGAGTGACCAGTGGGCTCAAGTTAAGTTGATAGGAAAACTGATCCTCATTACAAGTGAACCCACTTTTAAAAGCATGGGCTTTGGAGCCAGTAAGATCTGGGTTTGGAACCACAAGGAGGCCACTTACGAGGTGGGTGACCTCAAGCAAGCCTGGTGATCAGCTTTTAAAATATATTTGTATTGATTTCAGAGAGGAAGGGGAGGGAGGGAGAGATAGAAGCATCCATGATGAGAGAGAATCATGGATCGGCTGCCTCCTGCACGTCCCACACTGGGGATCAAGCCCACAACCTCAGCATGTGCCCTGACCTGGAGTTGAATCATGACCTCCTGGTTCATAAGTCAACACCCAACCACTGAGCCACACGGGCCGGGCTGGCATATTCTTTTTAATGGCTTTTTTTTTTAACAACCTGTAAGTGGCCCCTTGTATTCTATTTGCAGATACATTGGAGCCTCAGGTTGACTTTGATCTTGTGGCAAACTGGTTACTATCAAGTATGACCTCCTTTGGTAGCATAATTTGAGCGTTTTTCTTTTAAAGTTCAGTTTGAGTATTATTTTGTGATTCCTTATAAATAATACATTAAAATACAAGTATTTGCTTATATATTTAAAAGGAGAAATAGGAAGAAAGGGAGAAATAGAAATCACTTGCCAAAAGCAGCATAAACACTTTCTCTCCAACCCATGTCCCCGCCATTATAACCTGACAAAAGCTTGGTTCTTTGTTTACCTGGCGACGTGTCCTCCGATCCTACTAAGCACCTTTTTTAAAATTCACTAATTATGGAAGGCACACCTAGAATGGGTACAGTTGGGCTAATTTTAGCAGATGAAGTTTTCAGTTTGTCTATTATTGGCTTTTGCTTTGTGCACTAAGGCTTCGCTCTCAAGTGGCCACAATGAAAACAGGAAAACAGGCATTTACCTGCATAGCAGCGCCTCCACATGTGGGCTCTGGGCACCGGCGCAGGGGTCAGGCAGGGGTCAGGAGTCAAGGCCTCAGGGCCACCATGAGCCCCGCTCTCCAGCTATGCCCTTGGGTGTCCCTCCCCCAGACGCCAGCTCAGACCAGCCTCGGAAACTTTGCAAATCTCTGCCACTTTATTAGAAACCCAAATGCGCCCTGACCGGTGTGGCTCAGTGGCTAGAGCGTTGGCCTGCAGACTGAAGGGTCCCAGGTTTGAATCCGGTCAAGGGCATGTACCTGGGTTTCGGGCACATCCCCAGTGGGGGGTGTGCAGGAGGCGGCTGATTGATGTTTCTCTCTCATCGATGTTTCTAACTCTCTAGCCCTCTCCCTTCCTCTCTGTAAAAAATCAATAAAATATATTTTTAAAAAAGAAACCCAAATGCATATATTGCTCTAAGCACATGCACTACTGATGACAAGTCAATCCCGTCTTTGTAATTGCGCTGCATTGTTACTTTATTTTTGCCTCGTACGCATGCCTTTGAAATTAAAATAGCCAAGTCATAACTGTGATAAGCCTTTAATTAAATAACTTAATTTGAGATGCTAAGGGTTGTACTTTCAAAACAATTTTAATTGCATTTAATTATCTCTAGAGATTTCATCACCACACAGATCACAGATTCAGACTGAATTTATAGTTAGCACATAAGAAAATAGAATCTATGTAAGCTCCAAACATACTCATCTTCAGTGTAATATTCTCCTTGAAGTAGACATGTTCAAATATTCATGCTCTTTTTTTCAAGCCTCGCCCAAGGATATTTTTTCCATTGATTTTTTTAAAGAGAGAATGGAGGGGAGGGAGGGGGAGGAATGAGAGAAAAACATGAATGTGAGAGAGACACATTGATTGGTTGCCTACTGCACGAACCCCAATTAGGGCGGGGACCGAGTCTAACCCAGGTACATGCCCTTGACCAGGGATCGAACCCACAACCCTTCAGTCCAAGGGCCAACACTCTAACCACTGAGCCAAACCGGCCAGGGCTCTTCATGCTTATTAAAAACTTTGTTGTGATGGCACCAAGAGCATAGTACATCTCAAAGAATATCCTTTTTTAGGGATATTTGTTATCCAGTTTCACCAAGATGACATGTGCAGATATCAATACAAAGCAATCACTTTTTCTTTGTTAATGGGCTTGGCAAAAGGAAGTCATAATGATAATTGTCTACTTATTTTTCAGTCAAGTGCTCCAAAATATAGAAATGAATAAAAAGATTAGGTGCGTTTAGATGTTAGCTCCATGTCGAATGTGATATTTTGGAAAATTACATGTTTTTCAGTTACACTTGTATGTGTTCTCATCTCTTTTGCGAAGTCATATGTTATAAATTGTCTTCATCCTTTTGGTTATATAACGGAGTTATTGTTAACACTATCAATGAAAGGTATTTACTCAGTACACCAACTATTGCACTGTTTCTTTTTAAATCTGTTTCCATTTTAAGCCCTAGAACAAATTTGCCACCCTACTTACAGATGGGCCTTTCTGCTAAATGATTTGAAATTGCATTATGTCAGCTTTTCAACAAGTTAGTTGGGCCCTAGCTGGTGTGGCTCAGTGGATAGAGCATCGGCCTGCAGACTGAAGGGTCCTGGGTTCGATTCTGGTCAGGGCATGTGCAGGAGGCAACCTCTGTTTCTCCCTCTCTCTTCCACTCACTCCAGAAATCAATGGGAAAATATCCTCAGATGAGGATTAAAAAGTAAATAAATAAATAAACAAACAAACAGGTTACTTGGTACTTTCTTATAACATCAGACCATACCTCTAACCCAGGTAATCAGCAAACACGTGCATTCATTGATTTACTCATTCATTCATGCGTTCATTCTTTTTTAAATCATCACGATTATTTGTCATAAAGAAATCAAGGTGCCTGGGCGGTGTGGCTCAGTGGTTGAGCATCGATCTATGAACCAGGAGGTCACGGTTCGATTCCCGATCAGGGCACATGCCCGGGTTGCAGGCTCCATCCCCAATGTGGGGCGTGCAGGAGGCAACCGATCCATGATTCTCTGTCATCATTGATGTTTCTCTCTCTCCTTCTTCCTTCCTCTCTGAAACCAATATAATATATTTTTAAAGAAATCAGGGTATAGTTATATGTAGGTGTAACGTGCTTTGAGTTCTCTCTAGATGAGATACACCTTTGAGAGGCAACGGGTGATTGTGTGCATGTTTATAGAATCGATTTCTGCTGGAATAGTACTATTATTGAGATTTTACTTCTCTCCTGAAATACTAGGCCTTACTTCAAACTCACGACGTAGTGGCCCATGAAGTTTACAGCGATGAAGCGCTGAGGGTCACACCGCCCCCCACGTCTCCCTACTTAAACGGTGATTCCCCGGAGAGCGCCAACGGAGACATGGACATGGAGAACGTGACCCGCGTCCGGCTGGTTCAGTTCCAGAAGAACACGGATGAGCCCATGGTGAGTAGGCAGGAAAGTTCTC
>NW_005370552.1:2366625-2367401 GCF_000412655.1 Myotis brandtii | reverse complement strand
GGGGGGGGGGGGGGGGGGGACACCGCTTCACACCCTCACTTCACACAGGCCCACTGCTGCCCAGAGCCGCTGTGCTGACACTGCCCCTAAAGCAGCTTGACTTCTCCTTCCCGCCTCTTCTTTCACAACTGCTCTTCACCTTTACTTAAAAAAAAAAAAAAGACAGTCCGGCCAGTGTGGTTCAGTGGTTGAGCATCCACCTAGGAACCAGGAGGTCACGGTTCAATTCCCAATCAGGGCACAGGCCCGGGTTGCGGACTCGATCCCCAGGGTGGGGCGTGCAGGAGGCAGCCGATCCATGATTCTCTCTCATCATGGATGTTTCTCTCTCTCTCTCCCTCTCCCTTCCTCTCTCTCTAAAGTCAATGAAAACATTTTTTTTTTAAGACATACATAGTCCATTACTCCAGAGTGTGCCTCTGGGCAGCAAAAGGCACAATTTAAAATATTGGCAGTGGTGTGGGAAAAGTGAATGTCAAAAATGGGGTTGTTAAAAACACCCCTTTATCAGTCTCATGGTTTGCAGAAGAAGACTCTTTTGGAAGGCATTCGAAGAATTGGGTGATGTGGCTAAAATGAAACGCACCATGCAACTCCTCGCTCCCAAGGAATCCTACCCCTGGAGGGAATCCTGTTGGCATCTACCCATTTAGCATTCATTTTCTCAGTGTTTCCGAATAGCTTGGGAATAGCATTGATGCTGAGCCCTACCTCATTGTCATAGAATTGACTTAGATTGGGGAGATCAAAAAAAGGCTCCGTGTTGTTACCTGAAC
>NW_005370552.1:2348848-2366528 GCF_000412655.1 Myotis brandtii | reverse complement strand
GTGGCAGGAGTAGAAACTTGGAAGTGAAAGGGCTTAGTGTCGTTTCAAAATGGAAAGGAGGAGCCACGACTGGGCTCTAGAAAACACGGTGAGTGGCAGGAACGGGGCGCACACATGCGGGGAGACATGGAAAGGATTCATTCTTTGTCTTAAAACATCAGGAAGATAGGAGCACGTTTTCATTTGAGAAATAATCACTGGAGAACGGATTAGAGGACAAGAGTGGGTGTGGAGAGGCCGGTTAAGAGGCCGTTAGTATCGGAACACGGGAGAGCTGATGGGACTGAACTAGAAGGATGGACATCAAGTGGAAGGAAGTGAAAAGATTTAACAAAAGAGGAAAACCAGCCCTGGCCGGTGTGGCTCAGTGGATAGAGCATCAGCCTGCGGACTGAAGGGTCCCGGGTTCGATTCCTAGTCAGGGCCCACACATGCCCGGGTTGCAGGCTCCATCCCCAGTAGGGGGCGTGCAGGAGGCAGCCAATCCATGATTCTCTCTCATCCTTGATGTTTCTATCTCTCTCTCCTTCTTCCTTCCTCTCTGAAATCAATAAAAACCTATATTTAAAAAAAAAAAAGGAAAACCAGTGGGCCTCAGTAATGGATTCCCAGTGGAGACGAGGGAGAAGCACTTGTCAAGGATGACCCTCAACTTGAGGGTTTCACAGGTTTGGGGGCGGAATCAGATCTTCGGGGGGAAGTTCAAGTGGAATGCATCCATACCTTTTCTTCTGCGCATAGAAAAGGGATGTCGGGTTATGGAGAGAAAGGTGAGTGAGCTGCTTAGAAAGTTACCCAGTTGCTCTACCAATTAAAGGGGGCGTTACGGAGCAGGGGTTCACGGCTGCGGTTCCGGGGAGCCCTTCTCACTGCTCCTTGCCAGCTGGGCTGTATCATGGCAGCATAGGCAGCAGGCAGGGTCCATGGTTGCCTCGCCTCCTCTGGTGCTCGCCAGGCAACTGTTTGGCTTAAGAGCATGGGCAGTGGCAGCTTAGGACAGTGGTCGGCAAACTCATTAGTCAACAGAGCCAAATAGCAACAGTACAGCGATTGACATTTCTTTTGAGAGCCACATTTTTTAAACTTAAACTATATAGGTAGGTACATTGTGATTAACTTCATTAGGTACTCCTAAGGCTTAGGAAGAGCCACACTCGAGGGGCCAAAGAGCCGCACGTGGCTCGCGAGCCGCAGCTTGCCAACCACGGGCTTAGGGGGACCTTGGGCAAATCATCGCACGTCCGTGGGCCTTAGCTTGCTCGGACGTTGCTTGGCAAGTGCTGCCAAAAGCATCCTTGACTGACTAACTGACCCCCCAGCTCCCACCCCGCTCTGCAAGCCTAACATTCCCCGCGTTCATTGTCTAGATGCATTCACTCCTTTAGCAAATGCTGAAGTGCCTACTGTGTGCAGATAACTGGCTTAGATGCCACTGACGTCGTGGCAGGCGAGCCGTGGGCCCTTCCCGGAGGCCACCTGCCACAGGGGTGACAGTCACAGCTGTGGCACCGCAGCGGGGAGCAGGCTGTGGCCGGGCGGCAGGAAGGAGGGGCGAGGAGCCACGCGAAGGAGGCAGGAAGGTGAACTGAACCGCAAGGAGGCGGCCCGGGGCGGCCTGTGCTCATGGTCTCCAGCGGCCTGCGGCGGCGGCCTGGGCGTTTCTCTGAAGGCTGAGTGCAGAGAGCCGGGTTGAGGAGCAGGATACAGCTGCGTCCCCGAGTTCCTGTTCTCAGAAAGTATACGCTGGCCTTGAAGCTTCCCTTGCAGGCCCCCAAGAGAAGCCATTCTCTCTCCTGTCGCCTGGGATCCCAGCCACAGTGTGTGTGTTTCTTCTCTTGACTGGTCGCCATAAACATGGGAATGGCGTTATGGGAAATATGTCTCTTCAGTGATACAGTTCTATGACATTTCATACGGCTTCTTTTGCTTTCTCATTTGTCTTATTAAAAGCATTATATTACTACGTGAGATATACCCATAGGACAGTGGTTCTCAACCTTCTGGCCCTTTAAATACAGTTCCTCATGTTGTGACCCAACCATAAAATTATTTTCGTTGCTACTTCATCACTGTCATGTTGCTACTGTTATGAATCGTCATGTAAATATCTGATATGCAGGATGGTCTTAGGCGACCCCTGTGAAAGGGTCTTTCGACCCCCAAAGGGGTCGCGACCCACAGGTTGAGAACCGCTGCCATAGGCTCTCTTTGCATTTTGGAACTTATACACTGTGTCCCACTGGGCTGCGTCCACCCCCCAAGGATGACACACTCCATCACACCCTTCCTTTCCCCTTTGTAATATCGCCCTTGCAATTGCTTCTCTATGGATCGGGACTCCCTTAGTGTCAAGTGATAAAGACCAAACTTGAAGTAGCTTAGACAATAGAGGGGAAGCTTATGCAAACAAGGGAAGGCCAGGAATTGACCCCAAGCTGGGGTGGGTTCAGGAGTAGGCACCCAGCCCAAGCAGAGACCAGGTTTACCCTCTTACCTGAAACAACCAAGAAATGTTTAAAACTGCCCCAGCCGGTGTTGCTCAGTGGATAGAGCGTCGGCCTGCGGACTGAAGGGTCCCGGGTTCGATTTCGGTCAAGGGCATGTACCTTGGTTGTGTCCTCGATCCCCTGCAGAGGGCGTCCAGGAGGCAGCTGATGGGTGTTTCTCTCTTATTCGGTGTTTCTAACTGTCCCTCTCCCTTTCTGTAAAAATCAATTAAATATATTTTTAAAAATGTTTAAAACAGACAAAATTACGTGAAAGAACAGTTTTGAAGACATTGGCCATCGGGCAGGAAAGGACAGTGATCCCTAAGAAACGGGAAGTAAACAGCATGAGCCCTGTGGTCGCCCAATCTTCCTGACTTGAGAGTTTCCAGGCCACAGACAGGGAGGGGCGACCGAGGCCAAGCAGGCAGGCTCCCTGGATTGAGGAGACAGAACTGAGCGGCTGGGGAAACCAGGCACCTGAAGTTCATGGGGCAGAGGCCTGGAGGGGGAGGGCTGCACCGAGAGGACCCCGGAGATCTAGAGAGGACACTACCCGGAGCTCAGCAAAGACCCTCCTAAAGGACGAGCGAGACCAGTGCCCGACGCTGGCGGCCTGGTCCCACCCACAGACTCGAAGGACCAGTCCATGAGGCGCTGCGTAGGGCGCTAGGGAAGGTCTTGCCTCAGAAGGAGAGAGAATTAGCCCCGGATGGAGAATTCCTCCAAACCTGTGGAACAAATCACAGAAGCAAGATCCAAAGGCTCACCTGGCCAGCGTGGCTCAGTGGTTGAGCATCGACCTATGAACCAGGAGGTCCTGGGTTCGATTCCCGATAAGGGCACATGCCCGGGTTGCAGGCTCGAACCCCAGTGTGGGGCGTGCAGGAGGCAGCCGATCCATGATCCTCTCTCATCACTGATGTTTCTCTCTCTCCCTCCCTTCCTCTCTGAAATCAATAAAAATATATATTTTTTTAAAGACCCAAAAGGGTTAAACTGTTTCTAAGTAACTGAACTATATCCCAGGAGAAAAAAAAAAGCTTAAAAATCTTTATAAGAATTAAAAAAAAACAACCACCAAGCAGGCAACAAGATAAAATGTACAATATCTGGCATCTAATCAAAGATTACGAGGCATGTGAAGAACAGGAAAATGTGACCTATAATGTGGAGAATAATCAATCACAACTGACACCGAGCTGACAGATACTCGAATTAGCCCAAAAATGTCCTATGGGATTAATGGCAGGTTAAGACATTTCAAAAGAAGATATTAGGGATTTCGAAGACATAGCAATAAAAATTCTACAAAACAAAAGAGAGAGAGGGAGAATTTTAAGTCGATAATATTGTCATAACAATGTATGGTACCAGGGTAGGTCCTAGAAATATTGTAGGGGACAACTTCAGGCAGGTTCACTGACAGAAAAAATATTGGAAGACATAATGACTGCAAACATTCCAGATCTGATGAAAAATATAAATCTACAGTTGCAAGAACCACAGTGAACTCCGAGCACAAATAGGAAGAAAGCAGCACCAAGGCGCATCCTAATCAAATTGCTTAGACCCCTGATAAATCGATCTTAAAAACGGAGGTTAAAAAAATAAAAAATAAATATTACATACCGGGGAACAAGGATAAGGATGATATTAGATTCCTTATCAGAAACAACACAATTAAGAAGAACATCTTTAAAGTACTGGAAGTTTTTTTAAAAACTCAATTTACAATTCTAAATCCAGCAAAAGTTTCTTTCAAAAAATAAAGGTAAGACCTAGCTGGTTTTCTCAGTGGTTAGAGCATCAGCCCACAGACTGAAGGGTCCCAGGTTCGATTCCGGTCAAGAGCATGTACCTTGGTTGCAGGCTCATTCCCCGGCGCTGGCCCAGGCACGTGCAAGAGGCAACCAATCTCTCTCACATATATGTTTCTCTATCTCTCCCCCTCCCTTCCACTCTCTCTAAAAATCAATGGAAAAAAATATACTCAGGTAATGATTAACAAAAATTTTTTTAATAAAGGTAAAATAAAAAAATTTTCAGATATACCAAAACAATTCAATAGATCTACAGTATAAGAAATGTTAAAGGAAAAAAAAAATGTTAAAGGACAACCTTATCATTTAAATCTCTTTCAAAGGTAACTGGCAGTTTAAACAAAAATAATGACGATATGTTTGGGGTGTATAACATATGTAGGAGTAAAATGTATAACAACACAAAGGTCAAAAGGAAGGAAGTGGAAGTATACTGCTGTAAGGTTCTTATACTATTTGTGATATGGCATAATGTCACTTGAAGGTGGACTGTGGTAAGTTAAAAATATATGCTCTAAACCAGGGGTCCTCAAACTACGGCCCGCGGGCCACATGCAAATACAAATATTGTATTTGTTCCCGTTTTGTTTTTTTTTACTTCAAAATAAGATATGTGCAGTGTGCATAGGTATTTGTTCATAGTTTTTTTTTAAACTATAGTCCGGCCCTCCAACGGTCTGAGGGACAGTGAACTGGCCCCCTGTTTAAAAAGTTTGAGGACCCCTGCTCTAAACCCTAAAGCAGTCACTAAAGCAACAAAATAGAATTATAGCTAATCAGACAACACAGGAGAGAAAGTAGAATAAAAAGAAATTAATCCAAAAGAAGGCAAGAAAATATATTCATACCTAACTGTATCAGTAATCATATTAAATGTAAATAGTCCAAGTTCCCCCAATTAACAATCAGTGATTGTCCAATTAGGGGGGAGCAAGACCCAATATTGCCTGTAAGAAATGCTTTCTACATAAAGACAAATTGTTTCAAAGTAAAGGGATGGGAAAAGAAAAGCCATGATGACATTAATCAAAAGGAGGCTTGAATAGCTATATTAACATCAAAGTATATTCTCAACCCACATGGGGATTAAATTAGAAATAAAGAACAAAAAGATCTCTGGAAAAATCCCGAAGCACTTGAAAACTAAACACATTTCCAAATAAACCATCAATCAAAGAAGAAATCAAAAGGGAAATTAAGTTATTTTGAAGTGGATTAAAATGAAACCACAACATATCAGAATTTGTGGTGTGCTGCTAAAGTAGTACTTAGGGAGTGTAGCACTAATCATCTATGTTAGAGAAACAGGAATGTCTGCCCTGCTGATGTGGCTCAGTAGGTTGAGCCTTGTCCTATGCACCAAGAAGTTGCCGGTTTGCTTCCCAAACTAGCTGCCCCCTAGTGGTCAGTGTGCTCCCACAGTGGGAGTGCCGCTCCCCCAACAGCCAATCCCTGCAGGCCACACCCCCACCAGCAGTGCATGAATCCGTGCACTGGGCGTCTAGTAAATACTCAAGAGCAAAGTAGAAATCAATGAAATAGAAATCAGAAAACAATAGGGGGATATCAATTGAACAAACATTTTCTTTGAGAGGATCAGACTGATCAGGGGGAAAAGACACTAACTTACTAATGTCATGCCTTAGAGAAGTGACATTACTACAAATTCTGCAGCTATATAAAAGGGTAATAAATATGAGAAACAACTTCATGCCAATAAAGTCAGCAACTTGGATGAAATGGATAAGTTCCTTGGAAGGCAAGAAACTATGAAAGCTCACTTAAGAAGGAATAACTGAGTCACCCTGTACTATTTAAAAATTGAATTTGTAGTTAAAAACCATCTTCCAAGAAAACTCCAGGCAAGATGGTTTCACTGGCAAATTCTACCAAACATATAAGGAAGAAATAACACCAATTCTACACAAACTCTTCCCAAAACATTGAAAGGGGAGGAATTCTTCCCAACTCATTGTTGTTGTTTTTATTACTATTAGCTAGAATGACCTTGGTACCCAAACAGATAAAGACTTTACAAGAAAGCTACGGACCAGTAACCCTCTTGAAGATAAATGCACAAATGCTAACCAAGTGTCATCTTATAGTAATTCTATTTTTACTTAACTTTTTACAGGGAATCACTTTAAAAATGAATGAGCTAAACCATTGTATTGTTGCAAGAATTATGCATGGGGGCATGATTCACAGGCAAGGTAAGTTTCGTATATGATTCTTTCTCACTTTTGTCCTATAGCCTAGTGGAGAAAGTGTTGTTATGACCCATATAAGAAATCGGTTAAATACGTGGTTCATAGAAATCCATTTAAGTTATCTTTTGGGTTTAGTCATTTGTTTCTGTTCACCTGTAGACAATGGAGAGCGGGTGCACTACAGCTCTATTCTGGAGCATGTGTGTGTGAATCACTGTTTATATCCTGACTTCGTAGAGACCATGAAAGATAGAACAAAGTATCCTGTTGGGCCCTAGGATATATGGAAGACATCCATTCTAGGATATGAAATGTGTATATTTAAATTTAATGACAGTTCAAGAATTGCTCTCTCACCCAGCCGGCGTGGCTCAGTGGTTGAGCATCCACCCATGAACCAGGAAGTCATGGTTCCGTTCCCTGACAGGGCACATGTCCAAGTTGCAGGCTCGATCCCGGGGGGGGGGGTCGTGCAGGAGGCAGCCGATCAATGATTCTCTCTCATCATTGATGTTTCCATCTCTCTCTCCCTCTCCATTCCTTTCTTTCTCAAATAAATAAAACATTTTTCAAAAACTTTAAAAACTTAAAAAAAGAATTGTCTCATTCATCCAGGAATGAGATATACTACTTATAAATTAGGAAATTGGAGTTTGATAAAGAACGTAGAGATTCAATGGTAAGATCAGACTGATGGTGGCCGGAAGGGAGGGGAGTTTGTGGGGCTGAGAGGAAAAAGGAAAGGGATTAAAAGGTACGAATTTGGAGTCACAAAACAGTCACAGGATGTAAAGTACAGCATCAGGAACATAGTCAATAATATTGTAGTAACTATGTACAGTGCCAGGTGTAAGGTGTATCATTGTCTAACCTCTGTGCGTACACCTGAGCCCTGTACATGTCTTCAGCTCATTGCATCCTCACAACATCCCTATGAGATGGGTACTATTGTCACCTCCGCTTCATACATGCAAAACCGAGCCATGGAGAGTTTCGGTAACTTACCTGAGATCTTAAAGCTAGTGAGCGATGAAGCTGGGATTTGAACCCAGACAGGCTGGAACTAGAAACTGTTCTTTTATCAGAAAAATTACCAGATTCCCACAACCATCTTTCCAAGCGGTGTCTCCCATCGTAGGTGTCCCTGTGTTAGCGTGTACTCGTGAGCCAAACTTGTCTGTTTCTGAAATATTGCCCTTCAGTGTTTAGCTTAATTTTTTTACATCGCTCTCTTTGGATTATCAAAGTATATGTCATCGCATGTTTATAATCTTGTGACATTTCTTAGGCACACTGCATGTGGGTGATGAAATCCGAGAAATCAATGGCATCAGTGTGGCTAACCAAACAGTGGAACAGCTGCAGAAAATGCTCGTGAGTACATGCAAGTTTCTTTTTCTTCGTCTAAGGCTGACTTTCAGTTTGTTAGCTTTCTGGTTCACACACAAACAAGGGGCCTTCTTTTGCAATCCGAGTATCGCTGGGACCACCAGCGTGTGCACTTGAACTTATGCGTGTGCACTTGAATTTACGCAACATTCATGAAAACTGACAACTAGGAAAATGGTCACAAACAACGGCGTTTGGAAACACTGGGCCCGTCTTGAGCGGTGCGGGCTATAGCTCTCTCCTTTCATCTTTATCTGCTGGGGTTTTTTCTCGAGCAGCTGTTTAAAGCAAACCTTCCCAGCTGTGCATAACTGAACCGGGTTCTCAATGACCTCAATCTGCTGACATCAGCAATGTCAAACCCCTTTCCTGCGTGGCTGAGTCACAGCCAGCTGTGTGGGATTTCTCCACAGCACAGAGGGGAGGAAAGTTCTAGTAAATGAGGCCATTTCTGACTGTGCCCCCCAAAGTCTGTGTGTGGATCAGGGTTCGGGTTTTCAAAAGGAGGTGGGGGGTGTGGGCAGAATGGCGGGCCCTGGCGAACAGACCTTCTTCCCACCACAACGTAGTGAATATCTATTATGAATATCGATTAAGTATGAAATACCTATTATGAATATTGATTAAGTGTGAAATAAGCACACAGACTCACTCTAGTGAAAACCAAGGTCAAATCCTATATAATAAAGGCTAATATGCAAATCGACCGAACTGCAGAATGACCAGTCACTGTGACATGCACTGACCACCAGGGAGCAATGCTCAACGGCAGGAGCTGCCCCCTGGTGGTCAGTGCGCCAGAAGCTGGGCTCATGGCTGGTGAGCGCAGCGGTGGTGGCAGGAGCCTCGCCTGCCTCCACGGCAGTCGGACATCCCCCAAGGGCTCCCGGAATGTGAGAGGGCGCAGGCCGGGCTGAGGGGACCCCCCCCCCCAGTGCACGAATTTCATGCACAGGGCCTCTAGTTATGAAATCAAAAGCAAATTTTACGACATATAGCATGATGCTGGAGCCTACCAAACATAATTTTTCGGTATTTTTCGATTACCCAGTTCAGTTTCTATTCACTTATTTTAGTCTTTATTGTTGAAAGCATTACATATGTCCCCCTTTTCCCCACTGACCCTCTCCAGCCCACCCCGCTTCCCTGGGCCCTCACCACCCCACTATCTGCCTCCAGGCGTGCTTCTTATGCATACGTGCACACAAGGTCTTTGGTTGATGACCTCCCACCCAGCCACCCTCCCCGCCTTCCCTCTGAGATCCCGTGCCACTTTGGAAAGACGGGTCACTTAGCGTGTTTTGTATTCATGTCTATGAAAGGGTCAGGGTCAGGGTCGGGGTCGGGGCTCTGCTGTATGGACAAGGCGCTGCGCTGCACCCTGAGCTTAATGACTCGGTTTCAGTCTAGGCCCCGGCGCTCGCAGCTGCCTCGCTTCCTTGTCCTCACGTGTTTTGAGCAGCTTCCTCCGTGTTTTCTGTGCAACATGGCTTTGCTAAGAAAGCTGTCCTTTCTTCCTCCAGCGGGAAATGCGCGGGAGTATCACCTTCAAGATCGTGCCCAGTTACCGCACGCAGTCGTCGTCCTGTGAGGTAATGGCTTTCCCCGCCCGCCCCGCTCCCCTGGGTCCCTCCCTCCCTGTCTGCTCCTGGCTGAATGTCTGGCTTTCTGGGAAATGGTTTCTGCCTGTGCTGTTGATCACTGCACACCAATTTTGCAACCAAGATAACGGAACAGAGTAGGTCCCCTCCACCTACTCAGCCCTGCTTCCATGGGGACTTCAACTTGAACTTCCTGCAGGCCGGAGTCGAAGCAAAACATAGAGCAGCTACAAATAACGGCGTAGCCTTCATACAGAAAAAGCGGGGTCTCTGGGGGAAGAAGGAATTGCAGTAACGTTTCCAGGAAGTAGTCACTCCCCTTGTTAAGAAATCACAGATAGTTCTTGTTCTTCTTTCCAAGAATGTGAGAGGCGGCTTCTCTCGGTGTCCAGATAGAGTCGGTCAGATCACGAGCCAGGTCTCGAGGGGCGTGAGGAGTGGCTAACTGGCGTTATTAGAGGGATGGAGGCTTTTGCAACCTGCCGTGGAATCGTATAAATTGGGGGTGTTAGGTGATTCGTAAACACGTTTTCTAGGACAATACAACCCCAAGTTTCTTTCTCGCGCTAGGCTCGGCCGATAGAGATGGTCGCTGTTCAGCCTGGCTCGCTCAGGTTCGTGTCGGTGACTGAATGAGATTCCAAAGGCTCTTCTTTTTCTGTTTGGAAATGCAAAGTGGCATCGGGGGTGGCATCCTTCGGCCACTGCTCATCCGGCTCCAGGGTTATTTCTGAAGCCTGTTCTCCCATGTGCATCTCCCACGGGTGTGCACAGCAACACGAAGTACCCTTCCCAGCACCTCCTCTCTGAGCCTGACAAGGAACAGGGTGGAACTCATGTAGGAAATGGCATTTGTACTCGGGCAGAGTTGCAGGAGGAATGATCATGCTCCTCCCCTTCCCTAGCAAGACTGTCCGTTTCCCGGGACACATCTGAGGCTCCTGTGTCTCTGAACCTGTCGAAGAGACGCAGACGAATTGGTAGTTGGGTCAAGTGCGTGTTGAGCGAGCCATGGCGATGGGGGTTTCTGCTCATCTCAGGCCTTGAGCTCCTCTTGGTGGCTTTTTACGGAACTTCACTGAACACTGTGTTTTCACAGAAAATGCAGAAGTAGTTCCGCTCCAGGATGTGTCGTTCGGAAGTTTGTCACCTAGAACACAAACCTTGCAGGGAAAGAGACGATGTCACGCGTCCATTTCATGGGACGCATTTTGATCTGAAACCCCAGGTGGTCCTGGCCATTTCTTATCATTGAGGAAATGTAGTAAACACGATGGATCTCTGTCTTTTCTGGCTGACTAACCAGAAGGCAGTTACTAAGATCCCATAAGTTCCCCTTGTGTTTGTTACGTGCTTGAACTAGGTTTGGGATGGGTGAGTGTGGCACGTGTACATTCTACACTCTTACGTAAGAAGAGCCCCCTCGTACCTGCTTTCCTGTGGACAGTAAGGAAAAGGATGCTCCCCTCCCAGCCCCAGCCCAGCCTGTCTGACCTCCTGGCAGAATTCAAGTCCCG
This sequence comes from Myotis brandtii, assembly GCF_000412655.1. Classification (NCBI taxonomy): domain Eukaryota; kingdom Metazoa; phylum Chordata; class Mammalia; order Chiroptera; family Vespertilionidae; genus Myotis; species Myotis brandtii. Next base: position 2,355,502 of record NW_005370552.1, on the reverse strand, counting down.
GGTGGGACCTTCCCCAGCTGAGGCCATACTTCCCAATGGAAGGCTCTCTGGCCACCTGCCTCAGTATCCCCCTGGCCTTGGGAAAAGGCAGGGGGGCGCCTGCCCCTCACCCCAGCCCTACTGCCTGGCGTCTCTGGGGTGGTACCTAAAGATCAGTCTGCTCGCTAACGTTTGAGAAGGTTCATCTAAGGGATCCCATTATTTATTTTATTTTAGAAGATTCTATTTTTTTTATTGATTTCAGAGAGGAAAGGAGAGAGATGGAAACATCAATGATGAGAGAGAATCATGGATCAGCTGCCTCCTGCACGCCCCACACTGGGGATCGAGCCCCGCCGCCTGTGCCCTGACCGGGAATCGAACCGTGACCTCCTGGTTCATAGGTCGGTGCTCAACCACTGAGCCATGCCGGCCGGGCCAGAAGTTTTCTTTAAATCTTCTGGGTGGTGGGGGCGGGGGGACATGTCTTTTAAGCAGACATGCACATTTCAAAGGTTTCAGAGAACTCTACTAAACCAAAAATGTTGAAATACTTCCCTTCCTCTCCTTGGTCTTCACGTTAAAAGTGATTTGGACAATAAGGGAGTAGGGCCAGGAAAGGAGCATGAGTGCGTCGAATAGGGCAAATATTATAAATAAGAATAAAACACAGATATACACTAACGAAGAGACCTTTATTCTTTAGGTCATTGTAGCGGATTGATTCAAAGAATAATCTCTGAAAATGTTTGTCCTAGAAAGATCCCAAAGCGATTGCAACATGAGAAGTCTTTTTTTACATTAGTTTCACCTCAAATGGAGTCATTCAGTAATTTTTGACATTGAGGTACCAAAAAATTTACTAAATACTTTGTAAACCTACTTTGTAATACAAAGTAGGCAGTTGGGGTCTTTAGCCCAATAATGTTATAGTAACGTTTGTCATTTCAGAGCACTAGGTAGGGTTCTAACATGAAGCCACTCTCTGGGTCTCCTTTAAAGAAAGCGAAGGGTAGAGAATGTTGGAGACAGGAGAGAAGTGGTTCATGAATGACACGGTCATCGCTTACAACGTGTGACTAAACTGCAAAGTTTTTTTTCTGATTTCTGTGAAATCACGCAAGTAAGTCAGTGCGGCACCTTCGCAGCTGAAACCTCAGAGGAAATGGTTGTCGGACTGTGGTTGTAACTGTTGATGTGCATATTTCTGTCTCTGTGCTGGTGTTTGTTAATGAACCTTGTGTCTTATTTCAGAGAGATTCCCCCTCCACTTCCAGACAGTCCCCAGCTAATGGTCATAGCAGCACTAACAATTCTGTTTCGGTAAGAACTCGAGCTTCACACGGCCAAGTGTGACAATTCTGTTGGTGCCACCTGCCATGAGTGTTCTAGTTACATGTGTCCAGTGGCAATATGTCTTCTGCCGATAGACGGGGCTACTACAGCCACAATGCAGTTCAGAACTCCTGGAAGATCTTCCTCAACATTTTCTTCTCCATAAAACCCCTCCCATCAGTTAAATTTGAAGACACGCAGTTCAACACTCCTTTGGTCACCCCCCCCCCCAGATATTCCCGTGTCACCCCACTAGTCTTTATGACTTCGCTCAAACTTACGCAAAGGATGTAACTGGAAATTTGTTGAAATTTCGAAGTGTTTTTTAATTTGAGAAAGAAAGCAATGTACCGATTTTGCAGCGCAGGCATTTGGGTCTTAGGCTTGTAGTGGTCTATTCTGAGTGAGGTCAGCGACATGCCTTAGTTTCCGCTATCTAAGTTTATGAATTGGTGTGCCCTCTGTTTTTGTGGTACGTGCACATATTTTTGTGAATTACAAACCTTGCCTGGATATGAAAAGCAAAAGGAACTGGCTTCAACCTGCACTTTAAGCCACGCTGTTATCACATCTTTAACACAAAGTACTTTATGTTTTGACTTGAACTTGGAATTCTATTTTTTTCCCCCAGAACTTTCCATTTTGATATATGAAAAGAACTGGTTTTAGTGTATTTGAACAAACGGAAGCACTTACAGGTGCAAGTATGCAATATTTGGGGGTAACAAAGTCTCCTCCGAGTTGCTGGTATTGCTGTTCAAAGTATTGAAAGCTCTGATAATGCAGCAGTATCGCTCTTTTCTGACTATTCATTTGCCCTTTAAAAATCTATCAACTTTTTGCAAATAAAATAAAAATATATCAACTTTGTTATCGGGTAAAATTTTAAATAATTTAAACATCATCTCAAATGGAATGATATCATTAAGTAAAATTATGGACGAAAATTCCCTATGGCTTTTATTTTCAACTTCAAATAGGCTATAAAGGAATTCATTCTGACAGTGAACATTTAATACTTTTCAGATGGTGACAATCCATAGAGCCATCCGATTTTTCAAAATCTAAATGGTGGCAGTGACTAAGCTGAAAAGAGCAACAGCTCTTTTTGGTTGGGGTTGTTGTTGAAATAGGGCTGTTTCACTCGCTGTGGCTTTTGTGTTGAAGATGCTGAGTTGTTGCTTAGCAACACATTTTCTCTCTGCTTCAACTTACCTGCTTTCTTCAGCTTGCTGCTAAATGGCTAATTTTTTTAATAATTCAACATTTCTGAGAAATGGAATAATGTGTATTATCTCTTTACAACTTAAATCTAGCTCATTTTTTTTAACCATATTGTAACAGAACACACAAATGTCCTTGTACTCTTGAAAAGTAAATGAAAATTTTTCTCCTGGGTTGGCTCTATTCTACAGGACTTGCCATCAACTACCCAACCAAAAGGACGACAGGTGAATAGACATCCTCTCTAGAAACTTCTCTAAACTGAGCTGCTAATAGCCAATCCTTTATTAACCCTCTCCATCCCATAATGTCTGCATTTTGGACCATAACATTTGAGCATTGAGAGCTTGTACCATTTCATTTTAACACATTAAACATGACTAATTCGCTATAAAGATTTTCCCCTCACGTCCTTGTAGCTACGATGGTTAGTGTCATTTCAACCTGATCACTGTGTCAGTGATTAAGAATTCAGCCTTTTGGGGGTCTTACGGGCCTGGCTCTGGCTGGGGTGGGAAAAAATGTTACAGGTCACAAAATTTCTAGGATTGTAAGAATAACTCAAATGTACATCCTGGTGAACATTCTTTTTTTTAAATATATTTTATTGATTTTTTACAGAGAGGAAGGGAGAGATATAGAGAGTTAGAAACATCGATGAGAGAGAAACATCGATCAGCTGCCTCCTGCACACTCCCCACTGGGGATGTGCCTGCAACCAAGGTACATGCCCTTGACCGGAATCGAACCCGGGACTCTTCAGTCCCCATGCCGACGCTCTATCCACTGAGCCAAACCGGCGAGGGCTGAACATTCTTAAGTAATAATTTTATGAAATTTGAAGTCCTTTTAGTGTCTGTATTTGCATGAATATTTCTCAGAGGCATTGACAATGAAGAATAAGGACATGCACATCTGGCATCGAGGCCTCGCCTGCCTGCTAGTCGCAACATGAAACCTTGAGGGCTGCCAGCCAAGCAGTAACTTTCAGTTCCTCCCAAGGATGGCTTTTAGGTGCAAATGCAGAGATTTGCTAATTTTATAGGCGGGGTTTCTGCAAAGAAACTTACAGAAAACAATTACGCAATCGTTCCAAAGCCTTCAGGTTGGCTTTACAGTGACTTCGCCATTAATATTCAAATTTAATTTCAAGAGATAGAATCTTTATGGGCTTTTTCTTGAAATGCGGTCTTAAAGCATAATCAGGTGTAGAGTTCAGACTGGCATGAATTAGCACCTGACGGAATTCGCCCACAGTTTAGCATTAGGACTCAGTAAGCGATACAGCGCTCTATGCCTAGCCCTATACCTTAAAGCAGTGGTTCTCAACCTTCCTAATGCCGAGACCCTTTAATACAGTTCCTCATGTTGTGGTGACCCCCAATTTCATTGTTACACATTGAACACAATTTTAACATAGTGATTAATCACAAAAACAATATGTAATTATATATGTGTTTTCCGATGGTCTTAGGCGACCCCTGTGAAAGGGTCGTTCGACCCCCAAAGGGGTCGCGACCCACAGGTTGAGAACCGCTGCCTTAAAGCCTTTAGAAATCCGGGAATTCTAAAAATGCTACCATAGGCCAGCCCCTGACATGGTAGTGTGTTTCCTTTTATAATATTTACTAATGACATTTACATATCATCACACTCAAAGCCTGGAACTCTGCTCATTTCTAGCGTCACGTTGGCAAAGCTAGGATTCACACTCATTTGTCTTCTCTAAGAAGAGTAAAATACAAAAATGAAGCCTACACCCTTTTTAAAATATATTTTTATTGATTTCAGGGAGAAAGGGAGAGGGAGAGAGAGATAGAAACATCAATGATGAGAGAGAATCACTGATCAGCTGCTTCCTGCACGCAAGCCGGGCATGTGCCCTTGACCGGGAATCAGTCCGTGACCTCCTGGTTCATAGGTCGACGCTCAACCACTGAGCCACATGGCCGGGCCCTACATCCTTTTTCCAAGCTAAAACTATTTTTAAATGCTTCTTTAAATTGTTTGAATCAGATTTCAGTTCATCAGCTGCGTGCCCACACACTGCCGGTCGCCCTGTAGGCATTTCAGGGCAAGATGCCAAGGCAGCGTTCTTGCTAGTTTCATGCCACGTGCTGCTTCGTGGTTAAAACCTACCCTGAATGCTTGTGTTGGTGGCTTCATGGCTGCCACGTCATCACGACAACTTATCCATCACACCCACGAGACCTCATGCTGATTTTTAAATGGAGAGCATACGTCTCTATCATCACAGGCCTATTCTGTTCGAGTAAAGACCGAAATTAGGTCTTTAGTTGTAATAAACAGTTATCTTAAGTGCTCCCCCCAAGTAAACACAGCAAAGATTTAAAGCTGTGCCCATCCGAAGTGGTCCATCGTTTGTCGTGGTAGCGGGTCTTTGTGTTGTATTTCCACGCATCCTTTTCGTCTCGCCATCCAGTGTCCCGTTGGTATCGGGGGTGTCGGGATGTGCTTGTTAGGGGCGCGCGGTGGGCTCTGCGTCGCCCCGGCCTCCGTGCTCACGCGCTCCTGTCCCGTAGATCTATGTGAGAGCACAGTTTGAATATGACCCCGCCAAGGACGACCTCATTCCCTGCAAGGAGGCTGGCATCCGGTTCCGCGTGGGTGACATCATCCAGATCATCAGCAAGGACGATCACAATTGGTGGCAGGGCAAACTGGAAAACTCCAAAAACGGGACTGCGGGTCTCATTCCTTCCCCTGAGCTTCAGGAATGGTATGTTTTTTCTCCTTTTGTTTTGTTTCGTCACAAAAAACGAAGCCCTGCCTGTCCATTTTTCCACTTGATATGATTGCTTTCTAGTGGCAACCCTGTTTGATCTAGTCCTTGCTCTACTAGCCAGACGCAATTCAAGTTAGTCATTCCAGAATGCTACATCCTCGGCATCTAGCGCGCTCCTACGTATCCAGTCAGATCTTCGTGTTACGTAAAGGAGCGAGGGGCTAGGGCAGGGGTGGGGAACGTCCGGCCCGCGGGCCACATGAGGCCCGTGAAATCCTTTGGTCTGGCCCTGCCAAGGCGTTAGGGATGAGTTAATTAAATGCTTGACCAAATAGAGCAGGCAAATTTTTTAAGTTGATAATTTTATATGGCCCGAGAATGATATAAATATCCAGATGGCCCTGGGCAGGAAAAAGGTTCCCCACCCCCAGTCTAGAGAGGTTGAGTGGACAGCCTCGGGTCCCTGTCACGTCGTGGTCTCTTAGCAGAGCCCTCCACTCCTGTATGCTGCTTCAATCCTGTTAGAATTGCAGGGGGGGTTTTTTGTTGTTGTTTACTTAGGAGTAGGATATTCTCTTTTTTTAAAAAAATATTTTTATTGATTTCAGAGAGGAAGGAAGAGGGAGAGAGAGAGAAACATCAATGATGAGTTTGATGGACTGCCTCCTGCACTCCCCCCACTGGGGACTGAGCCCACAACCCAGGCATATGCCCTTGACCGGAATCGAACCCGTGACCCTTCAGTCCACAGGTCAACGCTCTATCCACTGAGCCAAACTGGCTAGGGCAGAATTGCAGTTTTCTAATGTCCCTCTCCTTGTCCCTCCACATGCTGTCACCACCCCTGTTCCACTCCACCACCAGCGAAAAACTCAAGTGCCCCGATTCAGTGTCACTCAGGGTGTTTGAAGATAAAATGTGTTTCACGCCCAGCCAGCGGGGCTCAGTGGTTGAGCATGGACCTAGGAACCAGGAGGTCACAGTTTGATTCCCAGTCAGGGCACAGGCCCAGGTTGTGGGCTCGATCCCCAGCGGGGGGCGTGCAGGAGGCAGCTGATCCATGATTCTCTCTCAAACACTTTGGTCTTTACCTTGTGAGGTCTTTAAATGTATGTCTGTTAGGAAGCTGGAGCTTTGAAAGCAGGTTAAAGTCAGACAGTTTTTTTGGGGGGGAGGCGGTATATTTTTATTGGTTTCAGAGAGGAAGGGAGAGGGAGAGAGAGACAGAAACATCAATGATGAGAGACAATCATGGACCGGCTGCCTCCTGTACTCCCCGCCACAGGGGATCAAGCCCACAACCTGGGCATGTGCCCTTGACTAGAATCGAACCCGGCACCCTCCCCCCCCCCCCCCCCCACCCCCCCCCC
>NW_005370552.1:2328318-2348823 GCF_000412655.1 Myotis brandtii | reverse complement strand
GGCAGTTTTTAGACCCTACTTTTAACTGAGAGAAGGAGTCACAGGTTACTATATATCCTGGTAAAGTCTATTTCTGCTGTTATTGTTAAAATTGGCTTAGCTGAACTACTATTTTAATAATGTTGAAGGTTTTACTTTCGTCAGTCCTTTGACAATCTATCAGAAGTCTAGTGCCAAAGAGATAGATATGACTGAGCTTTGTTTCTTGTGACAAAAAAGAAGCATTAGGCATTGTGTCAGTTCCTCCCACAATACGTGAACCTAGCTCAGGGAGACGGAGGGCATTGAGCGCATGGCTATTTATAGCTCCTTCCCACACCTGTGTCTCACTCACTAATTAAAGGAATTTCTCCATTAATCACTTTCGTTTGATTGCCTCTTTTAGTTATCCATGCTCCCCCCAAATATTCTTACATCTAGAATGTTCGAGCCATCCTTCCACACGAGGGGGTGTGGGCAGCCTTCCACTTGGCATTGTCTTTCAGTTTGACCTTCAAGAAACAGCTTAAGCGTTAGCAGGAGTCATTTTCTAAAATATATTTGATACTCTGGCTTCTCTTCAGATCGCATAAATCTTTCGCCTTTTAAAATATATTTTATTGATTTCAGAGAGGATGGGAGAGGAGAGAGAGATAGAAACATCCATGATGAGAGAGAGCCATTGACCAGCTGCCTCCTGCACGGCCCCTCCTGGGGATGGAGCCCACAACCCGGGCATGTGCCCTGGACCGGGAATCGAACCGTGACCTCCTGGTTCATAGGTCGACACTCAACCACTGAGCCACGCCGGCCGCGCATAGAAAATGTCTTCTGGAATGTTAACCATATATCATGAGCATTTGCTGAGACTAATTATGTAGATTCCAGCCCTCTTCTGCCCATTCAGATCATTTGTATAAATCATGCTTCATCGACGCCCAGAGCGCCAGGTGCTCTGGAGCAATGCTGAGAGGTGGCAGTGGGAAAAACCAGTTAGCTTCCTGTTCCCTGTGATGCCGGGCTGGGTTATGTGAACCCGAGCTGCTGAGTGAAAAGAAAAGTGCTGTAGAAAATAGGCTTCTGGAAATTACCTTGAAAGCACTGAGTCGCTGAAAGGTAGTGGGGAACTCAGCGACCGATTTTTCTATGAGAGCCATCAATCAGAGCAATAAAAATTAAAGCACTGAAGTGGCCCATTTTGCCAGGCGGGCATCTCTGTTAGCGAAAACGTCTCTGCCGGGGGACCAAGGTTAAGACCAAGGCCCGTCCAAGTAGGGGAGGCTGTTAGGGGACCTTTCCCACAGCGTTAGGACTGCAGCAGGAGGACAGAAATCATGGCCCGAGGTGCGTTTGGAATGGGTTCCCACATAGGGACACGTAGCCTGGAACGAGGGCAACACCAGCCATGCACTTGATTTGAGCTCTCCCCTTTGCTAATCGTTCCAAATATCGGTGAGAAACTAAAGGATCGCCCAGCCAGCGTGGCTCAGTGGTTGAGGGTCAACCCATGAACCAGGAGGTCACGGTTCAATTCCCGGTTGGGCCACATGCCGGAGTTGTGGGCTCGATCCCCAGTAGGGCACGTGCAGGAAGCAGCCAATCAAGGATTCTCTTTCATCATGGATGTTTCTCTCTCTCTCTCCCCCTCTCCCTTCCTCTCTGAAATCAATAAAAATATATATTTTTAAAAGGAATGAACTATTAATACACAAAATAATATGGATGAAACTCAAAATCATATGTTTCCAGACAAAAAAAAAAAGAGAGAACGAACTATATGATTCCATTCTATATGATGAAATTGCAGACAATGCAAAGCTGATCTGTAGCCACAGTGGTTGCCTGGGGTTTCAGAAGAGCATAAGGGAACTGCTGGAGTGATAACATGTTTGGTATGTTCTTTGAAAGATTACATGTGTTCGTACATGGAAATTGCCCAGAAAGGCACCTAACACTAAATCTGTCAAACGAGACCTGTATCAACTCAACATCCCGTGCTCTTTCCACCGTATGTCATGACCATGGGTGTAGGCTTTTCATGTGTTGTCCGTTAGTATGTGCCCAAGGAACACAGTGTCATGTTATGATGAGCCTGTGTTCTTCAGGCCTTTCTGGGACATTGCCATGAAAGCCAAAGAACAGGCTTTGTCTGAATGACCTGAAAAATCTGTGAGGAGTACGTTCGTGCTGTGATCTTTCAAATCAGTGATTTTTCTCTTTGGTCAACATCAAACTAGACGTGCGTTCTTTCCCTCTTTCCTGGTCCGCTAGGCGAGTGGCTTGCATCGCCATGGAGAAGACCAAACAGGAGCAGCAGGCCAGCTGCACATGGTTTGGCAAGAAGAAGAAGCAGTACAAGGACAAGTACTTGGCCAAGCACAACGCAGGTAGGGACAAGCCCGGCTGTCGCTGCGGCCGGCCCCACACCGCAGAGCCCGACACACAGGTCACATGTCCTTCAGGCTTCAGAGTTCTCTGTCCCCAAACTCCAGCATGTGAGCGCTTCATCAGCTGGCAAAAAACGTTCAAGAACCCCTGCCTTCCCATATGATGTTGGTTGGTTGCCAGATATATTGCAGAAGTCAACTTCGTAGGAAGAAAGCGCTATTTGGCAATAGCAGGCTCCGGAACAGCAAGAACCCAGTACATGAAGTCCTCCCCTGAGAAATGCGAGCTTGGGAGACTGCTGAGCCGCCAGGACTCTGGCCTCCTTGATGAGATTGGTCTTGAGCAAATGCCCTTGCTCCTGGCTCCTCTCCGGCCCTTGGACTTGGCCCCGGGGCACATTTCAAAGGGCAGAGGCGCACTTTTAACAGAGAGCTGGGCTGCCGATGGTTGGGTAATCGGTTTGAAAGGGCACAAGTGACATCGGATACTAAATTGGTTTAGTCCGGTTCTGTGGCTAGTCTTCTTCCCTCACTGGTATTTCCTTGGCTCCTAAAAGACCAAGAGCATTACCTTGCCCTTCCCTTCATGGTATGCTTCCCTTTCTTAAGACAAAAGGCTCACTTGTTTGCCAATAACTGAAATGAATCCCCAAAAGGCATGACCTGTCATTGCAGTAGGATTCCCGAGGGCTCACTGAAGTTAAAGAAAGTGCGTGGTGATCTAAGAGTGGCATGAGATTAGTTCCCAGGGTTTCAGAAATAACTCCCCAAATCAAGCATGTGGCCAAAAAAAATCAAGTGAACACAATCATACATACACGATTTGACAGGTCAGTGTTTCTGACCAATAAGAAACACCTTTCTCTCTGTTAGCATTCATTAGAAAAAGTGCTTTAGAAACTCACAAGGGTTCGTTTGTGGTTCAGAGAGTAAAAGGAAGCATATTGAAGTCCTACGTCATGTGGAATAGATGCGAGTGGCCACATTTTATTTCCAACAAACTGTCTCATGTCTGATTATGTGCCACCGCAGAGTGCTAGGCTGCTAATGGCGTTTTTGCTTTTATAAAGGGGAGAAATATTTAAAGCAGATTCGTTAGGCATGATCTAGCAACTCTTCGTGGTAAATGCTCTGTAGTCTCCTTATTTCCATCAGCTTCTAACAGGCTCACAAATTATTTATATATGTGTGTGTGTATATATATATGTAGACCAGTGGTTCTCAACCTTCTGGCCCTTTAAATACAGTTCCTCATGTTGTGACCCAACCATAAAATTATTTTCGTTGCCACTTCATCACTGTAATGTTGCTACTGTTAGGAATCGTCATGGAAATATCTGATATGCAGGATGGTCTTAGGCGACCCCTGTGAAAGGGTCATTTGACCGCCAAAGGGGTCGCGACCCACAGGTTGAGAACCGCTGATGTAGAGATATATATCCTTGTGTGATTTTTACAATAATTTTAAATGATACAGATAGGTAGACGACGTTAAAATTCATTTAAACCTAGGAAAGCAAAGTGGCTGCTTAAGGCTCTCAGTTCATCGCTGGCTGTACATTCTACTAATAGAGAGCACGTGACAGGAGTGCTCCATTGGCCCATCTCCCCTCATTCAGCTCTGAGGACAAATACAAAGTTGATTGAAAAACGAGAACCTCCACATGCTGAGCAAGAATCCACTGCCTCGTTCACTTCACAATTTTGCCTTCTCCCCTGTTCCCCTGCTTGGTCCCCTGGGCCATCCCTGCTCTCCCATCTGCCTGTTCTGATGCATCGTAGGCGATGCTCAGCGGCGCTGCAAACACGCCCGTCAGCTGACCAGGCAGCCGGAGCTGGGCCCAGGCGTCCGCACACCCGAGTCATTGCAGCTCGAAGATCACGTGGCTCCTGTGGCCCTCAAAACAGCGGAATCTCCCATCACATTGGCCAGTCGAGGGCACCATTTCTAATTCTGAAATCTGGTGGATCTCGGGCTCCTTCTCCACCGGGCCTGGCAAATGGGTATCATTTCGTGAAGCCAAGGCCTCCTTCGCTGTCCCTGGTCTCAGGCTTTCGCGCTGGGAACCTGCCCATCAAGTGTGAAGGCTCTCGCCCTTGATAAAGAAGGCAGGGGCCTCGTAGGGATAGGACAGAATGGCTTTTTCTCTTTTGACCTCCTACCTCCGAGCCAAAACCGAGGGCTAAATTCTTGTAAACTTGGAACTAAGAAGGTGGGGAGACCCACCGCCACCGCTTTCTTGTTCTCTTCAGCTTCTTCCCACGCAGTGGTCTTCTGGGCCCCGGGGCCTTCCTCCTCATGTCCCCTCCTCTTCCCCATGGCCTCTGTCACTGCGAATGAGACGCTGCTTTGAGCCCTTGGCTGGCCGGTCTGAGCCTCTTATAAGGTCCTGACAGAGCCTCTCAGGTTTCTCTGTAGAACTGGTATTTCAGGCTCGTTTGTCATTGTCTAGTCAGACGGTCATTGTCAGGGTGCCCTTCCCCGCAAAGTCATCGCTCCTGAGTCTCCTGGTAGCTTTCCTGGTCGGCAGGAGGTGCCGGGCCCCTTTCCTGGCCTTTGTGAAGCGTGAGCCTGACAAGGCCTTGCTCTCACCATCCCTTCAGGGTCCTTCCCCTTCACCAACCAACTCTTCCATCTGGCTCATTCGAAAGTGCAGACGAGCCATTTGCTTCATGATCATCTTGACTCTTGACAAGAGGTGAAGGCAGAAAAGGAAGCCAGATACTGTGTCAGCTGTTCTGCTTTTAGCTTTGATGAAAGTTCATCCTAACCTGGGGCATGGCCTGTATAAAGAATTGCTCTAAGGGAGAGAAACAGCCCTGGCCAGTGTGACTCAGTGGATAGAACACCTGCCTGCAGACCAAAGGGTCCCGGGTTCGATTCCGGTCAAGGGCACATACTTCGGTTGCAGGCTCCTCCCTGGCTCGGGCCCTAGTCAGGGCACATGCAGGAGGCCACCACTCAATGTGTTTCTCTCACATCGATGTTTCTCTCTGTCGTTCTCTCTCTTCCACTCTCTCTAAAAATCAATGGAAAAATGTCCTCAGGTGAGGATTAACAAAAAAAGAGAGAGAGAAACAAATACAGATGACCTCCATCCATAAGGTGGATATTTTGAGAACTTGAAATATCCTGTTCTTTAGTACCAAGAACTAGCTAAATGGGCTCATGGGTCACAAACCAAACTATCTTTCTGAAGGATTTCCGGGACTTTTTCCAAAGTTGATTGTAAAACACAGTAGGGCATCTTCTCATAAAGCTCAGTAAAATAAAATAAGGGCCACGTGTTTTGTTTCCTGCTTCAAATATTTGAGAATTCAGCATATATTGGTGGCAAGATCCAAACCTTATCATCATCCTGAAGTTGTTTATATTTTTAGTAAAAATGAGGAATGGGAACTATGTCAACATCTGGAACTGATAGGAATGGTAACACTAGAATTAATTCTTTCCATTTCTGTTACTGGGAGAGTTCACATGTCTAATTAAAGCAGACTTATCTTCAAACTGTGTTGCCTACATCTCACATTATAAAGTGGCAGCCTATTCGCTGAATATGACCTATAAATAAGTTTTGTTTTCCACATACACTCACGGTGTTTAAAATAATAGCTATCGCCCATCTAGTGTGGCTCAGTTCTTGAGCATCGACCTAGGAACCAGGAGGTCACAGTTCGATTCCCAATCAGGGCACATGCCCAGGTTGTGGGCTCCATCCCCAGTGGGGGCCATGCAGGAGGCAGCCGATCCATGATTCTCTCTCATCATGGATGTTTCTCTCTCTCTCTCTCTCTCTCTCTCTCTCCCTCTCCCTCTCCCTCTCCCTTCCTCTCTGACATCAATAGAAATATATTTTAAACATAATAATAATAGTTATCACAGTTGAAAATCAGGCCCAGAAGACCAAGAAGAACAGAGAATATAGTAACACAAGGCCCACTTTCTTCCTTCACGGCTCTAGGCTCTTGGTGACCCTTTTGAATGGGGCACTCATTCTCTAGACACTCTCTCTAGGGCCATTGTCCCCACCACTGCATTCCTGCACCCATGCCAGCTGCCCGGTCACCGCAGGCACAAGAGTGTGCGCTCGGCCCGGTGTCCCCCGTGTGCTGTCTTCTCTAACGGAAGGATGTGTACAGTATTTGAAGACCCTTCTAGCTTTTCCAAGCAGAGACAAGGAATCAGTGCTAAAGGCTTATTTATGAAGAAGATTCAACCAGAAAGGGGTTACCTAAATACTTAACAGTGGCATGAATATTGAGTGGCTTCCCAGGAGGTCAAGATCACGTGAGCCAACTGTGCCAGACAGTATTTCTGAAGCCTTGGGGATAGATGTGACCATGGTGTATAGTGTTCACAGCAAGCCCGTCTTCTGCAATGCGGCCAAGTTTGCAGCCACATGAACTTGATGGGGAAGATTGTCATGCTGCTGGGGCAATGGTCGGCAAACTGCGGCTCGCGAGCCACATGCGGCTCTTTGGCCCCTTGAGTGTGGGTCTTCCACAAAATACCACGTGCGGGCGCGCATGTACAGTGCGATTGAAACTTCGTGGCCCATGCGCAGAAGTCGGTATTTTGTGGAAGACCCACACTCAAGGGGCCAAAGAGCTGCGTGTGGCTCGAGAGCCGCAGTTTGCCAACCACTGTGCTGGGGGAACTGCAGTCCTGAGGCCTTGAGGCTCCTTGCCCTGGGACTTCCGAAATCAGTTGCAGATCCCGTTACTCATGTAAACTTTGAAAAAATATTCCCTCGTTCATTTTTTCAACGTTAGAGCCCTGAGCAGAGGAATTTAAATCTCCTGAGACCCTATTTACATCTGTATGAACATAGAGGATTTCATAGGTGTGCTTAAATTATGCTTCATGCCACAGATTAGTACTGCCTAAAAAGCTATAACTTTTTTCTTGAATACAGAGGACGCTAAAGGCAACAAAAAGTGACCCAAAATCTCACTGCCCTGTGGATGTTTTTCTCTTTAAACAAGAAAAGTAATAGGCACAGGTGATTAGAGTGGCAAACAGTACAGGAAGACCCGAAATGCAAACCCAGGAAGGCTGCTTGTAACTATTCGCAGACAAAATCTCCACGCGTAGGACAGCCGCTGGCTTTGAGAGAAGGGTGTTGCTGAATTTGTATTAAATGGGTTTGTTTCTTAATGTGATTGATTTGCCTCGTGTTGAGAATATTGCATGATAAAGTTTCTTTTGTGCATATACTTTTATTTTACTAATATATTAAAGCCATATTTCAATGACCCCTGTCCATTTTTCATGCTGTCTTACTCCCAATGGCCTCTGCATGTAAGTAACCTGTTGAGTGACTATGCCTCTTTGTTTTTGATGGTTTCCTTTCATGACGTCCTCTTATTTAATCAGCAAGCATCTTAAAGCCTGTAAAAGTCCAATCTCTATGTGTTCTCCTTCTATCCCTTGTACGTCTTCTTTTCCAATATTGTTTTTGATTGTTTTGCAATCATCTGGCCACGTGTTGATTTGATTTTGAGCAGAGTAACCTCCTCATGCTACCCATTTAAGGTTAAGGTATTGATGTGTAACATCCCAGTTCATTTGTTTGTGGTGTCCATGGTGACTCTAACTCGTTCTTCTGTGTTTTGGAAAATGACGGGTCTTGTTTCAGTAGGATTGGAGTTAGGCTCTGGAGAGGGGAGTGGTGTACCCACCATTCAGAAAGCTGTGTCATTCTCACCTTGCTCTTTTGTGAGAGGTTTGATATTTTGTCTATTAAAGTCTGCCAGCTGGTTGATGCGCCTCTTCCACTAGCGCACGTTTCCTGGATGGAAATGCCACCCAGAGGGCAGTAGGGAGAAAAAGCAGTGTCGTCGGCACTCCTGGTTTTAAATATTTTGGTGACTCTCGTCACCCTGTCACCACCGCAGCGTGACCCGCTAGCTCTGCTACGCAGAGAGCCTCGTGTTCATTTCGATTTTGCAAGGCTGCCATTCAGACGCAGAAAGCACTTCTTGGGTTTTAGCCGTTGCTAGAGCATTTGCTTGAAAGGCTTTCAGTCAGCCTTCATGCAGCGGTTCTCAACCTTCCTGAGGCCGCGACCCTTTCATACAGTTCCTCATGTTGTGGTGACCCCCAATTTCATTGTTACAAATGAAACACAATTAAAGCATAGTGATTCATCACAAAAACAATATGTAATTATATATGTGTTTTCCGATAGTCTTAGGCAACCCCTGTGAAAGGGTCATTCGACCCCCAAAGAGGTCGTGACCCACAGGTTGAGAACCGCTGCTTTATGGAACCAAGTTCTCAAAACAAACGCAGAAATACCCATTAACATGCACTAACCCTGTTTTAGCATATTGCATTTCTTTCTTTTCATATTTTGGGAATGATGTTTGTTTGTTTGTTTGTTTGTTTCTGATCTGTTGCATTCCAGAGTAGCCTACTTTGCTACTGGGAAGATCACAAACAGTTAAGGACTGAGCTGATATTCAAAGGCATTTGGCCATTTTGTCACAGGGCCTAGAAGCTTCTCTTAACGATTGACTGAAACACCCTTGATTCTTTATTACACAGGGAATCCATTTTATTGAGTTTCCCTCCAGCCCTCTAAAATCCATAGCACATTCCGTATCCCTGAAAGAGGAAATTGCCATGTGCCTGACCTCATTTTTGCATAACCATGCAGAATAGTCTTACAGGAAACACAGGTGCATGATTGTAGCCACCTTGTGAGAATTTTCAAACGTGTCTGAGAACCGCACTGCCTTGAACTTCCACAGAAAGGGTTTGTCCTCTCGGGAAAGTTTTTGTAATAGTTCTGTTAAGAGGCAGGTTCCCCCAAAAATGTCTTTAAAGTATTTCTTCTCAGTCTGTAATGATGAGAGAACTCCCTTGTGCAAAGGTTTTCAAGCTAAGGCTCTGCTTCATGCTTCTTTCCATCGTGTTCATCCTCACTTACTGCTCACAGGCCCACAAGCCTGGGGCCCAGCGGAGGCTGTCTCCTTACTCACGTCCTCACGAGTTCCATCGAATGGATAGCTGGGTCGCAATAAGACCTGTGAGATGCTCATTTCAAACGCCTGTGACATCATAGTCCCAGAACTTGACCTTGAGAGCATCTAGCATGCTGCCTTCAGCAACTCGGTTGAGAGAAAGAACCATGAAGTTCAAGACCAGCTGTCCATGCATCCCACATCCATCCCTAGCTGGCCTCGCTGGCCTCTTTCTTGCTTCTCTGTAGTTGCATTCATTCTATATTCATGTTGGCCGCTATCTGCAGACTTTCTCCTTTTTAGTATTGCTGGTTTCTTAGAATTGCAAAGAGATGAGCAGCATGTGGATTTGAATGAGTTCGTCTGATTTGTTGGCTACTGCATGAAAGATAGGCGGTCTCTTTTAGAATTGGACTTTCATGCATGTGCTCAACGTATCTTTGGCTGCCCCTGCTTCCGAAGTGCATTTTCATGGGCTTAAAGATGACATTTTCTTCCGAAAGGTTATAGGACTTAAACGTATTAGAAGTCAGATTCAGATATTTTTTAAGACATGGTTTTACTACTGCTTTAGTTTCGCCAGCAAAATTGTCATTGACATACGTGAACTATTCTTCCTGCAAATTTACTTGTCTTCTAAATCTTTGCATTTTAGTGTTTGATCAATTAGATCTTGTTACATATGAAGAAGTAGTAAAACTGCCAGCATTCAAAAGGAAAACACTAGTCTTATTAGGTGAGTCTGGTTGGGGAAACACATGGTTTTCTTATTCTCGTCTTCGGAACACTGTGAATACTATTAACAATTGTCCGTTTTTTCTTCCTTTCCAAAAAATGGCATAGGTGCGCATGGTGTTGGGAGAAGACACATAAAAAACACCCTCATCACAAAGCACCCGGACCGGTTTGCATACCCTATTCCACGTAAGCAATGTCTCTCTTTTAAGTATATTTTTTTTCTAGTACTTGTGTAATATTGTAATTTATCTATTTTTTTCTGATTAAATTAGTAGTAACTATTCACGATAAGAAATTTGGGCCTGGCCAGCGTGGCTCAGTGGTTGAGCATTGACCTGTAAACCAGGAAGTCATGGCTCGATTCCTCCTCAGGGCACAGGCCTGGGTTGCAGGCTCGATCCCCAGTGCGGGGCGTGCAGGAGGCAGCTGATCCATGATTCTCATCATGGATGTTTCTCTCTCTCGCCCCCTCTCCCTTTGTTTCTGAAGTCAATAAAAAAAAAGAATCTGAAAGATCCAAAAAAGAACAAAGAAGAAAATGAGTTAATGATCCCAACCCCACCCCCCTAATAATAGTGCTATAAATATTTTCTTTTATACCCTCCCAGACTTCTCTTAGTGCAGATATGTGTAGTGCAGTGATGGCGAACCTTTTGAGCTCAGCATGTCAGCATTTTGAAAAACCCTAACTTAACTCTGGTGCCGTGTCACATATAGAAATTTTTTTTTTCAGATTTTCCTCAGTGATTTCTATAGAGTCATGCTCTATATCAGTGATGGCGAATCTTTTGAGCTCGGCATGTCAGCATTTTGGAAAACCCTAACTTAACTCTGGTGCCGTGTCACATATAGAAATTTTTTGATATTTGCAACCATAGTAAAACAAAGACTTATATTTTTGATATTTATTTTATATATTTAAATGCCATTTAACAAAGAAAAATCAACCACAAAAATGAGTTCGCGTGTCACCTTTGACACGCGTGTCATAGGTTCGCCATCACTGGTGTAGTGTGTGCTTGTGGTTGTTGTTTTTTAACAAAATTGGGTTCATCCATTCTGTTTGTAACCTGATTTTTTCGAAAGTGTGTCATAAAGATTATTCAGATGAAGTATTCTTCAGAAAAATAGGTTTTAATGATAGTATAGTTTTTCTTTGCTATAACAATAGTTTTCTTACTCAGTAACTGAATTGTTGACTTTGTCACTTTCAAAATCCAGTCAATGTGCTGCCAGGTGTTTATTATAAAGAACTTTATAATATTTTTATTCCCCTTATCTTCTATAGCTTATCCTTAACCTCTTGCCCTCTTTGTTCCCTCAACTATAAAATGAAGTCATTCTAGAGCAGGGGTGGGGAACCTTTTTCTGCCAATGGCCATTTGGATATTCATCACATCACTCTGGGCCGTACAAAATCATCAACTTAAACACTAGCCTGCTCTTGTAAATAATAGCTAAGATTTGGAATCAGCCTAAGTGCCCATCAGCAGATGAGTGGATTAAAAAACTGTTGCACATCCACACAATGGAATACTACGCTGCTGTAAAAAGGAAGGAACTCCTACCATTTGCAACAGCATGGATGGACCTGCAGAGCATTATGCTAAGCGAAATAAGCCAGTCAGAGAAAGATAAATATCACATGATCTCACTCATTTGTGGATTATAATGAACAACATAAACTGATAAACAAAAACAGATCCAGAGACAGAGAAGCATCGATCAGATGCTCAAACCTCAGAGGGAAGGTAGGGGAGGGTGGAGGTTAGGGGGAGAGATCAACCAAAGGACTTGTATGCAGGCATATAAGCCTGACCAATGGACACAGACACCAGGGAGGTGAGGGCAATGGGGGGATAAGGACACATGTGTAATACCTTAATCAATTAAAAACATTTTTTAATTAGCCTGCTCTATTTGGTCATACATTTAATTGACTCACCCCTAATGCGTTGGCAGGGCCAGACCAAATGATTTCTCAGGCCTTATATGGCCCATGGGCCGGAGGTTCCCCATCCCTGGTCTAGAGATATAAAGAGAATTTGCGATCATGTGAAGCACTTAGCAGATACTCGATAAATAGTAGCCATCCGACCAGTATAATATTACTACTACTCTGAAGTTTAAATTAGCCAACATTTCGTTTCTTCCAGATCACATAATAATTGAACAGCTATTGAACAATTTAATGTTATTAAAGGGCCAGTTCACTAGCTTGGTTTTAAAGCGTACCATTGCTGACCTCAAGCATGTCACCTCTCTGATATATTTAGCCCCAGATGTGTGTATGTCATATGTTTACCTACCAAAGTGATGGAAGACAGTACAGCATCCACATAGTATATGCCATTTATTGAACTTTCCATGTACCTGGAGAAAGGATTCTTTTTTTTAAAAATCCACATTTTTGATGCCCATGAGTACTTGGAAGTTCTAATAGTCTAGTTGGGGCAGGAGAGAGGGGATTCCCTATGGGTTTGAACCCATCCACTCAGCAAAGAGTAGCACAAATGTGTCCTTGCCACGGAAGGAAAGGAAGGAAGGAAGGAAAGAAGGAAGGAAGGAAGGAAGGAAGGAAGGAAGGAAGGAAGGAAGGAAGGAAGGAGGAAGGAAGATTAGGCATAGACAGTATGGAAAGAAATGGGCATTGCTGTGTTCCAATGAAACTTTCTTTACAGAAACAGACAGTGGGCATATTTGCCCCACAGGCCATAGTTTGCCAGCTCCTGGTTAAGGTCTTAACTCTGGTGGCCACATCGGGCTGACGTCATTGTGTGTTCAGTATGGTATGCCTCTGCTATAGTCTACCATCCTCCTTGTGCAAGATGCTCCAGATGAGCAGAACCCAATGGACCTTCTCAGTATCTTCACTGTCCAGCACAGTCGCCAGTAGCCACGTGTGTCTACTGAACCCTGGAAATGTGCCTAGTGAGACTGAGGAACTGACGTTTTCGGAGCGGAGCTGTGGGACAATGTGAAACATAACAATATTAGAATAGCAGGTGTTCCAGAAGAGGAAGGAAGGAAGGAAGGAAGGAAGGAAGGAAGGAAGGAAGGAGGAAGGAAGATTAGGCATAGACAGTATGGAAAGAAATGGGCATTGCTGTGTTCCAATGAAACTTTCTTTACAGAAACAGACAGTGGGCATATTTGCCCCACAGGCCATAGTTTGCCAGCTCCTGGTTAAGGTCTTAACTCTGGTGGCCACATCGGGCTGACGTCATTGTGTGTTCAGTATGGTATGCCTCTGCTATAGTCTACCATCCTCCTTGTGCAAGATGCTCCAGATGAGCAGAACCCAATGGACCTTCTCAGTATCTTCACTGTCCAGCACAGTCGCCAGTAGCCACGTGTGTCTACTGAACCCTGGAAATGTGCCTAGTGAGACTGAGGAACTGACGTTTTCATTGATCTTCAATTTAAATAACCATAGGTAGTTTTCTATCTTTTAATTTCTTTTTTCCTTCTGCCTAGCTGCATTAAGGTATACAGGGAGTCACGTTACTCGGGTCGTTTTGTGTCTTTCTCATGTGGTGACCCATGAAAGAATGAAAGAGATCTTATCTAAACACTGGAAGGTTCACCAAACCAATCAACTCGCCAGCTACCG
This sequence comes from Myotis brandtii, assembly GCF_000412655.1. Classification (NCBI taxonomy): domain Eukaryota; kingdom Metazoa; phylum Chordata; class Mammalia; order Chiroptera; family Vespertilionidae; genus Myotis; species Myotis brandtii. The sequence goes on along the minus strand of NW_005370552.1, from coordinate 2,335,137 downwards.
TGGTCTGATGTCACGCAGATAAATACAACTTCTAGAATTTAGTGCTACAAGGCTACTAAGGATGGGAACAGGGCATGAGGCATGTACTGTGGAATCCACAGCTTTAAGAAGTGATTAGGGCCGTACTGGTTTGGCTCAGTGGATAGAGCATCGGCCTGCGGACTGAAAGGTTTCTAACTCTCTATCCCTCTCCCTTCCTCTCTGTAAAAAATCAATAGAGTGTCAGCCTGACTGAAGGGTCCCAGGTTCGATTCCGGTCAAGGGCATGGACCTTGGTTGCGGGCACATCCCCAGTCGGGGGCGTGCAGGAAGCAGCTGAGCGATGTTTCTCTCTCATTGATGTTTCAAACTCTCTATCCCTTTCTGTAAAAAATCAATAAAATATATTTTTTTAAAAAGAAGCGATTAGGTTTGGATAGGTCCACTGGGAGCACAGACTCAGCCTTTTAATCCTCTCTTGACGTGTGACTTTGCAGATACCACCAGACCTCCAAAGAAAGATGAAGAAAACGGGAAGAACTATTACTTTGTATCTCACGACCAAATGATGCAAGACATCTCTAACAACGAGTACTTGGAGTACGGCAGCCACGAGGACGCCATGTATGGAACAAAGCTGGAGACCATCCGGAAGATCCATGAGCAGGGCCTGATCGCCATACTGGACGTGGAGCCTCAGGTAACGCCCGGCCATATCCAGCGCCCGTCATCCTGCCTGCATGCTAAGCTCGGGTTTTGCCATCAAAATGCCATCAGAATGTTGTGGGTCGCATAATTGAATAGACTACAGGAAAGGATCAGTGACAAAGGCATCGTGGGTTAGCGGTCCAGACTACAAGCTAATTGTTGGCCTCGGTGCACACACCATGTATTTAAGAAGCAGAGTCTATCCTGTCATGAGATTCCTTATACCCGGGAGCTCAATGAACTACCTGGTGGGGTCTTGCTGGCCAGAAATCCTTCAATAATCTGGCCTCAGGGTGAGAGTCGGGCACTTTATCCCAACAGCCAACTGGACCATCAGAGCCTCTGCCAGCATCTTAGGTTAGTCCCAGCGAGGAACTCTGACCCTGGGGCCCGGGGCTGAAACCCAGCACCAGCCTTATGAAAGCGAGCGGTAGTGAGCCCTGGGGTGATCAATGGAGCCGGAACAGAGCCTGAGGTGGCTGTCAGCCTCTGCCATCTCTTTACTGATGAGATGCCTGACCCTGAACTAGAACTAGAACTAGGAGGGATGTGGCGAACGTGGAGCTGATCAGATGATTTATATAGACAAGTCCCACACCGGAAGCAATAGAAATCATTGCACCGACAAAGGAAAAAGCCCAAGGCCTTACGGCAACCATGCAGATAAGCTGTGTTTTTCCTGAGATCAAAGCAAGTCGCGGTGGGACTTAAGGCCCCGCAGGAAGGACTCAGGAGTGGGAAGCATCAGGGCAGGTTGTCGGAGAGGCTCTGGTCCCGGGGCTCCCAGGCTGCCGTTTCTAAAGACCTGTTTGTACCCCAAATCCCTTCGCACTTGTCAATGGAATCCGAATGGAATGGTAGACCAGCAGGCCCCGTTGCATCAGGAGGCTCCCTGGGTATCCGAGGCAGGGGAGGTCCTTGTTCAAGGGCTGCTTTAAGAGACTTGGTCCCCTAGCCATCCCCAAGGGGAGAATGGCACCTGCACTCAGGGTCTGCGTGACCCAACAGCTCAGTTGCTCAGCTCCAAGATGCTAACACCCTGGCCCATGGGTTCACCCGTTTCCATTTCTCGGCACCTGATGGGCTTCTTGAACTTGGAATCTGGTTAAGGGGCTGGGAGGCGAGCCAACGCTAGACAGTGTGCTTAGCAGTCACCTTGGACCTGCATAGAACTGATAGGTGCTGTGTGCCGCACGTGGATCCTTGTTTAACTACTAATCCCTCCTCACCAGGGATTGGAAAAACCTTCTGGCCAGGGCTGGCCAGAGGCCAAGTCTCAATCCTGGGCCTGGTCTGCGGCGTCCTCTCCTTGGGTTCCACACTGGTCTTCACCTGAACGTCGTTTTCTGCTGGTAGTAATGCCTCTAGCGGTTCGCTGGCTGCAGGGCTCAGACCCCCCCGCATTTCCTAAGGCCCCTTTCCAGGGCTTTCCGCCTCCCCTGCCGCTGCCACCGCTGCTCCTGCTGCTGCTGCCGCCGCCACGCTCCACCCCCAGCGCCCAGCTCTCCCTGTGCCCCTGCCCTTGGCCTTGCACAGCCATGCATTGCTCTGCACTGCTGGGCGGGGGCACTTCTCGGCCTCTTCAGGACATCCACGCCGTCACTTTATGTGTGGCCCTGGGCACCCCTCATCCTGGCTGGGCACTTTCCCTGGATGGGCTCACTGCATTCTTCTCTCCTGTTTCCTGTGTCCCCACCTCTGAGGACCATGAGCTGGCAGGGCCAGCCACCCCTGAGGGCCGGCCCGAGGCATCCTGTTCTCCGCCTGAGCCTCTCTGGGCCACGGCCCTGGGGCCAGGGATCGCCCACGTCCTGTCCCCCGCACTGGTCTGGTTGACCACTCTGGTCCCAGGCTCTCCCGCGCGGGGCCACACATTGCTCAGTCTAGACTTATGCCCGGTCCTGCTCTCACACTGAATGTCGCACCCCATGGTCCAGCTGCAGGTGCCCACAGGGCCTCACCTACTGGGTTTTGCCCTCCACCTTGAGGCCACTGTGTCCCCAGGCTTGGCAAGGCCCACATCCTGACATCAGGATGCCCGTGGCCATGACCGACTTGCTGTCAGGCTGAGCCTCATTGCTCTGGGGACGCTCTCTCCTTGGGACATTTTTCTCCACGCCTTCCCCACCCCAGCCTTTCAGGTCACCTCCTCCGCTGTATCTCATGGACAGTTTGATTCAACCAGCTCCTATTAGGCACTTACTGTGTGCCAAGCACCGTGCCAGGAGCTAAGAACGCAAATGGGAAGGCACACTGGTGAGGATGGAAGTCCTTCCTCTGTGGGCATCGCAGAGTGTCCGGAAGGGGAGCCACACCCTGTGGCCTTTTTTAAAGCCCTCTTGCTTCTGTCCCTGCTGACACCACCCCCACTGCGTGTGGCCATGGAAAGACCACCTACCGCTGGTGTTCAGCTCGTTTAGTTCCGGTCGAATACTTGGGACCATCTTAACTTATTTTAGACGGTCAGGCCAAATGGAACACGTGTCTAATAATACTGTATGGTAAGACTTTGTGCTCCGACTTTAAACCTCCAGAACCATGGCAAAGACATTAAGCTAGAAGAAAAGGTGTAGCCTGGCTTCGTTAAAATGATAATAATAGGATGTGTTCCCATAGCGCTCTCTATCTTGCCAAGCATTAGAAGTCCTTACCTGATTCTTGGAACCCTAAGCTAGAGATTGTTAGGGTTTTTTAGGCTGGTGATACTGGGCTGTGAGAGTATTCACAGCTGAGAGAAGAGATAGATACAGAGAGAGAGAGTTTATTTTACTTTTCCTGAGGGGAAAGGGCTGGTGTATTGATAGTCAATGTAAAGGCAAAGAACAAAAACCAAACTACTCCCCTTTTTAAAGCCTTGCCTGCTGTTGACAAGGAAGGGAGGGGATTTGAAACTGAGCAGACATCAGGGGGGTTGTAGTTTGTTAGTTCTTCAGAAGACAGTCGGGGCAGATGTCGCAGATGTCAGTAGGGAGGTGTCTTATCAGTATTTTTCCCAGGCCTGTAAAACATGCTTAGAGTAAAAGTTCAAAAGAGGCTTATTTGAAGGGAAGGGGGGAAGGGAACTTTCTACTAATTATCCCTGAGTTGTAAAAACAGCAGGGAGGAGGGGCGTGCAAGAATGTGGCCTTGAGAGTAACTTATCTTATCCCTCAGTTTGAACAGAGGGGCTGTTTGAATCAGAGGAGCCAACAGTCTTAGGGTTTAATTACCAGGGGCTTCTCATAAACTGTGGAAGGCCACCGCAAAGAAAAGGAAAGGCCTTTTTTCTCTGCCCTTACAGAGACACCAGTATCTGCTTTTGTAGATGAAGAAACCAGGGCTAACGTAATCATGACTTGGCCAAGGTTTTACAGCCCATTGAAAATGAGGTTCAAACTTGAACAGTGTTGGTTTGGGTTTTCGGTTTCCTACAATAAATTCTAGCCTCCTTTCATTGTACCGGCCTAGAAGAGTTAACCCTGAGACTCCTTAAGCTGATCCACCTTGTATGGAGTGGTATTTTGGGGGGGAGGTGGGGAAGTTGTGGTTTGTTGGTACGTTTTTGGTTTTGGTTTTTTGCATCTAGAAAAATCTAGAACGCAGTCCAACCTGAGAAAAACTATGGAACTTATTTCTCATGGGAATAAAGCCATGGCTCAGGAAATCAGCTCTATCTGTAAAACTGAAGCTGTAATGGCTCCAGTGTGTAATCAGAACTTGCTGTGGCAGTTTTAAATTTTATCTGATTCTGATTTAGCCATTTGCTGCATTAGAAGTTAAGAGTAGCAGAATGCTTGTGCTTTGCTTTGGCCCACAAAGGGGAAGGCTGTCCTCCAGGTGCAGCTGCAGTCTCATTAAGAATCTCTAGACTCAAAACAAGGGCCAGCTCTGGCCCGGGGGCTGTTTGGTGGAACCCGCTGGCTCTCTTAAGATTGTTTCTGGGCTCACTATGCTCTCCCTTAAACTTTATACAAAAATCTAAGCTCTTCCTTAGATTTTTGTACCAAATGACTCAGGCTCTTCTGTACTTTTTAAGTTTGCAAACCGAATAAATGTTAAAGAGATCTGCATCTTAGGTGCTTGGTCAAATGGTTTTTTATTCCTTGAAGACAGTAACCCGAAATTAATTACTGACCATAGATGAGCCATACAATCAGTTTCTCTCCCCAGAAGAGAACTGAAGAATTCGCTTTAAATGCTACATCCATGTTGCTTTGGCTGTTTGGATCCAGTGTGTTTCCAGGGATCTTTCTAGACTCCCTCTGCTCTTCGGGGTTCAGAAAAGCGGTATTTGCCTGTAAATATTAACAAATGTGTGTCTCATCTAAAGTCAGAAAGGAAACGGGTTAAGAGATCATCGGGGAGCCACCTATTCAAGGCCTGAGGGAGTGGGATCCCTGTGACGTGACCTTGAACCTCAGGCAAGCTGAGGCTGCACAATGAATGACAAGCACTTGGGACCCATAAGTTAAGCAGAGGGTGGGGACAGGGACCTTCAGGAACTGAGGGAAAGTGTGGTGACTCTGCTGAAGATATAAAGGCGACTAGACAAGAAAATGTCAGGATTCAAGGCATCTGATAATTTTTAGAAATATAGTAATATTGGATACAAACAGAAAATTAAAGCCATGAGCAGGAGGAAGAAATTCCTTTTGCTAAACGTGAAATGCAGCTTGGAACTTCCTGGCAACCAGGACAAAGAGGGGAGTGCCATGGAGCACGTGGTTCCCAGCTAATAAAAGCGGGCCCGTCCCCGCCTCCGAATTCACTGCTAGAGGAATACAACCTGGTTCTTCGGCACAAGAGGCATCTGGCCGTGTGATGAGCGCAGGCTTCATTGGCAGCTTCATGCAGGAAGTGCAGAATGACCGTGTCTTCATGGGTGAAGGCCAAGGGCGTGTGTGTGGTGCGCAGGGAAGGGCGAGCTGCAGGGAGCTCGCGTCCTCTGAGTATCGTGTTTGCTGCGGTTGTGAGGTGGGAGCAGGTAGAACTGAAGCAGGTGGGGGACGGGTGGGGGGACAGAGACAGGCTGACCGGTAAGCCTCGGCCCGCTCGTGCCGGGGGTCTGACATTTGTGCTAAGAACCATGCGTTTCATCCCCGTTGCGTCTGGAACGTCGCGAAACTGCAGGCACAGACACGAGTCTAATTGCTACTCGGTCAGCCAGGAAAGGAATAGGGCGAAACCAACCATGGGAAAGGCCATTTAGAAAGCGAAATCTGTGGGCCACAGACTAGACATGTGAAATTCTCACCAAAGGACAGCAAGATATGTACCCCGGATGCGGACAAATTAATTGCATCTCTGAGCGTGTGGCGTGCGTGCCTGCGTGTTAACTGTGCTCCTCAGAGGGGTGTGAGCTGTGCCAACTCAGCGAGAGGTTTGGATGCCAGGGAAGGGAGCTGGCAGGGGCTTGGAGGCCCCTGTCCCTGGGATGTAGCATCTCCTTGGGCCTGTGAACTGCTTAGAGCCCCCAACTGCTCCAGTGGCTCCAGACCCCAGCTCTCCGCCCCCCCCCCACAGCAGCCCCCCAGCCCCACAGGCGCCTTTCATCAGGGCAACTCATATGCTGTGAACACAGCCTCACGGTGCCAGGGGTCACGATCTGCCCATCCTTGTTAGCAACTTGGGGTTCGCAGTGGGAAGCGGGCTGTGGATCGGTGGGGAGGCCAGCCAGCTGGTCCCAGACTCCCCCAAAATGCACTTCCTAGACATTCAAGTTTCGGCTACAGTCAGTAACCAGCTCTAAGCGAGCCTTCAAGCAGCATGACCAGTGTTCCCTTTTCTGAAGAAAAACCCGTCAGATTGATTCATGAGACGCATAAGAAAAATGTCCGGTCTGGCGCCTTTTGTTTGCTGATGGCTCTTATCTCGCCCTCGGAAGAAAGGGAGTCACACGTGGTCCATCACGCTGGCCACGGAAAACGCCTTGCGGGAGTGTGGATGAAGGGCCTTTTCGGTTGTGTCAAGTGTGAGACGCGTGTGACAGTGGCACCTTCCATCCTCTAAGTCTCGGGTCTTTCTCACGCAGGCGCTGAAGGTCCTGAGAACCGCCGAGTTCGCTCCTTTCGTTGTTTTTATTGCCGCACCAACCATTACCCCGGGTTTGAATGAGGTAAGAACTGCCCGGTGTTTCCCACGTGCGCACGCACC
>NW_005370552.1:2327276-2328293 GCF_000412655.1 Myotis brandtii | reverse complement strand
GTCCGTGCTGTGCACCCAGGACCACAGCCCCGTGGCGATGTCCCTGGTTGTGGTCCTATTTCAGTGTCAGGAACGAGGCCCGACAGAGGCGTGTTCCTCCGAGATCAGCCTTGCTCCCAGCGCGATCACCCTGTGGCCTAACCCAGGTGTCCTCAAACTACGGCCCGCGGGCCACATGCAAATACAAATACTGTATTTGTTCCCGTTTTGTTTTTTTACTTCAAAATAAGATATGTGCAGTGTACATAGGAATTTGTTCATAGTTTTTTTTTAAACTATAGTCTGGCCCTCCAACGGTCTGAGGGACAGTGAACTGGCCCCCTGTTTAAAAAGTTTGAGGACCCCTGGCCTAATCAATAAGTCTACTCTTTTTCCAATTATTTCTTCTTTTTTAAAAATATTGTTGAAAGTATTACACATGTCCCCTTTTTTCTCCCATCGACCCCCTCCAACCTGACCCCGCCCCAGGCCCTCAGCACCCCACTGTCTGTGTCCATGGCCATGCATAGATGCACACATGTTCTTTGGTCATCACTTCCCACCCACCCTCCCTCCCCCGCCCCTTCCCTCTAACATTCCACATTCTGTTCCATGCTTCCGTGTTTCGGGATCCACTCCATTCATCGGTTTATTTTGTTCATTGGATCCCACATATGAGGGAGGTCATGGGATACTTGGAAAGAGTTTAAACAGGTGTCCTTTTAAAGGGCTCACACCCCCTCCGCCCTCCTCTCCTGATAGGGACGAAGCCAAGCGGCTGCCTAAAGGTAGCGCTGGCCCTGGACACTCGCAAACCTAGGGATGAGCTGGGCCCCCTATGAGGCCAACGCAAGTGAGCAGCTGCCTCAGAGGCCTACCAGGCAGCCGGGAGGGCTCCTTGGTGCTTATCTGCTGTGGGTCATTCTTCTCTTTTTGTAATTATATAATTATTGTCGAAAGTATTACGCAGGTCCCCTTTTTTCCTCCAATGACCCCCTCCAGCCCGCCCCTGCCCCCCGCCCCATTGTCTGTGTCCAT
>NW_005370552.1:2324570-2327192 GCF_000412655.1 Myotis brandtii | reverse complement strand
CTCCCCCGCCTTGCCTCTGAGGTTCCGCACTCTGTCCCACGCTTCCAGGTCTCTGGATCTGGGGGTCATTCTTAAGGGGAGACTCCCGCACTGAACCCTCCTGAAGTCCATCACGTCTGCAGGGCAGGGAGCCACCAGGGGGCTCTAGGCTCTGCTCAGGACAGGAAAACCAGGCCTTGGAGGCGTTCGCTCCCTGTACCTTTAAGGAAGAGGAAATGTTTAGATGTCTGTGTTGCCTGTATTTGCAGCCATGACTTTGGGGCATTTGATTTGTGAAAGGGGTGCCCCTTTGGAAACTATGCCGCTTCCCCTCTGATGTCATCCGCGGACACGTTCGAAGCTGTGCATGGTGGTTCGCGCTTCTCCTTCGGTTGCCGTGGATTTTTGTTGAATCACCATCTTTGCTTTGTTTTTGTGTTTGTGTTGCCTGTCTTCCCGCCCTTTCACTCATTTTCCATAGCTGCCAAAATGGTGCCGAAAATTGCCTGTAAGTACCAGCTAGGCCTGTTTCCCTGCGCAGGTGTAGCCGGTAGCGTTTCACTCCCACGGACCCTCGCTCTTGCTGTTGGCATAAAGGCATTTTCTTTTCACTGAGTGGAATCCTGCTCCCGGGCAAATCCCCCCTCCCCGCCCCCCCAGCTGCTGTGGAGGAAGAAGCTTGACAAATACAGCTTCGTCCCATCAGCTCTGGGGAGGGAGCTGAATTTTTCTGTGTTGAGAACTGCATCCGAAATGCCATGCTCTCGGCCTGGACTCCCTGGAACGTTCTCGTCACCCCAGAGCTTTCCGAGCAGATCATAGCCTCTGCTGGTGGTTGGGGAGCCCAGGCTCAGAGGGGACATGTGGGAGCCGCTCCTTCTCTGCCCGGGGCGAGCACCCCTGTCTCGGGGGGAACGTGCGCTTCCTAACGGGCAGCTCTGCGCTGTGTTTTTTGGAAAATGAAGCCACAGTGAAAAGACGATGCTTTTGAAGTGCCAGCGGAGAGGGTGTTGATGCGGCCTCAGAAGGTGATGAACCGAGGTCTTATCAACACGGCCGTAGTCACCGCCTAACGTCACGGCGTCCTGGCAGGAGAAGGCAGCGCAGGCAGGAGACTCCTACAGAGTGTCCGAGAGGAAAGATGGGCTCTGGCTTCCCCGGTGTCTGTCCCTCCCCACTGCGGCGCCACGATGCAATCAGGAGTGTCGCTTTGGGTCCCCTTTCCACAGGTGCATTGGGAAGGGTCTCTGCCAAACCGCTGATGGGCCCCAGGGAGGAGGAGGGGCCCTAAGCCATAGGCGGGCACCACGGCTCCCGGGTCCCTGGCAGCACGCAGCCCTGAGTGTTTCTGGCGCTCCCTCTGTCGTCAGAGGCGCCCGCGTCCTGGGAGAACTGCTCTGTGTCTCGAGTAGGGAGTTAGCACTCATCACATCCGGGAATGGCCAGCAGGAGTCAGCCAAGTGCTTGTTCTTTCAGTAACATTTATTAAGCACTTACTGTATGCAAGGCCCAACGCCGAGGACACGGCAATGTCGGGGCACAGAAGACAAGTTTACGGTCTAGGTGGGGAGACGGGTGCTAATCTAATCAGCAGGTGTTTCGTTGCATCTGGCTGTATTTTAAGACTCGACCCAATAGCTCGCCTGCCTAGCGCTGGAGGAGAAGGGGGCGGGTAGTGTGGCTGAGCAAGCTGCCTGGTTTCACATCTGAACTTGTCCAGTGAACATGCAACATTCTGTGATCCATAAAGATTCAGGGGCGGGCTTTCTGGTGACTCTTAAGAGACCCTGATCTTGAAAGAAGCGCCACCCTGAGGCTAACGGTAGCCTCTCAGGACAAACTAGGGGCCCTGAGCGTCCTCTTGCTGTGGGCGCAGCCAGCGAGAGTTCTCAGAGTCGGTAACAAGCTCTGGATTGAGGGAAAGTCCCTGACTGTAGCCAGACTCCCGAGTCCAGCGGCTGCCTCTCCTTCCGTGTCCCCTCAGAGATGTGCGTACTTCTAAGCGGTGACATTTGGCCCTTTCCAGTCCAGACCAATTTGAGGGGACGCATCAGATGCTGTCGCTGTTGTGTCTGGGAAATAGCCTTGTTTCATCCATTATCTGTAACATCCAGAAAGCTTTCGCCTCTGGCATCCGCTGCTGTTGAGTGAGGGCCATTATATGTAATTGAATTCCCGGAACATGTTGAGCCTCTAAGTAGAAAAGAGGAAAATGCAACTGAATTTGTTGTCCGGAGGCAGGGGCGTCTAGGTGCGCAGGCAGCAGGGCCTGGAGCAGGCAAGTGCAGAGGGCGGAGTGGGGACGGGCACTCACCCCAAAGCCCTCCCACCGAGCAGGGAGCAGGAAAGAGGTTGGGGATGAGGGGGCTGGGTCAGAGGAATGAAGACAGAACGGCTAGGCCTGCGGGGGGTGGGGGGGCGGTAATGTGTTTGCTGAAGACTGTGTGTTTTCTCTGGTCCGTCCGGTTTGGCGTGAAGCTCTTTGTTGCATGGTGAGCGGTCTGGGTGGCAAGCAGGAGTCCTGTGACCCAGATCTGTCCCTCGTCTCCTCTGTCATGAAGCGGACTCAGCCTTGTGTCCCAACGAGGCACCTCGAGGTCTGGCCTTGACTGTTTCTGACACTGAGACGAACAGAAACGTGCA
>NW_005370552.1:2310903-2324501 GCF_000412655.1 Myotis brandtii | reverse complement strand
CCTCCGGTCCCCTCTCCGTCCAGGATGAATCTCTTCAGCGCCTGCAGAAGGAGTCTGATATCTTACAGAGAACATACGCACACTACTTCGATCTCACAATTATCAACAATGAAATTGATGAGACAATCAGACACCTGGAGGAAGCCGTGGAGCTCGTGTGCACAGCCCCCCAGTGGGTCCCCGTGTCCTGGGTCTATTAGGCCTGTCCCCAGCTACCTGACACATACCTGGGAGCCACCTCATACATGGAAACGCCTCTTTGTTATCGGCCTTGTGTCAGCAGGTCGTGGTCCCTAGAGACTACCTAGTTGTAGTGTGACCTACATTTATAATTATTGTCATGTCCGAATAGGTAGGAGGAGAAAAACAATTACACACTAATTTAAAGAGACAGTATCTTTTTTAATCAGTTCTCCTAAACTTTAATAAAATGTATCTTTAAATGTATGTATTATTCAATCCTTTGGAATGTTATATTTTTTGAAATCATAGCTTTTTATTTCCAAGGCCCCTAAAAACTGCACAAAATAGATGCTGCTTTCTATAATCTATTTTAATAATAATAAACAGTGATTCTGTTACCTTGACCGGGGGTGGAATACTACATTCTTTTTAGAGTCTGATTTTATGGATTGGAATCTCTCTCCTTTATTTATTTGAAATAATCAGTCTAGTGATGACGAAACAGTCAGAAATTTTTAAAGGCCTTTTTTCTCTTCTGTTTTTTAGAGTAGCCTTTTTTTTTTTAAGTCCTTTATGTGACATCCAGATGATGTGATACTGTCTCTTTGAAGCCCCCCTGTAAACCTTTTAGAGATTTGAACTTGGGTCTTGACTCTTAATGCATGTGGACAGTCGCGAGCGTTTATGCTGTCGGTGTGTCTGTGTTGGACAAAACGATCTGTAATTACAGCCAAGTACATTCCGTTCACGGGGCACACCCAGGGAATAAGAATAAGATGCTATTATGACTAAGTTGTAAAACCTATGCACATCCCTTGCATTTCGGGCAACTTTATTAAAAAAAAAAACAACAAAAACAAAACTGATTTTTATTAATAATAATCATATAGTGAAATGTGTTTGTAATTTTGTCTCAATTTAATTTGTTGTAAGGTGGGAGGGGGATTGCTGGTTTCACCATTTCAGATCTGTGTTGTCTGAGAGTATTAACGTTTTAATTAAGCAAAGAAATGAGGATTTTTAAAATGTATGTAATTGTTTTAAAAGCACCCATTTTAAGAGAATATACTGTGCAATGAAGAAACCAGTTTAGGCATTTGCTATAAACTGAATTATTCCAAAAGAATAATCTATAACAGCCCTGTAAATTCCTTTAAAATGCTAACTAACAGGACAGTTTGACCAATTTTTTTAAATATACTTCCTTTTATGTGTTCAATATTAAAAGCCTTTGGGTCCTTCATTTCATTATAGATTTGTTCAGATATACAACCGATAATCTTTCCGATTTTATAAGTCATTCGATGCTCATTGAACCATCAAAGGTCCAGGAGCGACTATCAGTTGGAAGGACAACAAAATCCTCTGTCAGAGCACAGCTCAAACCATGCCTGGCTCCCAGAGCACACGCGGTCACCCAAGGGCCACCGTGTCCCAGAGGCCGCCTGTGGTTCCCTTCCTCTTGCTATATCCCTTGGCACAGGAGAATCATCTTTCCTTGTTGCTTTAGAGACATTAACCATCTCATCACCCTGACATGAGGTCACAGCCTTCCAATACAGCAGGTTCAGGCTGGGCGTTTCCGACTCTTGCCAGAGGTCAGTGGAAGGTTTTTCGTTATAGCGCCGGGGTGTTTGAAGTGGTTCTGTTAACCTGAGATCCTTGAAAAAAATACCATCGTGTTTGCTTCTTGACAGTTAGATGGCCTCATCGCTTTGTGCCTTGGCCGGATGTGCAGGGTGTGTTCTGAGCTGAAAAGTTCCTCTTGAAGGGCCACACAGAGAAGACATTTGTATACTCCTTTTGGGGTGTCATCCCTCCCCACGTACTCTTATTAAATGATGCTGATTTTTTTTCCCTCTGATGTTGTCCTTTGTCAGTGACCAGATGAGTCTCAACAAGTTGAGCGAACTGCTTCTGTTGGGGCTCCATAACAGGGTGACCAGACCACCAGAGCAGAGACATCCTGGATGGAAAGAGAAACCCCAAGAGTTGTTTAGGGCTGTGCTAGGATTGATGCAAATCTAACCGATGCCAAGGCCAGATTATCATTCCCTTGAAGGTACTGACCACAATCCGGGCTCTTCTCAGTGTGCAAGAGCCCCCTCTACCTCTTTTCCAATGAAGCACAAAAAAGAAATCAGCCAACACCTGGGGAAGAGAAACTCCTCGTCTGGTAGAAACCCCCGTGCCCTACTTGCACTTTTAGACCAAATCTTGAGAGATGCTGACCATGCCATGTTGATAAATGTGGATTAAGCAGAGAAAGAGAAGAGCGATGCCAAGTTGAGTGTCTGTGGTCCCAGTATTGAGCAGCATTGTAGTGCCAGTCCTCTCTCGCCCGTGGCTTTATGCAGATGGTTTTACAAACCTCCACACAGGCAGGCACTGTTCTTGCCATTGTGTGAATGGGGGATTCCTGCACCCAGAACTCATTCTCTCTGGCCTCTCAATGGAGTCACCTGCTCCATTCCACTGATACACATCTTCTCTACAGCAGCGTCTTTATGACCAAGCAGAAAACACTGAAATATCTGAATTCAGAGTAATTCCAGGATATTGCTGCTGCCACGGCATTATAATTGTCCACTGAGCAATCAGGGAAAATTGCTAAAAAGCTTCCTGATTGCTTCCATTCTATCAGCAAAATCCTCTTTTGTCCTTTTAAATACCAGAGCAAATGATTAGATTATTAGATTTCTCACTGGTCACATGAGCCGTATTCTGAGGTTTCTCAACCCCACGCCCCCACAGCAGAAAAGGGGGTCTTTTTAATATTTTCAATTATTCATCATAAAGAAGAGATGTCGTGATTTTCTCTAATCATGAGGCAGTAATTACTTTGCCCATGCAGCACATTCAATTTTAACACCAAAATGGAAAACGAAGTTCAGTTCATCCGGAATTTCCCAGTGTCACGATAATATGGTAGCCTTTTAAAATGCAGTTAAACGTCTCTCCTGTCAGGTGAGATGGTTGAAAATGTGTGCTCAGAGAGGAAAATGGATGACCTACTTCTTGCAATTTGCATTGCAAAGGCATCCTCCCAGCCCTTCTATTGGCGGCAGAATATGCAGAGATGCCGCAAAGCCCTGGTGCAGGCAGGAGGCAGCGAGCGCCCTCTTCCCCATCCAATCCCATCTCTGCTGGGCCAGCTGGTCGGCTGGGACTCGCATCTTTGGAAGCCTTTCATCTCATTGCTGCAGAGGAGGGCGCTTCTGTGGAGTTCTTCAACCACTTGCCAGCCCATCCCGGCTTTGCGGCCAGCGCTGGGAAAGTGGGGCCAGTTGAGCCCCCTCAGGGGAAACTGACCAGGGAGATGCTCAGAGAGGACCCGCCCCTCACGGCCAGGTGGCCCTGAGCCACCTCTTGCATTCCTCGATGTGAGGTCCTTTTCTTCATTTCAGGTCCAGCTCTTCACTTGTTTCCTATCATCTAACTGGTGTGTGTGTGTGTGTGTGCATGTGTGTGTGTGCGTGTGTGTGCGTGTGTGCGCGCGTGTGTGTGTGTGTGTGCGTGTGCGTGTGTGCGTGTGTGTGTGCGCGTGTGTGTGTGTTCGTGTGTGCGTGCGTGTGTGTGTGCGTGTGCGTGTGTGTGCGTGTGTGTGTGTGTGTGTGTGTTGGGGAGCAGGTGAGGGTTTGTTTTTCCAGAACTGAACACAGCCTTCTGATTCCATCCTCTTCACAAGGGCTTATCCTGAGGCTGATGACAGCGCATCAGAGGTTCAAGGCCGCTGAGCACTTTTCTGCTGTTCTTTGCCTCTTAGTGAGTTCTCCTCTCCCGCCGACATTGTGCTTCTGGCTGCCGCTCACATAAGGGCTACAAGCTTCCATCGTGAGTCATCCTACTGGGTCGACCTTTGCCTCTTCTCACCCCTTTAGAAGTGAGGTTTTCCTCTGCATTCAGGGTCTTTGGTTGCAGGAGCGCATGCCCAGGAGGCGGCGTGCTGGGTTGGCTTGGCCACACTCACCTCGCCATTGGCCTTCAACTTGGAGCTGCTGGGAAGCTCGGGTCTTCCAGCTCAGTGAGTGGAGTTTGGCTGTGACGTGTGTGCAGGGAGTGGGAGCGGGACAGGACGACACTCAGCCGCGCGCATCCCTGGGAGCTGGGCTTTTCTCTGCCTCCCGAGCTGCAGGAGGTGGGCAGGCCCAGCCCAGAGAGAGAAAGGGGGGGAGGCCTGCACCACCTCTAACGGGCACCACCCACCCTCCGCTCCTGGGGGGCATTGAAAAGCCAGCGCCCCACCACCTTCACCTGCCCCTCCATCAACTTGAACCTGTGCAAATGGACCGAGCAAAAGAAAACGGAAAGATTTGTCACCACACAGGAGACCTCGTTTCTGGCCCCACGCACAACTCCAGGTCCGCGTGGGCTCAGAACCCAGGGCTCTGCTGCTGCCACTCACTTGAGTGTCAGTTCCCGTCTCTCAGGCACGTAACCTAGGGAACATGTCAGTTTCCTCGCCAGGAGAGGCCTGGGGTGTGGCCGGCGTGGGGCCCAGAGGGGCGGCAGTATCTTAGTTCTTCCCGGGAGTACAATCAGGCCTTCCTCCACAGCGAGTCGCCCCACCTGTTTTTTTGTTTTTCCTTTTGAAGAGACCAGGAATTGGGGGCCTTGATGCCCAGTCCCGGCCGTGCCCTGGAGCGGCCCCCTGGTGGGCGGGCGGGAGGCTGCGGGCCGGGCAGTGTGGCTGATGCAAAGGCCACAGGAGCCCTGAGCGCTCCGGCCGGAGTAGCACGTCTCCTTGAAAATGCAGGTGCGCCGCCAGTCAGACTCCTTCCTCGGGTTGTTGTTTTGCATCAAGTTTTGCCAACGTGTTCTTTTCTCTGTCTGTACAATTGCCTTTTTATAAAAGGTTCTGAAGTATTGTCTCAGTGATCAAGAGAGAGCGATGTTCATGGTTGTTGTATATTTCACCGTAGCCAATTGTAAGTATTTGCAGGGTACAGCCAAGCCTTAGCGTGCAAGTGCGTCTGTGCAGGGGTGTCCTTCAGCGCCCGCCACGGGACGGGGTCGGACAGGTCCGGATTCTCTGTGAATGCCCTGCTTTTCTTTCTCTGTGTGTATCTACATGCCTTAGCACACGCCCTCCCGCCCTGATCCCTTCGCCTGTCGCCAGAGCCACCGATCGCTGGTGCCCTGGCCCACAGTCCAAGTGGATGGACCCCTAATCAGTGATCTCGTGTGACGGGGGAGGGAGAGAGTCTCCATAGTATTCTTCGTAGAATATACATACTTGTAGGATGCTGTGTCATGGGAAACCATAGAATTGGGCTTTTGTCATTTCAAAGTTGGAGAAATGTACGAATAAAATGTATAAAACACCAAAAAGCTGTTGTCTCCTCGGATTGCAGGCCACACAGCTGGGGGGCGCGCCACATGAGGGGGAGCAGGAGAGGGGGGGTGTTCCCCTCCCCCCTGCAAAGGTCTGGGGCACAGGGCTGCTCCCATGCTTCGGCGTCCGCCCAGCAACCTCCGTCTTCAGCGTAGCTACGCACCGTGGCACAAGAGCTGTTCCAGTTCAGTTGCTTGCATTTATTTTTTTAATATTTTTATTGATGTCAGAGAGGAAAGGAGAGGGAGAGAGAGAGAGAGAAACATCCATGATGAGAGAGAATCATGGATCAGCTGCCTCCTGCACATCCCACAGTGGGGATCCAGCCTGCAACCCCGGCATGTGCCCTGACCGGGAATCAAACCCGGGACCCTTCAGTCTGCAGGCCGATGCTCTATCCACTGAGCCAAACTGGCTAGGGCAGTTGCTTGCATTTAGATGCAGATTTAAAATAGCTTCAGCCCAGCCACGGTGGCTCGGTGGTTGAGCATTGACCTATGAACCAGGAGGTCACGGTTGGGTTCCTGGTCAAGGGCACGTGCCCAGGTTGCAGGCTCAATCCCCAGTAGGGGGCATGCAGGAGGCAGCTGATCCATGATTCTCTCTCATCATTGATGCTTCTAGCTCCTTCTCCCTTCCTCTCTGAAATAAAAATATTTTTAAAAATATTTTTTAAATAAAATAGCTTCAGGTTTTAAAAAATGAAAAAAAATCCAAGTAGTGACAGATCCTAGAACGAGAAGTGCCCATTGATCTGCGTGGGGCAGGCACGCAGCGGGCTTTGTTGGAAGCTGCACAGGAGGCGTCAGGAGGGAGCCGGTGGCCCTGGTGCGGGGTGCTTTGCTGGAGCCTGGGACGCGACCTGCCTCCACGACCTGCTTTACACCCTCCCCGCCCTGCCCTGGCCCTAGGCTTTGCCCAAGCAAAGGACCATGGTGGCTGCAGACACCTACACTTGCATGTGTCCAAACACCCCCCCGCCAAGAAACAACCCCGCCCAAAAGTGCTCACAGCTCCCACTGAGAAGACCCACTTTTAAACACATTTTTAAGGCTTTTTTCTTCTTCTTTTAAATGTTTTATTGATTTTTTTAATATATTTTATTGACTTTTTACAGAGAGGAAGGGAGAGAGTTAGAGAGTTAGAAACATCGATGAGAGAGAAATATCGATCAGCTGCCTCCTGCACACCCCCTATTGGAGCTGTGCCCACAACCAAGGTACATGCCCTTGACGGGAATCGAACCTGGGACCCTTCAGTCTGCAGGCCGACACTCTATCCACTGAGCCAAACTGGCCAGGGCTGTTTTATTGATTTTTAGAGAGAAAGGAAGGGAAAGAGATAAAGAGATAGAAACATCGATGAGAGAGGAATATCATGGATTGGCTGCCTCCTGCACGCACCCCACTGGGGATCGAACCCACAACCTGGGCCGTGCCCTGACCGGTCCTGGGGTGACGCTCAGCCACTGAGCCACAGGCCGGGCAAGAAGACCCATATTAAGGAAACATAAAGTAGGGCAATTCATTGCTTTCCCCAAGTAAACTTCATGCTATCAAACATACATAGAAGAGTCTAGATCGTATTCAGACAGAAGAACTTGAGTCCCTGGAATCCCAAGTCCTCTTTCTGCCAGCTTCTTGCCTCCATGTAGAGAGCACCGGAAGCAGAATCCCCCATGAAGCCCGTCTTCTGCACTCGTGGCCCTACAAGCACACGGGAGCACCAGTCCCAAGCTGGCAGAGATGAAGAGCAACGCGTCTCCATCATTCTCCCCGTCCCCTGTATGTCCCACGGTGAACTGGATCAATGACTCCAGGCAGCAGTCCATGACCTGCTGCTGCAGAGGTGGGGAACCTGCAAAACAGATGCAACCAGATTGCTGCAGGGTAGTGGCCTTGAGTTCAAGGTCGCTGAGGGTAGTCACCTTGAGTATCCTGATGTAGCAAGCCCCCTGAGGACAATGGAGTACAAGCTAGCAACCCAGCCAAAGGGAAGGGTGCTCCAGGAGAGAATGTCCCAGAAGGTGGCATCTGACTTTATTAAGGAACTAGAGGCCCAGTGCACAAAAATCATGCACTTGGGGTGGGGGGACCCTCAGCCCAGATTGCAAGAGGGGACAGGCCAGGCCAAGGGACCCCACAGGTGCACAATCAGGGCAGGGGAGGGACACAGGAGGTTGGCCAGCTGGGGAGGGACCACAGGAAGGCTCCAGGGCCTGTCAGGCCCATCTCGCTCAGTCCTGATCGGCCGGACCCCACCAGAAAGCTAACCTACCAGTTGGAGCGTCTGCCCCCTGGTGGTCAGTGCACGTCATAGTGAGCGGTTGAGCGGGCTTAGTATATCATTAGCATGGTACACTTTGGTTGAACGGACGACCGGACACTTAGCATATTAGGCTTTTATTATATAGGATGAGCACAGACATGGGGCCTGCAGCTGAGATGCCATGGTTGTGGTGGTGTCGGGATCCTGCACCCACCACACCTGCTCTCCACGCTCCTTGCCCCTCTGAGCCTGTCAGCGAATGGTCCCCGCAAACAAGTTTGCCACAGACGCATTCTTAGGCTGGGCCACTAAAAGCTTACGTTCCTCCATTGCTTCTTCACATCCCAGAAGGCAGCTTTCCCTCCCCTCCCCATGGCCACTTGCCCTGCACAGAATCTAGCTCCCTTCTGCCACCAGCATGGGCTGCTGACCAACTTGAGAGGGGACAGCGTGTTGGGGCCTCCCATGTGGCTCCTGGCCCTCAAGAAGGTAAACTGAGGCTGGAGATGGGTAAATCCAGAATGTGCACAAAGCATTACACCTCAGCACAAAATTGCTTCTAGAACTTTCTGGGGAGGTGGAAATGTTATATCTCTTGTTTGGAGTGGTAGGTATAGGGGTATATACATTGTCAAAACACATCACACTGACCTAAGACCTGTGCATTTTATTATATATAAAATATATATCAGTTACAAAAATGAAAAACCATACGATCATCTTTGCAGTGGCCAAAAAAATTTTTTTTGACAAAATTCAACACCAGTTCTAATTTAAAAACCAAACATAACTCTAAAAAATAAGGCAGAAAATACCTTTTGCAGACAAAGAATACCTGTTTCAACCCACAGCCAACATAATTCACTTAAAATGGAGACATTATCTTGTTTAATTACTTAAATAACACATGACCTTCATAGAATGATTAGAAAGTATGGATAAACAAAAAGTAGATATTCAACCAAATTCAGCCACTCAACTGCTATAAACACTCTGTCAGGGCAACATATGTATACACACACACACAGGGTGGACAGAAGTAGATTTACAAATAATACAAATAAAAAATACAACAGCCCCTCTGGTGTGGCTCAGTGGTTGAGCATCGACCTATGAACCAGGAGGTCACGATTCAATTCCCAGTCAGGGCACAGGCCCGGGTTGCAGGCTCCATCCCCAGTAGGAGGCAGCCGATCCATGATTCTCTCTCATCATTGATGTTTCTCTCTCCCTCTCCCTTCCTCTCTGAAATAAAAAATACATTTTATTTTCTTAAATATATTTTTATTCGAGCCCGCAACCTGGGCATGTGCCCTGACAGGGAACCGAACCGCAGTCTTTTCTTTTAATTGGAGCATTTAGTCTATTTCGATTCCGGTCAAGGGCACATGCTAGGTTGGGGGCTTGGTCCCCAGTGTGGGGCCTGTAGGAGGTAGCCGATCAATGATTCTTTTTCGTCGTTAATGTTTCTATCTCTCTCTTCCTCTCAGAAATCAATAAAAAATATTTTTAAAGTTAAAAATTAAAAAAGAAAAGGATGGTAAGACTGTACTTTTTTAAATTTTAGTCTCTAGGCTTCTAAGAGACACACCTTAAGCATAGGAGAGAGAAAGTTTTAGACTAAAAGGACAGAAAAGATACGTTAGGAAAACACTAACAAAGAAACCAGTGTAGCTATAGTACTTTTAGATAAAATAGACTTTCAAGCAAAAAGCATTACCAGAGACCATTTCATCATGATAAAAAGGGTCAATCCACTGAGAAGATCAACAATCCTATATTGATAATAACCTAGCCTCAAAGTAAAGAAAATAACGCTCAGAACTTCAAGGAGCAAATCAATATACTAGTGGGCTATTTTCACGTGCTTTGCTCATAATGCTAAAGCAGACAAAAAATTACTAGGGATATACAAGATGTGAACAACATCAAACATCTGGGAATAGGCCTAACAAAAAACACACACGACCCCTCTGTAGCTTATAGTTTGTAAAACATTATGGAAAAGCTTGAAAGAAGACCTAAATAAAGGAAGAAATATACAATAGTCTCAGCTAGAAGATGCAACATTGTAAAGATGTCAATTCTCCCCAGACCAGTCTACGGATTCAGTGCAATCTCATTTGAAATTTCAACAAGTTTTGTTTTGTTTGTGGAACTTGACAAACTAATTATAAAATCTACGTGGAGATTCCAAGGACATAGAATAATCAAGGCAATCTTGGAGAAGAACAAGGTGTGCGATGTTAAAAGCTTTTAAGACTTATTATAAAACTGCAGTATAGAAACTAGTGTAATGTTGGCACAAGGGTAGATATACAAACCAATGAAATAAAATAGAGCCCCAAGCAGTCCCAGCGTATTGGGGCACTGGCAGAGCAGTGGGCAGTGGGGAAAGGATGGTCTTTTCTTCTTTATTTTCTTATTTTATATATTTATATTGATTTCAGAGAGGAAGGGAGAGGGAGAGAGAGATAGAAGCATCCATGATCAGAGAGAATCATGGATCGGCTGCCTCCTGCATGCCCCACACTGGGGATCAAGCCTACAACCCGGGCATGTGCCCTGACCGGAAATCGAACTGTGATCTCCTGGTTCATAGGTCAGCGCAGTGGTCGGCAAACTGCAGCCCGCGAGCCACATGCGGCTCTTTGGCCCCTTGAGTGTGGCTCTTCCACAAAATACCACGTGCAGGCGCGCTCGTACAGTGCGAAGTTGACTTAAAACTTTAAGTAAAGTTTATTAAGTTAATTTTAGGGAATGTTGTGGAGTGAAAGATGTAGTGTCGAGGATTGAGAAAGGTATGTTGAGATGGTTTGGACATATAGAGAGGATGAACGAAAGGAGATAGATGAAACAAGACGAGTGTGGATGGGAGAGTTGGAAGGGGTCGACCTCAGCTGTTGTAATTGTTTCCCTCCACGTCCCGCGTGGTTCAGGGTTCAATATCTGGAAGAGGAGCCGCACACAAATGAAACAGAAAAGACAAGAGATAATTTGGGAATATTGGGGGCCAGGCGGGTAAGTCCAACTCAAGAGGAAGGACTTCCACCGGTGCTCAGGCTGCACCAACCTTTTATAGTCTGAGGTAAACAATGCAGTGGTTACCATAGTTACAGTTCTTGTGAGTTTCACCTGTTTTGATCATGTTTACACTCCCTGCACTTCCCTCAGCCCATTAGCTTCCCAGGTAAGATCTGGGGAGTGTTATAAGGTCAAGCCTAATTATGCTAAGAGGACTGAGCCCTCTAAGCTGGGACTTGTTTGTGACTTTGCCAGCAGGTCAGTCCGAGGCTCAACCCTACCTCAACGCTGAGGTACGTTCCCCACACTCAGCGAACGTACCTCAATCAGATTGAGGACGTTTTTAGCAAAGGCCAGCTTAGGAGTACCCTAATTAAGTTAATAACAATGTACCTACCTATCTAGTTTAAGTTTAAAAAATTTGGCTCTCAAAAGAGATTTCAATCGTTGTACTGTTGATATTTGGCTCTGTTAACTAATGAGTTTGCCGACCACTGGTTTACACGGTTGGGAAATGGGATGAGTTTTTTCCGGGGGAGAGGGTGGGAGGCTGGGGGAGGGGGAAGCACACCTGTGCGCATTTTTGTTGCTTGGATCAAGCACTGTTGACAGTACAACCTTCCCACCGGTTCCTGGTGGAAGTTCCCGCACAGGCCCCTGGTTTGCCAAGTTGTGGCATGTGCCTTGGTCTGGTCGTGTTTCTGGCACTGAGCTCCTACAAGCCTGGGAATTTCCTAGGTGGTAAGAACGATGAAAGTGTCTTTTGTTACTCACAACAAGTCCCTTTCAGCACACCTAAGTACATTACAGGGTAGCTTCAGGGTGGGGCTGGTTGCCAAGGGAATGAGCCTTGTGATCAGAGGCTTGGAAATGGCAGCCCCAGGCCCCCAGTCTCCTAACCGGAAGTTGAGTTCATCACCAGCGGCCGATGCTTTCATCAATCACGCCTCCGCCCCCCACAAAAACCCCCAAGGACAGGGTTCCGGGGCCTTCCTCCACCTCCATGGGGACAGAAGCTGCTGGGCCGGACACTTCCAGGCCCCCCTTATGCTTCTCCTCCTCTGGCTATTCCTTGTGTTTGTTCATAGTTCATAATGAACCTGTGATCTGGTGCGGAAACTGTGCTACTGAGTCCCGTGAGCCACTCTAACAAAGTACAGTGGGGCCTTGACTTACGAGTGTCCTGACTAACGAGTTTTTTGAGATACCAGCTGTCTCTCAGCCGATTTTTTGCATTGAGTTGATAGAGTAATTTGAGTTAACGAGCTCGGAGCTCGGTCTCCGAACGAATTAAACTCGTAAGTCAAGGCCCCACTGTAATTGAACCCAAGAAAGGAGGGGTCATGGGAACGTCCAATTTATACCTGGCCTTCCAGAAGCACGGGTGACAACCTGGACTTGAGACTGGCATCTGAAGGGGTGGGGGTGTGCGTGGGGGTGAAACAGATAGAATAAAATGTTCCCCAAAATTGCTCCATTGAGTTAAGCCCTGCCAAAACTATGGCATTATCAACAGGCAGCTATAAAACAATAATCTGGCTGGCGTGGCTCAGTGGTTCAACATCGACCCATGAACCAGGAGGTCCCGGATTTGATTCCCGGTCAGGGCACAGGCCCGGGTTGCGGGCTTAATCCCCAGTGGGGGGCGTGCAGGAGGCAGCCGATCCATGCTTCTCTCTCATCACTGATGTTTCTATCTCTCTCCCTCTCCTTCCCTCTCTGAAATCAATACAAATATTTTTTTAAATAATAGAAAAGAAGGATTGAGGGGACACTCTTCTTCCTCCCCTGGGACGCGAGAACTAAACTTCTACCTTATTTAAGCCGCTGGTTTGGGTGGGTTTCTGTGCCAGCTCAGCCCAGGCCTCCTTGAGCTTCCACTGGTGATTCAAGGCCTCGCAGCTGTCTCCACTCTCCATTCCTCACGAGAGCTCTTCAAGGAAAACAGCATTTTCCTGAGGGAGAAATGGAAGCTTCGGCACCCCGCGGGGACGGGAGACCAGCGATGCTGGTTTGTCTTTCCAGAAGGCTGTTCCCTGTACTCATCACAGTGATGAGCCCTGTGCTGTGAGTCCTGTGTCAGGGAGACCAGAAGACATGCGCATTCCTGGTCGGCCGCAGCCCAAAAGCAGGCAAGTGCTGCGGGGGGAGGGGGAGGGTTGGGCCATCGGCACCCCAGGGATGCTGGGTTACAAGGCCAAGAACAGGCCAGAGACGCACAGCAGTGCCGCTGCTCAGCTGGAGACAGAACCGCCGCCAGCCCCCAGGGGGCGCTTTTGATCTGTTCTGCGTGGTGGACGGTGTTCCATTTTCCTGGTGAATGTCCTTGAAGACTAGAGAAAGCAAAATGTCAGCAAAGAAAATCGCTAGTGGGGGCAGAGGAAGGCAAAAATGCAACCATGTTTAGTAATGATTCTCTTCCTCGTCGTGGGTTTAAAGGTGAGGGGTGGGGACCAGAACTGAGAGAGCGTACTGGTGTCTCCCCAACCCCCTGCCCCCACCCCCGTGTTCACCGAGCCCAGAAGGGCCAGGGTCTGGAGATATGGTGCCGTCAGCCGGCATTGGCGGGGCTTTCGTAGTTCAGTTCCGTCCAGGCCGGTGTGACCGGATAACCAAGGTATCCGGGCGGCCTGCCACTACCTGAGCCAACTCAGCAGAGACGGGGTTGGATCCTATGTGAGCGTTTATCCCAATCCTGCCGGCAGCAGGGGGAGCAGGTCACCCACAAAAACCTGCTCTGCACCCCCAATAGGCCAGCTGCTTATGTGGGGTAGAAGGACAAAGATTA
>NW_005370552.1:2307758-2310873 GCF_000412655.1 Myotis brandtii | reverse complement strand
GGGCATGCAAAGGCTGGGGGTGTGCAAAGGGCTCAGTGATGTGCAAAAGGACTGGGGGTGTGCAAAGGGTTGCTAATGTTTCCATGACCATAGGCAGCTCCCAGTGTGGAGGATGGGCCGCATTTCCAGGTGCTCCCAGGGCCCAGGTGCCCCTCCCAACCAGGTGAGCATGCGCCCTCTTTCACCAGAACAACCCACTCACAGTCAACAGAGCATGACTCGTATTTCTTTTTTTTTTTTCTTTTTTTTATATATATTTTTTTATTGATTTTTCACAGAGAGGAAGGGAGAGAGATAGAGAGCTAGAAAGATCGATGAGAGAGAAACATGGATCAGCTGCCTCCTGCACACCCCCTACTGGGGATGTGCCCGCAACCCAGGTACATGCCCTTGACCGGAATCGAACCCGGGACCCCCCAGTCCGCAGGCCAACGCTCCATTCACTGAGCCAAACCGGTTTCGGCCATGACTCGTATTTCTTACAACCCTAGCTGGTCCCCAGGGCTCTGCTTTTGCCCCATCAGAAGGCCGGGTCCAGAGATATTGTGCCATCAGCTGGCATCGGCGGGGCATCTGAGGCTCTCGTAGCTCAGTCTCTGCCAAAGCTTAGTCCAGCCCCGGCTCTGTCCCTGCCCGGCTGGCTCAGCCTCCGTTCCTGGCTCAGAGTCACAGAGAGAAGCCACGAATGAATGAATGAATGAATGGGCGACCCAGTGCTACCCAGCGGGGCCTTTGTTCAGCTTTGATTATATGACCTTGGGCTTGTGAGAGAGGCCTTCTGTCAGACTAACCCACCTCCTTCCTAACCCTTCGCAGGCCGGTGCTGGTTGCCCACGTCACTGGTCCATTCCCTTTAATTGAACAGTCTTGGGAGACATGGACCGTCTGTGTAGCCGGTCGCCCATCGGAGGGCACCAGAGCTGGTTCCAGTTCTCAGCTGGCATCCAGAAAGCCGCCAGGAACATTGGTGGCCAGGTTTTTATGTGAACAGAAGGTTTCATTCACTGGGGTGAATGGCCAGGAGTGCAAATGCTGAGTCATAGAGTCGCTGCATGTTAAGTTTCGGGAAAAATTGCCTAACCTTTTCTAGAGCGGCTCTGTCCTTGTCCGTTCCCAGGAGCCGCCTGGTCGGCATTGGGCGTGAGCACGGCGTGTGAGCCATCCTGGCGGTCTCTTCATTTGCATCGCTCAAGGTTAATGATGCTGAACATCCTGCCCTGCGCTTCTGCGCCACTGTAAGATGTCTGCCCATTTTCTAAGGACATGGTTGGCATTTGGGCTGTCGAGATTTGAGATTGCTGTGGGGAATATGTGGTTGGCAACTCTCTTCTCCCTGGCTGTCGCTTGTCTTTTCATCTTCTTCAGGTGGCCTTTTGCACAAGGAAATCTTTTTCATTGTGATCAGATAAAATGGTAGCAGAGTGCCATGCTGGGTCTCTCTGAGCCAGTCTTGTTTTGTTCCCACGGCCTTCAGGCTAATGGCTTCAGCTTTTACCAAACCAGCCCCACCCCGGTCCCTTGATTTAAAAGCAGCCTAAACGTTTGTGTGTGCTCCTTTAAGATGGATTTGAGGAGCCTCTGAGGCCCCCCCCCCCACCTTCTGGATTAGGTGTCTTCTCCATCAAACCCTTTCTTACTGCAAACTCTGACATTTTGAATACTGGCCTTTCTGAAGTGTCGTGCACACAAATTTTGGGGCTGGTAACAGAATTTGCCCATTTTTCCTTTTCTGCATAGTCCTATGGGTGTCAAGTCCAAGAACTCTTTGCCTAGCCCTAGATCCCAAAGACTTCCTATTTTTTCCCTGAGTTTTATAGCTTCATATTTTACATTTAATTCCAAGATTCACTTTGCATTAACTTTTGCATAAGATGTGAGGTTTAGGGTGAGGTTCATTTTTTTTTTTTTTGGCCTATGGATGTCCCTTTACTCCAGCAACATCTGTTGAAAAGGCTTCCACTTATACGTGGCATCTAATGGACAAAATACACTAACAAACAAAATAGAAACAGAGCCATCGATACAGAAAACAGAGAGGAGGGGGGTTAGGGGCTGGGTGATAAAGGTGAAGAGATTAAGAAAAAAAAACCCCACAAAACTCATAGGCACAGACAGCAGTATGGTGATCACCAGAGGGGAAAGGCGGTGGGGGCGGTAGGAGAGGGTGAAGGGGGGATAAATGGTGATGGAAGGAGACGACTTGGGGTGGTGAACACACACTACAATACACAGATGATGTGTTATAGAATTGTACACCTGAAGCCTATATAATTTATTAACCAATGTCACCCCAATAAATTCCATAGAAAAAGAAAGAAAGAGCTATCATTCATTAAAATGCTTTTGCAATTTATTAAAAAAATATATTTTTTTATTGATTTCAGAGAGGGAGTGGGAGAGAGAGGGATAGAAACATCAATGATGAGGGAGAATCATGGATTGCTGCCTCCTGTGCACCCCCTGCTGGGGATCGAGCCTGCAACCCAGGTATGGGCCCTTGACTGGAATCGAATTGTGACCTCCTGGTTCATGGGTGAATGCTCAACCACTGAGCCACACCGGCCGGGCTGCTTTTGCAATTTTGTCAGAAATTGGCTGAGCCTGTTCATGTGGGTCTATTTGTGTATTCTCCATTCTGTTCATTGGTCTCTTTCTGTGTTTCTGTCTCTTCGACAATACCACCGTGTCTTGATGACTGTAACTATGTAGACTTAAATGTCGCCTAGAGTGACTCTTCCCACTTTCTTCTTCTTTGTCGAGATCAGTTGAGCGACTCCAGGGCCCGCGCCCTTCTGTGTAAATTGTAAAGTGAGTTTGTGTCTACAAAGAACTTTGCTGAGTTCGTGGTACAGATCCTCAATCCTTTCCTGATACGGAAGTCTTAGCTCCAGAAAGTTCCCAGAGGTAAGGCTTCGCGTCTCAGGGAAGTTTACTCTGGGTCTGGAGCTGAGAGACCCGGATTCAAATCTGGAATCGTGTAGCCATAGTGGGTTTTTCCTTCATGTTACTGGTGCTTTAATAATAGGTGTCACTGTGAGGCACAAGAGGTCATTCAAAGGGTGCTCATGATTAGTCATTAACTTATTAAATGAAACAGCCGTTACCTGTGGGCCTC
>NW_005370552.1:2301907-2307694 GCF_000412655.1 Myotis brandtii | reverse complement strand
CATTCTGACTCCTAAGCGCCCAGGTGCTCTTCCAAATGCCCCACGGCGCCGCTTCTGGTCTGACTGGTCTTTAAACGGGGTCCACATAAGGCAAGTCCACTGTTTGGTGGCGATGCAAGAAAAGGAATTGGCTGGGAGAAGAGTCAGCAAATGGAATGCGTTGCGCACTTGGCTTTTTTGTCGTTTGTTTGTTTTGTTAATCCTCACCGAGGATGTTTTTCCATTGATTGTTTTTTCAATTAGCAATAATCGCACCTTGGATAAACCTCATTGGCTACGATGCTGCTGCTGCGCAAAGCTTCCATTGATTTTTTTTTAATATATTTTATTGATTTTTTACAGAGAGGAAGGGAGAGAGATAGAGAGTTAGAAACATCGATGAGAGAGAAACATCGATCAGCTGCCTCCTGCACATCTCCTACCGGGGATGTGCCCACAACCCAGGTACATACCCTTGACCGGAATCGAACCTGGGACCCCTCAGTCCGCAGGCCAACGCTCTATCCACTGAGCCAAACCGGTTTCGGCTCCATTGATTTTTAAGGAGTGGAAGGGACGGGGAGAGACAGAGAGACATCGATGTGAGAGAGACACATCTACTGGTTGCTTCCCGAATGCACCCCAACCCAGGGCTGGGGATCCCTGCAACTGAGGTGCATGCCCTTGATCAGAATCGAACCCAGGACTCTTTGGTCCACGGGCTGACACTCTATCCACTGAGCCAAATGGCTAGGGCTGCACTTGACTTTTAACTTCACATTCTTTGAAAAAAAGGAATCAAACTGATCTATGACGCTGGCTTTCAAATGTTCACGATGATGACCTGCAGTGATATTTTTATGTTGTGATCCAGTACACACACACACACACACACACTCACGCTCATCCACACACACACACACACACTCACACACACACACTCACACACACATACACACACACATTCATACTCACATACACTCACACACACACACTCACTCACTCACACTCACATATAACTAAAGCACGTGCCCTGACTGGGAACTGAACTGTGACCTCCTGGTTCATAGGTCCACACTCACCACTGAGCTACGCGGCCGGGCTCTTCGGCCAGCTCTGAGAGTCCAGGCCTCATTCTAGCAGGCGAGCTGCCTGGAGCCACTCGTGCCTGGGGCGTTGCTGGTGGTGAGCACGTGGGGGGACCGGCTTTCCCTGCCTGGTGAAGTTGTGTGGCTGTGTGACATTTGGGGCCAATAAATGTGAGTCACGTCGGGGTGGAAGCATTGCAGAGCTTCCCTTCTCTGGGCGCAAACCCTCAAGCCCGTGTTGGAGTAACCGTGTCCTACACTGGCAGCTCCTCCATCCGCCGGGCAACCTAAGTGCCTACAGTGAGCAGAGCCCCTCAGAAGCCCATGTTGGGCAAGTTGCTTAAGCACGAATAGCCCTCAGGAAGCCACCAAAGACGGGGTTGCTTGTTACCGCAGCATAACGGGGTCCATCCTGACAGGTACACGTCGTTTTGCTCAGCAGAGTCCATAGCACCTTACTTGTCCCAAGGGGCTCCTAGGGAGCCAGTGATGGGGTGAGGACCTTGATGAACTAAAAACTGGGGACTCCCACTCCCCCTTCTCTCGGGAGAGCTCACACTGGGCACGACTCCCCGGGAACTGTCTGACAGGAAGCAACCCCCACCTTCCCAGAATCCTTCTGGGCTGCGTAGCTCTAGAAAAATCTGCCTCCCAGAGGCTATTTCAGTGTTGCTACTTGTTCAAAAACTTTCAGCCAAATAAATGTTCCCTAAAAACTGGCCACCTAACCCCCCAGGCAGAACTGGAGCCGCATGTGGAGGCAGGGCTCTCAGCAACCCGGCCAAGTGCAAGGCAGGGCATCCCTCCCAAGGCGGCTGGTTCCTCGGCAGCTCAGGCTGCGCCTCTGCTGTGGCTGCCATGGTTACGGAGAGAGCTGGTCTCCAGGATTCTCGGGATCCTCGCTCTGTTACCATGGCCACCACACACGGTCTGAACAAACAATTCTGACCTCATCTGGGTCTCACATGTGAAAAGTAAGGCATTTGGGAAATGATTGCATTTGGGAACATAAAAATCAATCGAGGGATTGGCAATTTTGAAGTATTGCAATCAAATGAACACCAGCCACGCCCTAGGAACCTAATTTTTTCAGCCCGGCGGCCTGGCTTCGTGGTGGAGCATCGACCTATGAACCAGGAGGTCGGGGTTCGATTCCCGATCAGGGCACAGGCCCGGGTTGTGGGCCCCAACCCCAGTGTGAAGCATGCAGGAGGCAGCCGATCCATGATTCTCTCTCATCATGGATGTTTCTCTCCCTCTCCCTCTCCCTTCCTCTCTCTGAAATCAATACAAATATATTTTTTTAATTTTTTTAAGTCTTTTAGACCACTGTTGAGGTTTCAATATAGAGAATAGTTTAAATAATAGTATTGTATTGATGACAGTTCCTGATTTTGATATAATGGGATTGGGGATGAGAAAATGTCCTTGACTCCGGCAATACATCCTGAGGTATTTAGGGGTAAAGGGCCGTGATGTTTGCAACTAACTCTGTTAGTAAAAAATAATAATAGTCCTGGCTGGTGTTTCTCAGTGGATAGAGCATCGGCCTGTGGACTGAAGGGTCCCAGGTTCGATTCAGGTCCAGGGCACATGCCTGGGTTGCAGGCTCAATCCCCAGTAGAGGGCGTGCAGGAGGCAGCTGATCCATGATTCTCTCTCATCATTGATGTTTCTCTCTCTCTCCCTCTCCCTTCCTCTCTGAAATCAATACAAATATTTTTAAAAAGAAATAATAATAACATGGCGAGGAAGGGAAAGCAAATATAGTAAAATGCTATCAACTGGAAAACCTAGGTGAACGGCCAAAGTGTTCATTCCACTATTCTTGCAGCTTTTCTGTAGGTTTGCAATTACTCCAAATGAAAAGGTTTTGTTAAATCATGCATGCTCCAGATTACTGACTTTCAAACTTCTTTAATGCTAACGCACAATAAATATAGATTGTATTAAGCACTCCAGACACATACATATATAATCTGAACAAACGCATACAAATTCAATCAAAAGGTTCACAAACCAAAACTTACTCTTATAATAGACATGTCATGTGAGGCTCTGTGACGTTGGCGTTCTGTCTTGTTTTTGAAATGCTGGTGATGAGCCGTTCCATTGGGTTGGTGAGCACAAGGGTCACAAGCTGTTTGTTCACTCCCGCCCTCCCCTCAGGTGCTTTCGGCGGCATTGCTAATATTTAACATGACCTGCAGACACCAAAGTACTGCCACCGTGCAGAATGGACGCTCCGGCCTGCCCGCGTGCTCAGTGGGTGAGTGTCAACCCATGAACCAGGAGGTCACCGTTCAATTCCCAGTCGGGTCACATGCCCAGGTTGCAGGCTCAATCCCCAGTGTGGGGCGTGCAGGAGGCAGCCAGTCAATGATTATTTCTTTTTTTTTTTTTCAGAGATGAAGAGAGAGAGAGAGAGATCAATGATGAGAGAGAATCATGGATCGGCTGCCTCCCGCATGCCCCACACTGGGGATCGAGCCCACAACCCGGGCATGTGCCCTGACTGGGAATTGAACTGTGACCTCCTGGCTCATAAGTCAATGCTCAACCCCTCAGCCACGCCAGCCAGGCCTCTCATTATTAATATTTCTCTCTCTCTCTCTCCCTCTCCCTTCCTGTCTAAAGTCAATAAAAATATATTTTTTAAAGAACAGACACTTGATGCACTTGGATCTGTATGGGCTTTGAAAACCCACCTCCTTTCCTAACAACAGTAGGAAATGTATTTCCCGTTGGCCTAAAGGGAAATTAGGGGGCACACGGGAGTCACACCTATAGTCACTTTTTAAAGTTTTTTAAGGAAAAATTGGATGAAAGCAATGCACCTTGACCTTCTTTATGCAATAGTTGTAACACTTCCTGCTCCTTAGGCTCGCGTTTTTATAGAACACAAACACATATGTAAGTGTGTATAAACACATACACACTTCAGAAGGGCCTATGCACAATTGTCTATGCACTCTTGAGCATCCATTAGTTGTACAAACATAGACATTTGTAATGGGTGCTTCCCTTTCTAAAATATCTATGATATGCCCTGGCTGGTTCGGCTCAGTGGTTAAAGCGTTGGCCCACAGACCAAAGGGTCGTCATTTCAATTCCCAGTCAAGGGCAGGTACTATGTTGCAGGTTCGGTCCCTGGCCCCAGTCCAGAGGATTAAAAATAATAATAATAAAACATCTATACTATCTTCTCATTTATCTGGATGATATCTTAGTAAAAACTTCTTTGAAGACAAAAAAAGAGAGAAAAATATAAAAGAAAACCTCTTCAAACACAGAGAGAGGAACTCGGGACATTAAGATTAGGGATTTCCGGAAAAAAAAAAAAGATTAGGGATTTCCGGAACGTTGACAAAGGCAGTCATCATTGCCCGTGGATGGAGAACAGCTTGGGCCAGTGCTCAGAAAACTTCAGCCTTTGCTCCGACACTCGGGCCTGGGGACTCCCAGTTGGCCAACTCCCTTCCTAGGAAATACCTCAGCCCCCTACCCAGCTACTGGCTGCCTCCTCTCCTCCTGGCCATTGGGCAGCCCCGAAGAGTGCACCACCCTGTACTCCCATTTTTCCTCATTTTTCATAAAAAATTACCTATTTAGCCTGAACCGGTTTGGCTCAGTGGATAGAGCGTTGGCCTGCAGACTGAAGGGTCCCAGGTTCGATTCCGGTCAAGGGCATGTACCTTGGTTGTGGGCACATCCCCAGTAGGGGATGTGCAGGGGGCAGCTGATCGATGTTTCTGACTCTCTATCCCTCTCCCTTCCTCTCTGTAAAAAATCAATAAAATATATTAAAAAAATAAAAGAATGAACATGGACCCTTCCACCAAAAGGCTAGGAATTGGAAGCTTGTAGGGTCCCGGGGCGCCACCTCCATTCCTCCCCTCATCCCTCATCTTCCCAGAAAGGACCGCAATATAAACTTTCCAGGAATTGGAGACTTACATTTTTTTATAATACATTTTATTGATTTTTTACAGAGAAGAAGGGAGAGGGAATAGAGAGTTAGAAACATTGATGAGAGAGAGACATCGATCAGCTGCCTCCTGCACACCCCCCCCCCCGGGGATGTGCCCGCAACCAAGGTACATGCCCTTGACCGGAATCGAACCCGGGACCCTTCAGTCCACAGGCGACACTCTATCCACTGAGCCAAACCGGTCAGGGCCATGTTCATTCTTGCTTCTCTTTTCCAACTGATGCCCATGTGACATGAACAGAAATCCATACCCCTCCCCTAATCCCAGGTGCCGTTTCTCAGGGCTGTCCTCTTCCTGGGGCCATCTCTAGAGGCAAACTTCTCCATCCTGTTCCCCTCTCCCCCCACCACAAACACCTTCAGGCCTAATTAGGGAAATTATCCGCCACTGGCCAAGGCAGTCTGGGCCACCCCAGGGTGGCAGGCTCCGGATGTCTGTAGGACAAACAGCATGTGCTGGGCCGCGCTGAGCAGGAGACTGGAGCCCAGGAGAACCTGGGTGCTGCGGCCTGAGCCTCCCACCGCCCTCGAGGGAAGGGCCAGCGAGCCATTGACTGGCCCCACGGTTGTGTTGGCCGCCTCCTCCACTGGGGCCCTCGGGGCCAGCAGCTTGGAGAGGAGGCTGCTGAACCTGCTCACAGTGGTGACCGCGGGCTCCAGGGATGGGCCTGTGCTGGACGCGCTGAGGTTCAGCTCCTCGGGGTCCACGCAGAGCCCATCGGAGGTGCG
>NW_005370552.1:2289553-2300845 GCF_000412655.1 Myotis brandtii | reverse complement strand
GCCCCGCCGAGGACCAGTGCTGGGGTGAGGGGGTGGGAAGGGAGAGAAAAGACAGAACAAGGAGCGATCATCATCCAGAGGGTCACTGCGGGTGAAATCCCACCTGTCTGCGTGGCAGGATGCAGCCCGCCACCTCCTGCATCATCCAAATGGCCTCTCAGCCTCCTAGGCCTTAGACAGGGTTTCCCACCCTTTGCCAATTTTTTTTAATAATTTTTTTTAATACACTTGTATTCATTTCAGAGAGGAAGGGAGAGGGAGAGAGAGAGAAACATCAATGATGAGAGAGAATCATGGATGGGCTGCCTCCTGCACGCCCCACACTGGGGATTGAGCCCACAACCCGGGCATGTGCCCTGACCCGGACTTGAACCATGACCTCCTGGTTCATGGGCTGATGCTTAACCACTGAGCCACACCAGCCGGGCAGTTCATTATTCTTGTTGCAGAAGCTTGGCTTGGTTTTTCTCTGCCCCTAAGAACTGTGAACTAGACACCAAGTTTATGGTCAGGTTCTTGGACCCTGAGCTGAGCTCGGCTGTAGCAGGGCAGCTGCTGACCTGGAGAGGTACCCTGTTAGCAAAGACGAAGCCAAGAATGTAACCTTAAGTCCAGGTGTCAGCTGGACACAGGCAGAATTTTTTCTATCAACTCTTCCAACTGGGTCAAGCAGAAGGCATCAGATTTCTTTACAGAGTCCTTCATTCCATTCTCTGCTCCTCCCTAATTAACAGAAGCGCACACTCACCGTATGACTCATGTTTCTGCGCCACAGTAGCCGGCATTGTTCCGGGTGCATGGTATGGCTCAGTGAATGTTTGCAGAATCCAATGGAATCAGTGCCCTCCTCTGTAACGATTCCTGCTGCAGGATGTTGTTTATTTTTTTAAAAAAATACTCTTTGTCAAGGAATTCATGGGATTAAGACATAGAAGATACAACCAATTCGCTTGTCGACCAAACAGCCGAACAGCGGAATGACCATCCGGGCGACCATCCGGGACCACGCTATGACACCCACTGGCACCAGGCCGGCCAAGGCAGGTGATGCAGTTGGTCGGGGGCCCAGCCATCGCCCCATGATCGCCCCACAGAGGGAGGCCCAGGCCACTGGCTGACAGGGCAATCAATCGGGGGCTCCATGATCGCCCCACAGAGGGAGGCCAGGACACCAACCAGCAGGCTGCAGGGGATGGGCAAGGCCTCCCCTGCGAGGGAAGCCCGGGTCCGGATGCCGGAGGGAAGCCGGTGCTGGCAGCGGGGGGAGTGAAGGCCTACTCTTGCATGAATTTCGTGCACCGGGCCTCATGTATAATATCAGAGGTCAAAAATGTAGCTGCCAATTTTTTAAAAATATGCAAGAGAAGTGAACTTTTTAAATTGTATATCCTTTTTACCTTTTGACGTTTGAACTATCGCCCTAGGCAGTTTGGCTCAGTGGATAGAGTGTCAGCCTTCGGACTGAAGGGTCCCAGGTTCAATTCCGGTCAAGGGCACCACATACCTTGGTTGCAAGGTCCCAGCCCTGGTCAGGGGCATGCAGGAGGCAACCAATTGATGTGTCTCACTTGGTGTTTCTCTCTGTCTCTCCCTCTCCCTTCCACTTTCTCTAAAAATCATTGGGAAATATATCCTCGGGTGAGGATTAAAAAGAAAACAGCAATAAAGTTGGAATCAGAAAGTAGATTAAAGGTTATTTTAATCTTTAAACATTCAAGATGTTGTCACTATTAGAGACCTATTTTCAGCCTTTGAAACTTTGGTAGCCATTAGGAATAACTAATTTACTGAATTATTTCGTGAAATTTAAATTAAATCAAGTAAATTCTCAGAACAGACAACCAAAGCCCAGCGTTGGCTTACCCAATATGAAGACTAACTATGTGCCTAATAATCCAGAGACCAGGCACCAAAGCAACATTTTAAATAATAATAATAACACATTTGGGTGAGTCCTGCTTGCAATAAATGGCAGAGTAATTTGTATCAGACTAATATTCCTGCCGATAGCTAGTGTACACTGTGGAAAAATCCTTTTTTGAAATTGATTTTAGAGAGAGGAAGGGGGAGAGAAGAAGAGAGAGAGAGAAAGAGAAACATTGATGTGAGAGAGACACATCAATCGGTTGCTCCCACACACTCCCCGACCTGGGCCAGGGATCGAACCTGCAACCCAGGCACATGCCCTTGATAGGGAATCAAACCCACAATTCTTCAGTGCATGGGACGATGCTCTAACCACTTAACACCACTGGTCAGAGCAAGAATATATTATGTAGCCATTAAGCACATGAAGAAGTGATCAACATCATTAGCCAATAGGGACGTGCAATTAAAGCTCCAATGAGATTTCCCTACATACCCACTAGAATGAGTAAAATTCAAAAGACTCTGACAACCCCAAATGTTGCTGAGGATATAGGACAACTGGCTTTTCTTACATTGTGGGTGGGAGTGGAAAACGGTTCAGTAACTTTGGAAAACCTTGGCAGTGTCTATTAAAGCAAGCATATGCCTACCCTATGACTCAGCAATTCCACTCCTAGGTGTTTACCCAAAAGAAATTTTTAAAAAATGTTTGCATAAAGACTGTACAAGAAAGTGCATAGTGGCTGATTCATAATAGATCAAAACTAGAAATTACCCAACAGTGCAGTGGAGAAGTGAGTTGCAATACATTTATTTTTACAGCAGAATGCTACTCGGCAACAAAAGGGAACAAACAAAAGCATTATGTTGAGCAAAGAAACTTGACACAGAAGAACACGTACTGTTATGCTAAATGAAATAAGCTAGTCAGAGAGGAGAAGTATCACGTGATCTCACTCATATGTGGAATCTAATGAACCAAATAAACTGACGAACAAAATAGACCCAGAGACATGGAAGCAGGGAACAGACTGTGAAACCGCAGAGGGAAGGGGGAGGAGGGGGAAGAGATCAACCAATGAACTTGTGTGCATATGAGCATGACCCATGGACACAGACAATGGGGTGGTGAGGGCCTGGGGGGTGGGAGAGAAGACAGAGATGAGAGACAGAGCTGAGGGAATGTGCAAGTCCTGAGACATCAGGAGTAAGGGAGAGTATGGAAATACTATTGGGGTGGGGATGGGAGTGGCCTGGAAGAGATTAATGGGGGGAAAGGAGGACCTGTGTAACACTTTCAACAATAAAGATTTTTAAAAAATGACTACATACTGTACGACCACATTTCTACGCAGCCCTAGAGCACAGCTACTGGCAGTGGCTCTGGGAGTCCAAGGGAGCAAGGCCCACAGATGGGCCCCATCACGAAAGACAGCAAATACCACCGGACGTGGCTCAGGAATATTATCTGGGTGATATGAGCATGTCTAATGCGACTCCAATTCATCAAATTGTATGGGTTTCTTTTGCTTTTAGAACAAACACATTTTTTTAAATTTTTTTCTTTATTGATTAAGGTATACATATGTGGTCCTTATCCCCCCATTGAATACCACAATTATTAATCATGCCACAGTACTACAAACAGGCCTAAAAAACTTTAATTTCTCTATGTAGCTAATTGGATATCTGTCTAAACCATCATCTTGACTATATAATGCTTCTCTGTCTCTGGATCTGTTTTTGTTCATCAGTCTATGTTGTTCATTATATTCCACAAATGAGTGAGATCATGTGATATTTATCTTTCTCTGACTGCCTTATTTCGCTTAGCATAATGCTCTCCAGGTCCATCCATGCTGTTGCAAATGGTAAGAATTCTTTTCTACCACAGCATGGTATTTCATTAAGAACAACCACATTTTAACTAGTGTTTGCTCCAGGCTAAGCTTGGTACATGCATTATTTCATTTCAGATGGCAATCCTGCGAGGTAGTATTCTCTCCTTCTTCTGACAAAAGAAGAAGCTGAGGTTCAGAGTGGCTCACCACCGCGAGCCTTGGCTTGTCTTCCCACCACATGTGCGCTCCTCACCCCCAGGCCTGGCCTTTCTCAGCTTCCGCTCCTCTGACTGTAAACCGACGGCCTACACTTCCTGGCCTTTGGGGCCCTCCTGGCTCTCAGTCCCCACGTTCGCACAGCAGCTGGTGCCAACCACCATCTGAGAAAACAACGCCCATGTGTCCCTCCTGCCGCCTCCCCGCCACAGCTGTGTGGGCTGAGGGCGAACATTTGGCCCAAGCAGTCAGATCCCTTCTGTCCCTGTGAACATGGGACAGACGGTGACATCCTATGAGCACCCACTGCATGGCCCCAGGACTGGGCTCTGTGACAGAGCCACGCACAGGTCAAAGCTGGAGGAGGCAGGAGCCAAGGACAAGATGGGGAAGCTGGTGTGCGGAGACCAGAGCCAACGGGAGAATGACAGAACCGGAGCAGGCAGCCTGGCCAGCTCTCGGGTTCCCACGAGGCCCTGCTAATGGCTGTTGCTGTGACATTTCCCTGTTTTCCTGTCAGAAACCCATTGTAACCACCTGCATGGCCACGTGATTTCTGTTCCTTGCGACCAACCATCATCATCATCATCATCATCATAATAATAGAGGAATATGCCAATTAGCCATGACGCCATAACGTCACAACCGAACAGCAGGGACCTGAGGCTGCATGGTGCCTGGCCAGGGCAAGGGACCTCAGGCCACGCCCCCCCGCCCCCGTGCAGGGGGGGCAGTTAGGAGTGACCAGGCTGGCAGGGAGTCAGTTAGGGGTGATCAGGCCAGCATGCAGAGGCAGTGAGGGGTGATCAGGTTGGCAGGGGGGAGCAGTTAGGGGTGACCAGGCCGGTGAGCGATTAGGAGCCAGGGGTCCAGGATTGTGAGAGGGACGTCCGACTGCCTGGGGATCGGGCCTAAATCAGCAGTTGGACATCCCCCAAGGGGGCCCAGATTGGAGAGGGGGCAGGCTGGGCTGAGGGGACACCCCCATGCACGAATTTCGTGCACTGGGCCTCTAGTATATATATACTAGTATATATGTAAAATCAATCATACATTCTTAAAATAAACTTTATTACTAGTTATCCTATATAATAAAGAGCTAATATGCAAATGGTCATAATGCCCTCACACCCTCTCGCCGGGGCTGGGGTACCTGAGGCTGGGCTGGGGGACGTGAAGCCATGCCCCCCGCCCTGGTGCCGGGCTGGGGAACCTGAGGCTGTGCCCCCCACCCGGAGGGGCTTGGTGGGGGTGTGGCCAGCCGGCTCTGGGTCTCACCCAATGGGGGTGGGACCGGCAGGGTCTGGGTCTCCTGCATTTTCGAAGCGCGTGCGGGTGGTGGGCAAGGACTTGACTGTAGGTCCCGTGGCACACCCCAGACTCTGACAGGAAGGAGATTTTATATACATTTTACTAATTTTCTTTCATCTCTGACACTTCTGTTATAGAGAAAGGGCAAATAGCAATATTAAAATATTTCCTCTAATTAATTCCCTTTTAATGTGCATGAATTTTATGCACCGGGCCACTAGTGTCTGATAAGAGTGGACATTTGACACCATTTCTGCCTCCCCAGCACCATGTTTTGTTTTGTTTCTTCTTACATTTTTATTTGTTTTGTTAATTTATCTTTATCGGTGAAAGTATTACAGAGGTCCCCTTTTCTCCCCATGGACCCCTTCCACCTGCACCCGCCTCCTCCCTCCCCCTCTGCAGCACCTTTGAAGCGCTCTTTCTACATTTAGGGACTTTCCTGCCTTGTCCATCCTGCCTGCTCAAGGTTGAAACCAGAAACTTTCCCATCAGCCCCTGCAGCTGGGGCCCAAGCACGTGACTAGCGTTGTGGGTCACACACACTCAGCAAGACTTGGATTTAGAAGTAACCATTTTCTGGCCGGGATGTGCACAGGCACCTGGCTTTCAGGCTCCCATGATGAATTTCTTTTTAAAAAACAATTTTTTTTTATTGATTTCAGAGAGGAAGGGAAAGGGAGAGAGAAACATCCATGATGAGCCTGGCTGGTATGGCTCAGTGGTTGAGTGTCAACCCAGGAACCAAGAGGTCACCGGTTCCATTCCCAGTTAAGGCACATGCCCAGGTTGTGGGCTGGATCCCCAGTAGAGGGCGTGCAGGAGGCAGCCAATTGATGACTTCTTCTCTCATGGATGTTTCTCTCTACCCTTCTCCCTTCCTCTCTCTCTAAAAATCAATAAAAAATATATATATTTAAAAAAAAGAAAGAAACATCTATGATGAGAGAATCATGGATCTGCTGCCTCCTGCATGCCCCCTACTGGGGATGGAGCCTACAACCCAGGCCTGTGCCCTTGACTAGAATTGAACCCTGACCTCCTGGTTCATAGGTCCATGCTCAACCACGCAGGCCGGGCCCATGATGGAATTGCTGACTCCCAGCACCCAGCATGATTTCGGGGAGCTGCAGTGGTGGTGGCCAAAAGGTCTTTGCTGGACCTGCCCCACTAGCTGGTGTAGGCGTTGCTCCAGGCAGAGGGCCTCGGACGGGGAGGCCTGGGAACCCCGAGCATGAACCATTCTCCGCTTCTCCGGTCGGCATCTAGATTCCTGAGCAACATCCTGAGTGAGACAGCTTCCCCACAATGAAAGGGAATCCATCTCCATCTCCTCCTGCTGCCCCCGCTGCTCCTCCCGCCCCGCCCCCTCCCTGAAGAGCCTGTGAACTCTTCACCTTGAAAGAGAAAACAACTGAAAGCAGGACCAGGCCGCGCGCCTCCCGGAAAGGAGGCCCCGTGTCAGCCAGTGCCGGGAAGCAGAGAGCATGGAACTCAGGATTGTCCGGGCCACCCCTGGCTTTTCCAGGTGCAGACGGAAAGGGGCCTCTCCCGGAACCCCTGCGATCATTCCAGAAGCCAGGCCCCCTGGCTGCCCGGAGCTGAGTCCCACGGGAATGCTGGGGCCAGGAACACATTTGCCAGATTGAAAGAAAGATCACAGTTCGTGAGAAGAGAAGGTCAAACCCATTGGCAGTTCTCAGCCATTTGTCTTCGCGCTGGGATTTGGGGGAAAGGGCTTCTGTGCTCTGATTCCCAGCCTGCGGCAGGGGGAGTGGGGGGGAGGGGCAGGTGAGAAATCCCGGACTGGCCTAGGCTCTGTCATGGCTCCAGGACTCACCTGTGGGGCTTTCCAGGGAGTCAGCCTAGACTCACTCGACCCGTGGGTGTGGCCTTTCTAGTTCTCTCCCAAACTCTCCTGACACCGCCTTTCCTCCCCCTCTCACACGGCTTGCTTTTTGTTTCTAACCTCAGGTGACCTTTCTGCCGCTTGGTTTCCTCGTCTGTAACAGATGGACAGCAGGAGGGGTGGGTGGGGGAGCGCCTGAAGCAGCTGGGACAGCAGGAGCCAAGCTAAGAATAGGCTCCAGGAGCTTCTGCTGTCCCTGGATTAAATCACACTGATGTTTCAATCTGCCCCAGAGCGAAAAGCAAGACGCCAAGTGTCAGAGTATTCAAGTTAGGCCCGGTCACGTGCCTCAGTGGTTGAGTGTCGACCTATGAACCAGGAGGTCAGGGTTCGATTCCCGGTCAGGGCACAGGCCTGGGTTGCAGGCTCCATCCCCAGTGTGGGGCGTGCAGGAGGCAGCCGGTCCATGATTCTCCCATCATGGATGTTTCTGTCTCTCTCTCCCTCTTCCTTCCTCTCTGACATCAATAAAAATATATTTAAAAATAAACACCACCAAATTGTACACTTTTGTGTTTTTTTATTTTTTAAATATGTTTTTATTGATTTCAGAGAGGTAGAGGAAGGGAGAGGGAGAGATAGAAACATCCATGATGAGAGAGAATCATCATTCTCTCCATCCTACCGGGGATGGAGCCCGCAACTCGGGCATGTGCCTTGACTGGGAATCCAACCCTGACCTCCTGGTTCATGGGTTGATGCTCAACCAACTGAGCCACACCAGCCGGCCGGGCCGAATTGTACACTTTTAAGCGATGAATGGCTAATTTCATGTTACGTCAATTTTACTTCAATAAAAACAATGTCCGGGGGTGTCTGAATGTGGGCAATCAGCAGACACGGGTCCCTGCTTCTGCGCGCTGGTCAGTGGCTGGCCATGCCCCCAGCTGCCAGGAGGCGGCGATGGCGGGGCTCCCTCCCCAAGTGCTGATGCCCTGACGTGGGCCGCTGAGCAGTGTCTCCCTTGTAGGCCCTCGGCTTCTCTGCCACCTGCTCAGCCCTCTGGAGGTTTGCTAGCACAGCTACTCAGGCGGTTCCCAAGCACAGACTGAGTTTGAAGTGTTTCTTCGTTCTCATTGTTTTCAAAGAACTTGCGCCTCGTGGAACCAAAATAGCAAGGGAAACTATGGTCCGTTTCCTGGTTTCAGCAAAATCTGTCCCGCTGCTGTGGCTCTAGAAGTCACTCCCCTTCCACTCCTGGCAAATGCTACTCCCGCCTGCTCCTCAGGCCAACACCCAGCGCTGGATTTTCAAAACAGAATGGACTGGGGTCAGGAGGGGGGAGGGGGCCAGAGATGCAGTGGGGGAGCCATCCCACGGCCTCTGGCCTCAGGGCACCCCAGAACTTGCTTCTCACGCCTTTTCTGAGAGGAGAGAAAGGCTCGTGGTCTCCTTCTGGCTGTGGAGACGTGAGCCTGCCTCCAGAAGGATGGTCTGCTGGTGGCTCGCAGGCCTGGGGACCGGGAGCTGGAGAGCTGTCCCCTCTAAGAACAGGAGGCCCAGAAAGGCCTGGGGCCTCCGTCTCCA
This sequence comes from Myotis brandtii, assembly GCF_000412655.1. Classification (NCBI taxonomy): domain Eukaryota; kingdom Metazoa; phylum Chordata; class Mammalia; order Chiroptera; family Vespertilionidae; genus Myotis; species Myotis brandtii. The sequence continues at coordinate 2,292,172 of NW_005370552.1, read as the reverse complement.
TAATTGCCCCAAACTGGGAACAACTTCAAATGCTGAGCAGCAGGAGAATGAATAAAGCAAATCAGAACCATCCAGAGAGAATAGTGCACAGCAATCAAAAGGAAGGAGACACTGGTCTATGCAGTGATGTCGATGACTCACACACATACTGCCCAATGGGACACAAGGCCTGACGCTCAATACTGAGGGATCTGTTCTCGCCCTACAGCTTTCCTTTAAAAAAAAATGTTTTTATTGATTTCAGAGAGGAAGGGAGAGGGAGAGAGAGAGAAACATCCATGATGAGAGAGAATCATGGATCGGCTGCCTCCTGCACGCCCCACACTGGGGATAGAGCGCGCCACCTGGGCATGTGCCCTGACCAGGAATCGAACCGTGACCTTCTGGTTCCTAGATTGATGCTCAACCACTGGGCCACACCGGCCGGGCCCTTTGTCCTTTTAAATCAAGTTGATTGAGGTCTATATAGTTTACTTACAATAAAATGCACCCGTTTGAAGTGTACAGTTCAGTAAGTACAGTAAGTGTACTTGCCCATGTAATCACCACCGCAATCACGATGTATCACTTTTCTGCCACCGGAAAGTGTCCTCAGGCCCCTTTGACAGTGGTCCCCTCCCCGCCCCCCACTCCAGGCAACCAAGGACCTGCTTTCTGAAATATAGATTCATGTTGCAGGTTCCAGAGCTTCACATAAGTGGAACCAAGTGGTTATTTTAGTCGACACTGTGCTTGTGAGGTTCATCTATGTGGCTCTGAATCTCAGGTGACGATTCCTTTTTATTACTGAACAGCATCCCATGTCTGACTGTGCCGAGTTGTGTGTCCAGGCACCTGCAGATGGGCGTTTGGCCTTTGGATGGCTTCCGGTTTTCACCTATTTCGACGAAAGCTGATGTAAGGACTGCTGTGCAAGTCTTCTGTGCACATGTGTTTGCACTTCTCGTTTGCCCAGGAGTGGGACGCTGGACAGATGGTAAGTAGATGTAGAGCTTTAGAGGAAACTGCCAAATCATTTTCCAAAGTGGCCAGTCCACCTTGATTCCCACCAGCAGCGCGTGAGAACCCTACTTGCGGCACATTGTCACCAACACTTCTGTGGTCTGTCCGCTTGGCTCCAGCCGTCCTTGCGGCTGTAAAGTGGCATCTAGTTGTGGTTTCACTTGCATTTCCCCGGGGCCTAAGGGCGTGGGGCATCTTTCATATGTTCATTAGCAATGGCTGTTCACATTTGTTTCCCTGGTTTTAAAAATTGAGTTGCCTTATTGTGGAGTTTATGAGTTTTTAAATGTGTGTGTGTGTGTGTGTGTGTGTGTGTGTGTGTGTGTGTGTGTGTACTGTTACAATATCTGCTGCAAGACCTTTACCAAAATATTGCAACAGTTCTAATCTGGGTGGCTTCACCCATTCAACAAACAAGCCCTTATCAAGTACCCACCATGTCTTACAATCTAGAAACGACAAGGTGAATAAGACACTAACCCTGGTCCTCTTTAAAGATTCACAGTTTAGCCCAAAAAGCATGGCTCAGTGGTTGAGTGACAACCTAAGAACCAAGAGGTCAGGGTTTGATTCCCGGTCAAGGGCACAGGCCCAGATTGCGGGCTCAATCCCCAGTGTGGGGCGTGCAGGAGGCAGCCAATCCGTGATTCTCTCTCATCATTGATGTTTCTCTCTCTCCCTCTCCCTTCCTCTCTGAAATCAATACAAATATATAATTTTTTTAAAGATTCAGTTTAGAGCATGCTGCTGATGAAGGACCCTGTAAAGCAATTGAAGGAATTGGGATATTGTCCTAGCTGGTTTGGCTCAGTGGATAGAGTGTCGGCCTGCAGACTGGAGAGTCCCAGGTTCAAGTCCTGTCAAGGGCATATGCCTGGATTGCAGGTTCGATCCCCAGTAGGGGGCGTGCAGGAGGCAGCCAATCCGTGATTCTCTCTCATCATTGATGTTTCTCTCTCTCCCTCTCCCTTCCTCTCTCTGAAATCAACAAAAATCTTTTTTAAAGGAATCGGGGTATTATGCTGTGAGAAGGAGAATGAACCGGAAAGAGGTTGACATGGGGGGGGAGGGGGGAGTCCTAGCCCTTCCAGGAGACCCTCGTGGCCAGAGAATTTCTGCTTCCGGTGGCCCCAGCCTCACCCGGCTCAGCCTCCTCTCATTCCTGCTGTCAGGCTCACTGAGTCGTGTCTCTCTACTTGAGGTAGAGCTCTCTCCCCGCCTGCTTCTCGGGAACACGGCGTCCCTAATCCTTGTGACTTGCCGTCAAAGGAATATTATCTGTGCTGCAGAGTGTTGGAAATGAAATGCCAGGGTATGGAGATGGCCATTAATTCTAAGTGCGGCTATTGTTAGCACATGATGTCACCGCCGAGCTCTCCGACTTGTCACAAGAAGTCTAGCTGTAGCTCTGTCTCCTGCAGCAGGGACAGTCCTGTTTGCAGCACACGAGCTGGGCGTATTGCCTGCACTCTGTGCAGGTCAGGAGAGCTGTGGGTGCACATTTAAAAGAAGATTGGCCCGGGCCCGTGTGGCTCAGTGGATAGAGCATCGGCCTGCGGACTGAAAGGTCCCAGGTTCAATTCCAGTCAAGGGCATGTACCTTGGTTGCGGGCACAT
>NW_005370552.1:2284204-2289162 GCF_000412655.1 Myotis brandtii | reverse complement strand
GCGTCAACCTATGAGCCAGGAGGTCACGGTTCAATTCCAGGTCAGGGCACATGCCCGGATTGCAGGCTCAATCCCTGGTGGGGGGTGTGCAGGAGGCAGCCGATCCGTGATTCTCATCATTGATGTTTCTAGCTTTCTTTCCCTTACTCTCTGAAATCAATATAAATATATTTTTAAAAAATCAGTCCTTGACTTTAAAAAAAAAGAATATTGGCCCTTGGAAGTAAACACTCTGTCCCAATGAGTCAATCAAACTTCGTATCATTTCTAGGTGGGAGGCGGCCAGGAGCAGGCTGTCTGTAATTATATAAATGTCAACCCTGTCCTTCGCAGCCTCCTCAAGGCAGGCAGCCGTGTCCTATTTATCATAATGTTCCCTGCACCTTGTTCCAATTTTTTTCTCATTTACTTGTTGGGTCTCCCATAAAAGAATGTCAGTTTCTCAAAGACAAAGTCTTTGCAATCATCTCTCATAAGACCCTGGGAGTGTGTGGAAGGTACAGTGTGTATCTGTTGACTCAATGAATAGAGCAAGTTCTGCTTTTTGAAAAGGTAGAAGGAACAGTGAAAAGATTCGCCCTAGCTGGTGTGGCTCAGTGGATAGAGCGTTGGCCTTCGGACTAAAGGGTCCCAGGTTTGATTCTGTCAAGGGCATGTACCTTGGTTTCCGGCACATCCTCAGTAGGGGGTGTGCAGGAGGCAGCTGATCAATGTTTCTCTCTCATCGATGTTTCTAACTCCCTATCCCCTCTCCCTTCCTCTCTGTAAAAAATCAATAAAATATATTTTTTTTAAAAAAGAAAGAAAGAAAAGGAAAGATTCACCCTAGCTGGTTTGGCTCAGTGGATAGAGTGTCAGTCTGTGGACTGAAGGGTCCCAGGTTCAATTCCAGTCAAGGGCACATGCCTGGGTGGCAGGCTCGATCCCCAGTAAGGGGCCTGCAAAAGGCAGCCAATCAATGATTCTCTCTCATCATTGATGTTTCTATCCCTCTCGCCCTCCCTCTCCCTTCCTCTCTGCAATCCATAAAAATATTTTTTAAAAAGAGTGAAAAAATTCTATTCCCATTTTGGAATTATCTGGTAAAATTTTCTCTGCCAATGCTGCTATTGCATGGGTCATTACAACCCTAAATAATTATATTCACCGCGGGTCAGAACACCAGAGTCTCTGTTTAGAATTATTTACTGCAGAACTTCATGAGGGATGTTTCTTTAGGCTATCTCAGGTTTGAGCAACTAGACCTGTAGATGTGTGGTGACAAATTTGTGATGAGCCTGGCTGGTGTGGCTCAGTGGTTGAGCACCATCCCCTGCACCAGGAGGTCACTGGTTCCATTCCTGGTCAGGGCACTTGCCCAGGTTCGGGCTCGATCCCCAGTAGGGGGCGTGCAGGAGGCAGCCGATGGATTCTCTCTCATCATTGATGTTTCTCTCGCTCTCGCTCTCCCTCTCCCTTCCTCTCTACCTAAAAAATCAATACAAACATATTTTTTAAAATTTGTGATGAGTCTATTAAAACCTATAGAACAACAGGGCAAAAAACTTGTGGGGGGGGGATTTCAACATCCAGAATCACACAGTTCCAGCCTGATAGTTTTCATTTTTTCTTCTTCCTTTAGGAAGATGGTTTCTTTAAGGGATGTTTTTAAAGCAAAATGATCTTAAAATAATGTGACTAGAGAGCTACTGTAGTTTTTGGTGACTCCACCAATGAATTCATATCTGAAATTAAAATAAGAAAATCACCAAAAAGGTTATTTCATATATTTGGCTCAAAGTTTTGTTTTTATTTTATTTTTAATATATTTTTATTGATTTCAGAGAGGAAGGGAGAGGGAGAGAGAGATAGAAACATCCATGATGAGAGAGAATCATTGATCGGCTGCCTCTTGCATGCCCCACACTGGGGATCGAGCCTGCAACCCAGACATGTGCCCTGACCGGAATCGAACAGGGGACCTTTCAGTCTGCAGGCCGATGCTCTATCCACTGAGCCAAACCAGCTAGGGCTGAGTTTTGTTTTTAAACCAATGGTTCTCAACCTTCCTAATGCCACGACCCTTTAATACAGTTCCTCATGTTGTGGTGACCCCCAATTTCACTGTTACAAAATTGAACATAATTAAAGCATAGTGATTAATCACAAAAACAATATGTAATGATAGATGTGTTTTCCGATGGTCTTAGGCGACCCCTGTGAAAGGGCCAAAGGGGTCGAGACCCACAGGTTGAAAACCGCTGTTTTAAACAAACAAAAACCCCACCACCTACTGTTTCTCTCATTCTCCATCCCCTCCCCCACGCTCACACATGCAATGAAACCGAATCCAAACTGGTGTCCAGGTACAGCTTCCGCGGAAGCCACTTGCAGACCGTGCTTCTTGGGTTCCCACGCATCTTCTAGGCCTCGCCAACCCCCGCACCTACACGCAACCGGCTGGGGCCAGAGGAGCGGCCTGGAGACTTACCAGGCAGCAGCAGGGCCAGCATCCCGCGAGCTGCAGCACCTGTGGCTTAGAGCCGCCCAGCTGGATCCCTGCCTGCGGGGAGAGAGCACAGGTCAGCAGGCACCCAGGAGCAGTGCCTGCAGAACCGGACACCCGGGCCCCCCTCACACCTCCCCCCCTCCTCCCGGACTGCCCGGCTTCTCCCTCTTCTCCACACTCACTTCTCCCAATAATCTTGCCGTTGGGTTAAGAAGAACCACTAGCAGCCCAGCTGGTGTGGCTCAGTGGTTGAGCGTCAACCTATGAACCAAGAGGTCACATCAGGCTCAATCCCCAGTAGGGGGCGTGCAGGGGGCAGCCAATTGATTCATGTATGTTTCTCTCTCTCACTCTCCCTCTAACATCAATAAAAACATGTTTTTTTTAAAAAAGAAAAGAAGGCCCTAACCGGTTTGGCTCAGTGGATAGAGCATCGGCCTGCAGACTGAAAGGTCCCCTGTTCGATTCCGGTCAGGGCACATGTCTGGGTTGCAGGCTCGATCCCCAGTGTGGGGCATGCAAGAGGCAGCCGATCAATGATTCTCTCTCATCATGGATGTTTCTATCTCTCTCTCCCTCTCCCTTCCTCTCTGAAATCAATAAAAATATATTAAAAATAAAATAAAAACAAAACTTTGAGCCAAATAAATAATAAAATAAAATAAAAAGAAAAAGAAAAAGAAAAGAAGAACCAGCCCAGCCAGCATGGCTCCGTGGTTGAACGTCAATCTAAACCAGGAGAACACGGTTCGATTCCCAGTCAGGGCACAGGCCTGGGTTGTGGGACATCCCCAGTGTAGGGCGTGCAGGAGGCAGCCAATCTATGATTCTCTCTCATCTTTGATGTTTCTCTCTCTCTCTTCCTCTCTGAAATCAATAAAAAATATATTTTAAAAAAAAAGAAGAAGAAGCAGTAACAACAGCCAATCAGAAGCTCCCTGCCCGGATCTGTTCAGAAACCCTTCATCAGGCTAAATCCCCGACAGCCGCTCAGGGGGACTCACTGACAACCCAGTGAGAAGACAGACAGAGAGGAACCTCTGCCGGAAGCCTTAGCGAACAGTCCCCAAGTGTCGCTTACCGGCCTGGGGGGTCGGCCTGGTCCCCTCCTCCTCCGAGGCTCCCTTGGGCTCCCCCAGCTCATCCATCTCCGAGGTCAGGCAGCCAACGCTGCTGAAAATCCTCCCACAGAGAAGTGAGGGGGGTGGGGGGGCAGGAGGAAAGTTGCTTGTGCCGCTTTGAGCGCTTATTTTTCTTCCTCCAGATTTAATGGCAGGAAAATCCTGTATCGGAGGAGGATTAGCCGAGATGATGGAATGTGTCTGCCTCTCGGATCACAAAAGCCAGTGGCAGGTCTTGCTGACACACCAATCGGCTTTATCCCAGGCCCGGGCCTCTCTATCCGCCCGGCCCCCTTCCCTCCTTAAACCCTCTGCAGACCCCACCTCCCGCCCCGGCCCCAGCCCGGGCCCCAAGCACCATGCAGCCAGGAATTGGCTTCCCGCCGACCAAAGAGCGTTCTCAGCATTTTCCACGAGGCCATGTTATGTAACCCGGAGAGCGGGGGCCAGGCCAGGGCAGCTAAAGCGAGGCCGTTTTCCCGAAATGCGGGCTGCCGATCGGCCTTGCTCTGCAGTGATTGATGCCACCCTCGTGCCCATCTGGCTAGAGACCTGGTTTTTGGGGGGAGGGGGGAGGCTGAGCTGGCCACCGCCCAGGGCAGCAGGCCTAGGGGCCATTTTCCCCATCTGGCTGGGGTTTCTCGAACCCATTGGGCCTCAGAGTCTGGTGGCAGCAACATGGGGAGCTGGTTAGGGATTGAGACTCTCAGCACCCCCACCCCCACCTCTGGAATCAGCATCTGCATTTGTGGTGGGGGTTTTTGTGGGGTTTTCTGTTTGTTTGTTTTCTTAATCCTCACCCGAGGATATTTTTCCGTTGATTTTTAGGGAGAGAGGAAGGGAGAGGGAAAGACAGAGAGAAACATCGATGTGAGAGAAACACATGGATTGGTTGCCTCCTGCATGTGCGTCGACCAGGGCCCCGGCCAGGGAGGAGCCCGCACCCAAGGCACGTGCCCTTGACCAGAATCGAACCCGGGACCCTTCAGTCCCCAGGCTGACGCTCTATCCACTGAGCCACACCGGCCAGTGCAGGAAGCATTGTCTTCTCCAGGCTCGCCGGCCTGTTGCTCTGGGCCAGGGATCTCCCTGCGGAGGCCCTTCCCGCCCGTGAACTCAGACATTCCTCCTGAGCAGGAAGCGAGGAACAATCAGAGACTGTCCCGGGCCAGAGCAAGGGGCCCATCCATCCTGTGACTCCAGCTGGGTGGGGGGAAAGCGGGGGGAAGCGGCCTAGGAATCCAAAACGTGCTCCCAGGGGGGAGGGGTGGCCACAGGAAGTGCGATAGCCGGGCACGCCCCCAGGCGGAGCTTCAGACGCGCCCCTTTCATCCACAGGTCGAGCCGGG
>NW_005370552.1:2283437-2284042 GCF_000412655.1 Myotis brandtii | reverse complement strand
CTGAGAAACAAAGGTGGCCCAGGATGCACCGCTCTGCCTGCGCAGGTGGCCTTCTAGAAAGCTCCCCTCCCCACGGGGCGGTGGGAAGCCCGCCTTTCTCTGTGATTGCTGCGGCCTGGGGGCGGGGAGGGGGGTGAGCAGTGAGCAGGGACCCTGCCCGGGGCGTCTAGTGACAGGAAAAGAGCGAATTCTGCCGTGGGTTCAGTTCAGCCGGTCAGCAGCCTCCTATGGGGGCTCCCAGAGAGGACTTGGCTATTAAACCAGGTCCCTTCTTTGCTTTTCTTTTTAAATGTATTTTTATTGATTTCAGAGAGGAAGGGTGAGTGAGAGAGAGAGAGAAACATCCATGATGAGGGAGAATCATTGATCAGCTGCCTCCTGCATTCCCCTCACTGGGGATCAAGCCCACAACCCCGACACGTGCCCTGACCGGAATCTAACCATCAACTCCTGGTTCATATGTCGACACTAACCACTGAACCACGCCGGCCGGGCTAAACCAGGTTCCTTCTATTTTTCTGCTCCCAACCCCTCCTGCTTGCACCCGCATGCACACACCCGCAGAGACCAGGCCCTTCCGCGGGGGCAGGGGGCAGGGGGCGGGG
>NW_005370552.1:2280997-2283413 GCF_000412655.1 Myotis brandtii | reverse complement strand
AGGTTTACCCGACACCCAGGCGGCCCAGTTCATCTGATAGGAGGCCGTTTCCTTCCACGCCTTTATTTACCGACGAGGAACCCAGGAACCGGAAGCCCAGGGCAGCAGGAATGCCCGTTTGCTTAGTGGGGTCCCCCAGCAGCAGATCCTGAGCCGGGGATCCGGTCGCAAGCGCTTTGACCGGGGAGGTGATGTGGAGGCGCCAGCAGGGCGCGGAGTGAGACGCATGTGTGGCCGGGCACGCTGGCACCTGGGCAAGTGCAGCCTCATCCGCGGCCAAGTCTGCGGGACGGTGCAGAGCACACACCTCGGAATTATCTCAACTGCAGGGGCGGAGGCGGGGCATTTACCCACCAACTTCCGCCCTTGGTGGAGGGCTGTTCCCAGAGCCATGAGGGCTGTTCCCGGTCGGGGCACAGGCCCGGGTTGCTGCTGGATCCCCAGTGGGGGGCGTACAGGAGGCAGCCGATACATGATTCTCATCATTGATGTTTCTCTCTCTCTCCTTTCCTCTCTGACATCAATAAAAACGTATTTTTAAAAAATTAACAAAGAAAGCTTCTTTCCAGGGTCATCTCTTTCAGCAAAGCAGGGGGCAGAATTCCCCTTGAAGGTTCCGATTAAGCTTCCGAGACTGGAATTGATAGCTAAGCGCTGGTGCCCGCGATGGCATGGCGCGGGGAGGGTGCAGGGGCTTTGGCCCAGTGCGGAGCTGCCCTGGGGGGGGGGGGCTGGAGGGTCTCATCCTGCTCTGATGGGTGACCTGCCCCTCGCCAGCCTTTCTGCACTGAGGTCACAATTCACGGATACTCCCGCCCTGAGCGGCAGGTCCCCAGGCCTTTGCTCCTTTCATTTCCCACGTCCCAGCGTGCTGAGAGCTTAGCACACGTGCCACCTTCTCTAAGAAACGCGCCCCTTCCTGACACCTTCCCTCCTCCCGCAGGCATTGGCCTTCCATTGATAGATAGAGCTCGGATGGGCCAGGGCTGCCGCTGCCCCACACTCTCACCCTGGGCAAGGTGGTGGGAGGCGGGAGCAAGGAGTCCCGGGGCCAATGGGCATGCCCGCCCACAACTGCATTCTGGGTACCTGGGACCTCAGAACTCCTTGCCCAATAGATTCTGAACCCCCTTTCTTAGTCCATCCTCCTGAGGGCAGACTGTGCCCCCCACCACTGTGCCCTGGGGAAGGGGACCCCAGGGGCAGCTGTTTGCACCTGAGGACACGTGTGGGCGAGTGTCCTGGTGGTGTGGGATGGACGCAGGCTGAGGAGAGAGGAAGTCACATGCGGGCCTTGAGCTGGTGCCACTCTCAGTGCCACCACATTCCAGCTCTGAACTGGTAAAGAAGGGCCAATACAAAAATTCCAAACTTGAACTTGGCTTTCCAGATTGTTATGGAGGTATCTCTGACAAGGTAGGAGGATAGAACATATATATTTTTAATGTTTGTTAATTGATTTCAGAGAGAGGAAAGGAGAGAAAGATAGAAACATCCATGATGAGAGAGAATCATGGATCGGCTGCCTCCTGCATGCCCCGCACTGGGGATCAAGCCCACAACCCGGGCGTGTGCCCTGACCGGGAATCGAACCAACGACCTCCTGGTTCCTAGGTTGAGCCACGCCCGCGGGCAGAACGTATTTTATTTAAGAGTTGGTTAGCTTGGTTTAGAACTTTTAAACATTTGGACATATGGTATGTGGACCCGCAATCACTCAGGGCGGCCTATGTTCTGCACACAGGCCACGGTGCACAAATGTTTGCTAATGAGGCCCTGTGAGTAGTGGGCAGGAGCGACAGAAAGAGACTTGGGTGAGTGACACTTCTGGCCCCTGGCCCCGCCTTGTTTTCTGACATGGGGGGGGGGCAGTGGAGGGGCGCTCAGGACAGGCCCCCCTCCCTTCCTGGGCCTTATCCTCCTTAAAACATATTCATAATCTTGTCCAAACCCTCATTCTCCACGTGGGGAAACTGAGGCCCACAAAGGTCGAGTGGCCTGCTCCCAGGTGAGAGGTGGAGGTGAGCTGGGACCCAGTCCTCCTGCCTCCAATCCCTGGGTTTTTTGGAGCGCTAGCAAGGCAGGGGCCCGAGGGAGCCCCATCCCCGTGGCCACTCGGCGGCCTGCATGAGAAGGGGGAGGGGGACTCCCCGTGTGGCTGAAGCGCCTCCCTCCTTTGTTCTCTGTTACACCATCCACTCCCCCTGTCCTTTCCCTTCCAGCCTCCAGTGCCAGCAGCTCCGCGGGCGGTTACATCAGCTCGGGTTCGGGGCCTCGTTTCTGGAATCGGGGAGGGGGCGGGGCAGGGACCACACAGCTTTCATCCCGTTTCCCCGGATGGAGTGACGTCGCCCCAACGGCAGGCCAGGACACTGGGGGTGCGGGCTCGCGCCCCCCCTCAGTCCCCCGCTAATGG
>NW_005370552.1:2277683-2280660 GCF_000412655.1 Myotis brandtii | reverse complement strand
CCAGGCGCGTCATCGCGGGAAACGTTAGTCACGCACCTGCAGCCGCACCGTTTCCGGCTGGGAGCGAGGCCGGGGCCAGGGCCTGACCCGGCCAAGGTCACACCCTGGGGAGGGTCTCCCAGCACCTGCCCTCCGGACCGGCCACGTCGCTCTGATGGCGGCTGCCAGCCTGTCTGGCCATCTGGAAGGGAAGAGCTGGCCCAGGTCCCTTCCTGCCTTTTCGCTCCACAAACACCTCCTGGGCAGCTCGCGCCTCCTTTCCCAGGAAAAGGAACCAGAGCTGCTTAGGGCAGAGGCCGGAGCAGGCAGCGGGCAGGGTCTGGGCGCACCGTCCTAGCTCGGAGGGCAAGCCGTCAGAGAGGCGGGTTCTCAATAAGAATCCTGACTGTAATCAATTGAAACTCACCAAGTAAAATACATGTCTGTGTTCGATCCGTCCTATATAATAAAGAGCTAACATGCTAATTAGACCGAACAGCAGAACGACCGTCCAGACGACCTTCCAGACGAAGCCCGGGCTGCGTACCCAGCCCCTTGCACGAATTTCGTGCATCGGACCTGTAGTGAGTTTATGATGATGCTTTAAAAACTCTCATCAGTAGACTCCGCAGGTCCCTAGGGCCGCCTTCTGGAAGGTGATAACTAAAGGGAAAGAAGCAAGCCTTTCCCTTCCTTGCCTATATGGCTTGCATTGCAGGGTAACCACATGCCCCAGTTGGTGAGAGAAAGGTTATCTTTCTCGAAGAATCACAGCTAATAAATGCAGACGTGATGGGATGAGGAAATCACTATGTTGCAATGAAATCATGGATCCTGCTGGTCATTCTTAACATGCCCTCAAAATGGCACAACCAGACACTAGGAGCCTCCTGTTGTGACGTAATAGAAAGTACACCGCACTACCGCTGACCTATTCTGGGCCCCAAAAGAGAAAAAAAATGAAGGTGATCAAGCCTTCAGATCTAGCTACTATTTAAAGAAAGATAAAGGGTGGAGAGAGATGTTTAAAAAAAAACCACCAAAGATACAATCAGTTAAATAGAGAGACTATGGAAAGTTCTACAAGGCAAATGATCCAGTTTTTCCAACACAGGAAAGGAATGCGGGAGGAGGAGGGAGGGCCATCTGTTAAGTAAAAGACTTAAGAAACATCAATCAATCCAACCTTTGGAAAATTGTGAAACAATCAGTAGAAAGAACTTACAGATAGATTATTAGATAACATACATAATGGGCTTTGCTGGGTGTGGTAATGGTTCTATTCTGAAGGTTCTTATCCAGCAGGAAAAAATACAGAAAAATGTATGGTAAAATGATGTGTCTATGGTTTGCTTACAATACTCCCACAAAGCAAATGGCAGAACTGAAACAAAAATAGCTGAAGGTTGATAACTGAGGAAACTGGGTGACGAATGCATGGGGCCTCCACTTTTGTGTGGTGTTTGAAAATTGTTTATTAATTACAGCTTTTTAAAAGTATGCCCCTCATTTGGCCCCTTTCAGACATATAGCTAAGTAAATTCAGGGAGAAGAAATTTTTCTATTTTTCTCTGCATTTACTGCCATGCAATCCTATCAACTTTCCTACATCTCCTTTATTTGATAATAAAAAATAACCTACAGCCCTAACCGGTGTGGCTCAGTGGATAGAGCGTCGGCCTGCAGACTGAAGGGTCCCAGGCTCGATTCCGGTCAAGGGCATGTACCTTGGTTGCGGGCACATCCCCAGGAGGGGGTGTGCAGGAGGCAGCCAATCGATGTGTCTCTCTCATCAGTGTTTCTAACTCTCTATCCCTTTCTTAAAATCAATAATAAAATATATTTTTAAAAAATAACCTACAAAGAGTGAATTAATTAGCAATTCTCCCTTCCTTTTAAAAAAAATCTAAAACATGCCCTAACCGGTTTGGCTCAGTGGATAAAGCATCGGCCTGCGGACTGAAGGGTCCCAGGTTCGATTCCGGTCAAGGGCATGTACCTTGGTTGCAGGCACATCCCCAGTAGGAGATGTGCAGGAGGCAGCTGGTCGATGTTTCTCTCTCATCGATGTTTCTAACTCTCTATCCCTCTCCCTTCCTCTCTGTAAAAAATCAATAAAATATATTTTTAAAGAAAATCTAAAACAGGTCTATACATAATCCAGAATTCCAAATGGTTAAACTAAAGACGAAATTGAGAATCAGATTGTCTGAGTTTTATGGCCCATTTGGTTTATTGTTCCTCCCCTCTCTCTCTCTTTCTCTCTCTCTCTGTTTAGATAATCTTAGGAGGTGGCATATAATAATCACTAATTTCTTATGGACCCCAAAATGTGCTGTTCTGATTCAGGTCTCTGGCGTGTCAAGTTCTGAACAAATGTGCACTCTTCATTTAAAGCTGCGAGTGTCCATTCTTGGTTGAAGCAAAGGAGAAAGGTTAAGCTCATCACTGCGCTGTGGGAAGGCACCTGCGTTCGCCCCAAATCCTTCCCCCAAACAGGCCCGGTCTTCGGGGTTTCACTTCCCTCTTTTGAACTGGGGCTCTTTCAGTTCTGCCTGGGAGAGCTCTGAGGGCTAATGACAGGCTGTGAACGCACCTTCAGGGAAGATCGTAAGATGCAGCCTGCTTGCGAAGGGAAAACCATCATTAATATATTTTAATCCTCACATGCAATGCCCCCAGAGACACGCCCACCTCTTCTCCATTCAGGCCCATCTTTGCAAAGGGGTCATTAACAAGGATGATGTCAGATCCACGGATCGCTGCTTTCATCCTGGACCGGCCAAGCTCCCAAGCGCTACCGCCTCGCTCGCCTTTGAAAACAGGCGAGATGCCTACCGATTGCCCATCCCCGAGCCAGAGACACACTTGTCTTTGGGAGCCGCGTAAAGGAACGTTACAAGCGGCCGCCTTCTCGGGGAGGCGTAGGAAGGAAAAGGGAATCTGCAGTGAAATGCAAATCCACTGGGCTGCCTCCCAAATCACAGCCCTCCCCCCC
>NW_005370552.1:2273458-2276756 GCF_000412655.1 Myotis brandtii | reverse complement strand
TCCTCCCTCTCCTTTGTTCCTCTCCTCTCCCTGCAAGCTCACCCCAAGCACCCCAATCCTCACCCTTTCCTTCTGCCCAGGAGCCTGGCGCTCGCTCGGTCTCATTCATCGCGGGTGGCCCCAGCCCCGCTCTCTGGCCACAGGCCCAGGGCCCACCGGTTTGCTTTTCTAAACAAAGGCCGTTCCCCCTGCAGAACAGCTCTGTTCACCTAGGGGTGCTGCTCCGACAGGAACCGCTTCTGCAGGGGGGACAGGAAAATGCATCTGGCCAGGCTTTACCAGCAGCTCCCCAACTTTTTTTGTTTCAGTATGCCTTTCCCCTGAAAAATGAAAGCCTTTGTTGGAGCGGGTTACAGCTATGGAGATTCGCTCCTAAAATGAAAGCCGGGGCGTTTTTTTACATTTGTATTTATCAATTCGTTTAAAATAAGCCCATTACATGTTAACATAAGTAGTACATTTTTATGGAAAAATAGCTCTGCTTTCCAAACCCAACAAAGGGGTGAGGATGCCGCTGCTGCATGGTTGCTGCTCGCTCTGGGCTGCGTTCCCAGGAGACGCTGGGGCCTATCTGCTTCCCCCTCGGGCTGCTGTGATGTCAGACATCAGGCGCCCCGGACAACTCCCCTGCGTGCTCCTGAGAGAATCGGGGAGGAAAGAGCCAGCAGCGCCTTCATCTATCACAAAACATGTCTTTTGTCCTCGCGGGACCTCTTGCAGTGGTCGGCAAACTCATTAGTCAACAGAGCCAAATAGCAACAGTACAACGATTGAAATTTCTTTTGAGAGCCAAATTTTTTAAACTTAAACTAGATAGGTAGGTACATTGTTAGTAACTTAATTAGGGTACTCCTAAGGCTTAGGAAGAGCCACACTCAAGGGGCCAAAGGGCCGCATGTGGCTCGAGATCTGTAGTTTGCCGACCACTGTCTTAGGGGAACTCCAGAGATCTCCTTTGAGAACCACAATCTTAAAACATGAAGACAGCCGGCCGGCCGGTGTGGCTCAGTTGGCAGAGCGTTGTCAGGTGCACCAAGTGGTTGCAGGTTCGATTCCCGGTCAGGACACATTCCCGGGTTGCGGGCTCCATCCCCAGTGAGGGGCGTGCAGGAGGCAGCCGATTGGTCATTCTCTCTCATCATGGATGTTTCTCACTCCCTCTCCCTTCCTCTCTCTCTCTCAAATCAATAAAAACATATTTCGAGGAACATGGAGACAGGCATCGTTCTATACTAATAAAAGGGTAATATGCTAGAGGTGGTTAGGGGCGATCAGGTCTGCAGGGGAGAGTGGTTAGGGGCGATCAGGTCTGCAGGGGAGAGTGGTTACGGGCGATCAGTTGGGCGCAGGGCTGGCTCAGCAGGTAAGTCAGGGAAGAGCCTGGTGATGTCCCACATCCCATTCCGCCACCAAGGCCTGCAGGCTCCCTGTGCCCAGGCTCCTGGCGAGGAGGCAGCCGCTGCGTGTGCACGGAAGGGCGGGAAGCAGGGGCTGCATAGGGAGCTGAGCAGCATTGAAAGGAAATGGAATATGGGAACGTTTCATCAGTTACAGAATTAAATGCAAACGGGCTGACCTCTCCTATAAAAAGCAGGCAGCTCACGGGCTGTTAAAAGGACACAATCTAGCGCTCTGTTGCTACAGAGACATGCAAACCAGAGAAAACCCGCAGAGGCAGAGTGGCGGGGTCAGAGGGCGTTCCTTGGGAAGAGGAAAAGCCGGGATTAGTATGTGGAAGCAGATGAAGCAGATGCCACAGCAAAAGGCAGTACAAGCAATAAACAAGGCCGTTACATAATGGCCAAATGTGCATTCCATCGTGAACATACAAACAGTGAATGTTTGTGTTATAAACGCCATTGCAACCAAGGCCAGAAAAGAACATGGAATCGACCAATGAGCGTGTGTGCATATATGCCTCACCCATGGACACAGACAATGGGGTGGTGAGAGCCTGGGGGGGGGGGGGAGAGAACGGGCTGGGAGAGGTTAATGGGAGAAAAGGAGGACCTATGTAATACTTTCAACAATAAAAAAAATTTTAAAAAGAAAGATTAGGAAAACAAAATGCAACCTCATTGTAACAAACAAACAAAGAAAATGGACAAAAAAGCAAGAAGAAATAGAAACAAATATTTTAATTGGAACACTCAACATTCCATTTGGGGGAAGAAAAGAGAAAAATGAATTGGGAAATACTCTATGATTGAATAACTCATTCAATCAAAATTGAGGGTCAGGTGAGGCTCCCGGGGTTCCACGCTGGAAGACAATTCCATAAGCAGGGATGAGTTTGACAGACATGTGGAATAGCTAACAATGGGGCAACTTAAGATAGACTCTTTCCAAGTACATATAGATCATGCCATCTGCAAACAGCATACAAAACACTGGTCCTAGCCCGGCTGGTGTGACTCAGTGGTTGAGCATCGACCTATGAACCAGGAGGTCAGGGTTCGATTCCGGTCAAGGGCACAGGCCCGGGTTGCAAGCTTGATTCCCAGGAGGGGGCCTTGCAGGAGGCAGCCGATCGATGTTTCTCTCTCATCATCAATGTTCTATCGCTCTCTCTCTCCCTGTCCCTTCCTCTCCGAAATCAATCAATAAATATATGTTTTTAAAAAATTTTTAAAAACCACTGATCCCATATTGGATCACAAAGACTCATTCTCTCCTTGATTTAGCACACGTTAGCTCATTTGTTCCAATGAGCTTTGGTATTCACAGAGGCAGAAATGCTAGCCACCAAATGGTCAAACCACAGGCATGACAATGGAAAACAAAAACAAATGACCAATAACAGAAGAATGTTTTGAAACATTTCAATGCTCTCTGGTTGCGCTCGGGTTACACAGGAAGGCCAGAACATATGCAGAGGACAGCTGCTGCTGCGGCCTGGCCCTGCTGCTTCTGTTACCAGGCGGGCAACAGAAGTCATCTCTTTCTTTGGGGAACTGTCCCTCCCCGATTCTGGTGAGACGCCCAGGCCCTGGGTCTGGAATAAGATGACTCACGTGGCCCGAGTAACTCATCCTCCTGAAGGCGCTGATGGTGCTAGAACGGGCCTGTGACCCTAACCGGCCAATCAGAGCCTTTTTAAAAAAATATATTTTATTGATTTTTTACAGAGAGGAAGGGAGAGGGATAGAGAGTTAGAAACATCGATGGACAGAACCTAGCGAGAGAACCTGGCTGAAGAACCTAGAGTCAGAACCTAGGGACAGGACCAAGATGGCGGCATAGGTAAACACCGCAGACTGCTGCCGCAAACAACCACTTCAAAAATACAACTAAAAGA
>NW_005370552.1:2241764-2272780 GCF_000412655.1 Myotis brandtii | reverse complement strand
GGTTAGGGACTGGCTTGGTTGTGGAATCAGGAACGGAGAGGGGTTCTGGAGTCCGAGGTCACAAGGCACTGGGGCGGGTCAGAGGTCAGGAAGATGCTGGGTCCAGCCTCACCTGCACGATGATCTCCAGCGTGTCCAGAACTACCAGGCTCACCTCGGTGGCCAGGTTCCCTTCCACCAAGGCCTCCTGTTCCATTTCATCCTTGGTCCTGAAGGAGAGAGGAGGGGGTCGGGGAGCCTCTGGAAGCCAGACCCTACCCTACGGCCCAGCTCACCGCCTCCCTCAGGCGCCTGCGGTGCCAGTTCTCTGGAAACTGGTCTACTTCTGGCCAACACCTACTTGTCCACACGGTCCGAGGTCTGCTTCCAGTGTGTGACGCTCTTCCGCCAGCGTACGTTCTCCTGGTTCCCGAACGGGCTCCTCTCTGAGGTGGGCAGGCACATGTTCACAGACGTGCAAAAACATAAGGACACACATGACTGAGAAACACACAGGCACCAAGATACCCAGGTGGGCTAACCTGCGAGGACACGGGTGGTACGGGTGCTTGCCCAGTGGACGCAGTTAGGCCTGAATGACTTGTGAGAACAGATGGGGACACGGATACCCATGTGCACGGGGATGATGCATGGATTTCTGGGAAAAGTGAGTCGGACAGAGAGGTAGGGACGGGCCCACTTGGGGCCCCTCGGACACAGGGTGAGAGCAGCTGGCGTGGACGGGCGTGGGGTACGTCTCCCTCTCACCACGGCTCCGTCGCACCATCTCTTGTCGTGCACCAATGGTGCCCAAGATGGCTTCCTCCAGTCGAGCCTTCATGTCCAGTGACTTCTTGAATGTGAGGCTGTTGATGCGCTCAAAGGCCTTTTTCCCCTGGGAGGTCAAAGAACGGGTTCCAGGCTGACTGCCCTTTCCCATGGGACCTGGGCTCACCCGGTCCCCCTTCTCCTGGCCCTTTCCGACCTCTGGGACCCTGTGCTTAAAGACACAGCTCTCTGCTTTTTCTTCTTCTTCTTCTTTTTTTAAAAATATATTTTATTGATTTTTTACAGAGAGGAGGGGAGAGGGATAGAGAGTTAGGAACATTGATGAGAAACATCAATCAGCCACCTCCTGCACGCTCCCTACTGGGGATGTGCCCGCAACCAAGGTACATGCCCTTGACTGGAATCGAACCTGGGACCCTTCAGTCCGCAGGCTGACGCTCTAGCCACTGAGCCAAACTGGTCAGGGCTCAGAGCCTTTTGAAGACACTGGCATGGACCCTGGGGAGAGACTTGTGGTCAATTCTCCGGGGTTATGAGGGTTAAGGAAGACATAACCCTAGTGACACTGGGGACTATGTCAACTGCCATATGGAGAGATCTGCCTGAGCTTGGAACCCACACAAAGAACTAAGACACGGGAGCGAGAGGGCCAAAGTCCTCATGGTGTTGCGTGGGCCCCCAAATCCAGCCATGACCAAGCGAGTGATTCAGTTGCTAGAGCCAAGAAATTCTCCTCCTGTCTTAAAAATTGCGGTAAAATATATAGAACATGAAATTTACCCTTTTAAGAGTACAATTCAGTGGCATTTCACACTCACATTGTTATGCAACCATCCCCATTATTCTTTTTTTATTTTTATTGACTTCAGAGAGGAAGGGAGAGGGAGAGAGGATGGAAACATCAGTGATGAGAGAGAATTCCCCTGACTGGGAATTGATCTGGTGACCTCTCGGTTCCTGGGTCAACACTCAACCACTGAGCCACACTGGCCAGGCTTCACTTTCTTTTCCAGAACTTTTCCACCATCCAAAACTGAACCTCTGTACTCGTTAAATAACAACTTCCCTTTCTGCCTTCCCCCAAGAAGTGTTCTTTGAGGTTTAAACTGTTCTGAGTTCCATTTGTGTATCGTGTAATCAAAAGAGTCAACATAGTTTACTTTTCAAACAATGAAAACATAATACAAAATATACAATCATCATATATAGCAAGAACTATAAAAATATTCATACTGTTTGGCACAGTCATTTTATTCTGGGGAATATAACCCAAATAACCACTTCACTCATTAAACTTACATTAAACAAAAGCATTCAAGCTATTGATAATGGTGAATTATGAAAACACCAGAGGCCCGATGCATGAAATTCATGCAAGAGTAGGCCTTCCTTCCCCTGGCTGCCGGCACTGGCTTCCCTCTGGTACCCGGGACCTGGGCCTCCCTCGAAACCCTGATTTCCTCCAGAAGGTCATCTGGAAGGATGTCCGGTCTAATTAGCATATTACACTTTTATTATTATAGAAGATGATAGATATACAGCAATATGGGTGACAACTAAGCCAAAACTTTAATGACATAACATGGATCATATAAAACATGAAAATAAATGCTCATCTGTTTCTGTATAGTCTGTGGCCGCTTTCATGCTGCCATAGCAAAGTCTAATTGTTATGACAAACCATATAGCTACAAGCCTAAATCATTTACTATCCGGCCTGTACAGAAAGTCTGCTGAGCCCTGCTATCTAGCAAGGAGAGGGAAAGAACTACAAGTGCGCGCAGCAAATGAATGATTCTATCCCCTGAAAAACAGTATCGCCTAGGTGTGGCCACGGAGAAGGGTTGCAACCCAAGGCATTCAGGGCCTGCGCCCCAGATGGAGGGCATTTATATAAGGGAAGCCGGAAGTTAAGGGAAGGGGAAGTTAGAACCATAGAGCTTTAGTGGAAACATAGAGTTCTTCCTGTAGTGATCTCGCGAGAACTCCCATAAGCTCCAGCTCTTCTCATAGACCCTCCTGACTGGTCATGTTCCCTTCCAGTTAGTCTATCAAATCTCACACACAGATTGTTGGGCAGAAAAGCCAGACACAAATGAGCACACGTGGTTTGATTTCATTTACATAAAGTACAAAAGCAGGCACGACTCTTCTCTGCTGTTAGAAGGCAGGACAGTGGTTCCTGCGTCAGAGGGAGAGAGCTGTCCCCCCACCTGGATTCAATGCATTTAAATGAGAGACTCTGATTGCGTTGTGATAAGCCAATTTATTAAGGCAACTGAAGCATGCACCTTTATTAGAGAAGCAAGGCAAGCAAACCTTTCCATCTGGCTCATGAAGCACGGGCTCTCAGCTAATCTGAAGAGCAGGTGGGGTGGGGGTTCGAGGCGTTATATGGCCTCCTGTCTGCAGGTTTCAGAATTCCTCTGCTGAATATCTTGGCGCAGATGAATTCTCAAGGTCCCTTTTATTTTGTTGTGACCTTCCCAGAATTCATGAGACCCGCCTGGCACCTTTATCTTGTCAAGCCTCGAGACTGCTGGCTTCTCTGCTTTAGGGAGTGAAAACACACACACACACACACACACACACACACACACACACACAGAAATTATCTTTTTTTCCTTTCTCCTTCCCTACAGGGCTGGTTTCTTTGTTCAGTGGCTGAAAAAGACTCCCCTGTCCTCTCACCCACCCCCTTCTTCTCCCCCTTTCCGCCTTCTCTCCGAGAGAGGCTTTTAACCATTTGCTCTCAAGCATCCTTCGTCCTTGGCTAGGAAGATAATGGCTTGTTATTTGAGGACCAGCTGCCAGTTGCCCACACTGTGCGGCCTTGTTTTAACTTTCCTGTCTGCACGTCCCTGTTCCTCCTGCCCTGGGCTTTCCCGGCTCCTTCTCCTGTACCAGCTGTCTGTGCCATGGGGCCCAGGGGGCTTCTGGGTCACGTGCTGGTTGGGGTGCTGGGTGCTCTCGGTGACCACGCACCCAGCTCTGCACGGACCGTATGTGAGCTCGTCACCCATCCTTCCTGCAGAGCGGGGCGCATGGGACGCATGCACCATAATGCCTGCATCCCAAAAGCATGAGAGACCATTACTGAAACTGGAAAAATTTCAAAAACCATCCGCGCTCGATGGAATGTGCTGCCTGAAATGGGCTCCTGGAACAAACAATGGCATTAGCAGAGAGATGGGGGGCATCTGAGGGAAGCCTGTAGCTTAGTGAACAGCAATATACAGACATTGGCTCCTTCATTTGGGCTAATGTACATGACGCAAGATGCTAACATTAGGGGAAGCGGGGTGGGGGTGCCAGAACTCTGTACTGGCTTCGCAACTTTCCTGTAAATCTAAAGTTATTATAAAATTAAAAGTTTTTAAAAAAACTATAGCGCTAGCAGCAGTTCACAAATTTGTGGTCTCAAAACCCCTTTACAGTCTTCAAAATTATTGAGGTCCCCCAAAGAGTTTTGTTACAGTTACCAATCTTGACGGCGTTACAAATTAAAACTGAGGCCCAGCTGGCATGGCTCAGTGGCTGAGCGTTGACCTATGAACCAGGAGGTCAAGGTTCGATTCCCATTCAGGGCACATGCCGGGGATGCAGGCTCAACCCCCCGGAGTGGGGGGTGGTTGCAGGAGGCAGCCGATCCATGATTCTCATCATTGATGTTTCTATCTCTCTCCCTCTCTCTTCCTCTCTGAAATCAATAAAAATATATTTAAAAAACAATACCTGAGCAAATGTTAAAGTATGTATCTGTTAATTCATTTAAAACAAGATAAGAAGCCCATTACACAGTAGCATACATCATATACGTTTATGAAAAATATCTTTTCCAAAACAAACAAACAAACAAAAAAATAACCAGAGAAGCGGCATTGTGTTGCGTTCTCACAAATCTCTCGTGTGTGACTTAATAGAAGCCAGCTGCGCTCACCCAGGGCCCCTCCATCTTTGTGTCAGCAAACACACAGAGCCCTGGGCAACTGCCACTGCGCGTGCGAGCAGGACAAGGAGGAGGCGAGCGATGTCTCAATGCGATTATGAAAGGACTTGCAACCTCAGGGGACCCTGGCACTGCGCTCTGCAGGCATTTATTCTTTTCATTTGGTTCTGTGTGCAGTGAAATGGCTGCAATCAGATCGTGTTCTTTCTGGATGTGAAAAGCAAAGCCAGGTCCCTTGCACAAAGCTCATTAAACATCGCGCCAGGCGGCCAGCAGCTCCAGTTCCAGCTTGTGTCCCTGCATCCCTCCTGCCGCAGAGCCAGGCCCCTGCCTGGTGGCCAAGGGTGCCCTGTTCCGGATGGAAGGCCCTGGTCACCACTCAGGGTCCCAGTGGACGTCCATGCGTGGACTTCACACGCAATGCCAAGAGGTGGACGCTCAGGTCCCGCCTGGGAGGGGAGTGTCGCTGCTGGGGTTTCATTCTATAACTGGACAGTCAGTGGGCCCAGCCGCCTGCCACTACCTGAGCCAACTCAGCAGAGACGGGGTTGGATCCTATGTGAGCGTTTATCCCAATCCTGCCAGCAGCAGGGGGAGCAGCAGGTCACCCACAAAAACCTCTCTGCACCCCCCAATAGGCCAGCTGCTTATATGGGGTAGAAGGACGAAGATTACAGGGGGAGTAGGCAAAGGGCGGGCCAAATGGGCAGCTCACAGGTAATGCGGGCTGGGGGTTTGCAAAGGCCTGCGGGCATGCAAAGGCTGGGGGTGTGCAAAGGGCTCAGTGATGTGCAAAGGCTGGGAGTGTGCAAAGGGCTCAGTGATGTGCAAAGGCTGGGGGTGTGCAAAGGGCTCAGTGATGTGCAAAGGCTGGGGGTGTGCAAAGGGCTCAGTGATGTGCAAAGGCTGGGAGTGTGCAAAGGGCTCAGTGATGTGCAAAGGCTGGGGGTGTGCAAAGGGCTCAGTGATGTGCAAAGGCTGGGAGTGTGCAAAGGGCTCAGTGATGTGCAAAGGCTGGGGGTGTGCAAAGGGCTCAGTGATGTGCAAAGGCTGGGAGTGTGCAAAGGGCTCAGTGATGTGCAAAGGCTGGGGGTGTGCAAAGGGCTCAGTGATGTGCAAAAGGACTGGGGGTGTGCAAAGGGTTGCTAATGTTTCCATGACCATAGGCAGCTCCCGATGGGAGGATGGGCCGCATTTCCAGGTGCTCCCAGGGCCCAGGTGCCCCTCCCTGCCAGGTGAGCATGTGCCCTCTTTCACCAGAACAACCCACTCACGGTCAACAGAGCATGACTCGTATTTCTTACAACCCTAGCTGGTCCCCAACATTCTCTTTCTGCCCCATCAATCCCAGGGCTCACATGAGGGCACTGGACTCCCGGCTTCAGAACATGTATGTGCCCAGGCCTGCACTTGAAGAGTCACTGCCAACAGGGCACCGCCAGCCAGGACAGGCTGCCCCAGCTCTGCCCTGTGCCACCAGCACCACCCAGCCAAGCGCCACCCTCTTTCTATCTGTTAATTCTTTATAGCAACTAGATTGGGCTGGGAGCTTTTTCTCCAACTGTGCCCTACACATGTGCACACATGATAAGACAGAGATCTATGCGTTTCCACACACTGAGCATATCTGTGTGGCCCTTGCCCCAAAAGCCCCCAGGAGCCATTCCCAGTTAAAACCCACGCCCAGTAGGTGTGGCTCAGTGGTTGAGCGTCGACCTGTGAACCAGGAGGTCACAATTCGATTCCCGGTCAGGGCACATGCCCGGGTTACGGGCTCGATCCCCAGTGAGGGGCGTGCAGGAGGCAGCCGGTCCATGATTCTCTCTCATCGTTGCTGCTTCTCTCTCTCTCTCCCTCTCCCTTGCTCTCTGAAGTCAATACAAATATACTTTTAAAAAACCCAGCCGGCTAGATGACCACTATCCTGACTTCTAACATCATCAATTAGTTTTGCCAGTTTCTATACTTTGCATAAACGGAATAAACTGTACATATTCTTTTGTGTGCTTCTTTTGCTCAATGTCATATCTCCGTGAGTATCCATGTTGTTACATTTACGGTAGCTCATTGATTCTCATTCCTAGACAGTAAGGATTGAATTTGTTTCTCCCTCCTCCATGGACACCAGGGCTCTTTCCGGTTGGGGCCACTATGAAGAAGGCTGCCATGAACAGGAATCTGGTGGAAAGCTTTTTGTGGAAACATTAGCTAGTTTGAAACTCACACTAACCATGGTCATGGTTTTGTTTTGTTTTCAAATCCAACGTTACAGACTGTGATGTGAAAAGCAGAAATCGCCTCCCCCATCTCTGCCTCCTTTCAACACCTTTGTCGTCAGCCCTATTAAGTTCCTCGGGCTTTCTTCCAGAAATGTCTTAAGCACATAAACACACACGCATACAAATGAGCTCACTCTTTCTGCACTTGGGTTTTCTCTCGGGGAGATTGCATTAGTCATGATGGGCTGGTGGAGGCTGAGGTCATGCAAAGCATTCCCAGTCTCAGGGGGTGAAATGTCCCTCCCGCTCCAACTGCACGTCTGACCAGGTCGGTACGAAGGCCGCACTCACCACTGTTCCCCGGAGGCCCAGACCCCATCTCAATTCTTGTGTCCGCAACCACTGGGGCAGGGGGTGGGGGTGGCGTGTGCTGGCATTTCAGGTGTCCAAGCAGAAGGGACATGTCACCTCTGCTCAGATCTCATCAGCTGCAAGCCACGTGCCCACACTTACCTTCAAAGTGCAATTCTATCCTGTGTGGGGAGAAATGAGAGAGGCGGGACTTGGGAACATCTTTAATAACTACCACAGAAATCTATCTTTCTCTTTCTTTCTTTCTTTTTTAAATATATTTTTATTGATTTCAGAGAGGGAAGGAGAGGGAGAGATAGAAACATCTCTATATATAAAAGCCTAAGCGACCAAACGACTGAACGACCGGTCGCTATGAGATGCACTGACCACCAGGGGGCAGACGTTCAACACAGGAGCTGCCTCCTGGTGGTCAGTGGGCTCCCACAGCCAACCTCCCGTGGTCCCTCCCCCCCTGCCAGCCAAACTCCCATGGCCCTGATCTGCCCCAGGGACCCTACTCATGCACAAATTCGTGCACCGGGCCTCTAGTCAATGATGAAAGACAATCATGGATCAGCTGCCTCCTGCATGCCCCCTACTGGGGATGGAGCCCGCAACCCAGGCATGTGCCCGGGGCTATATTTCTTTTTTAGTAAGTGACCAGTTCCTGACCTTTGCCTATGTCCTGTTGATTACTGGTCTTAGTTCTCATTAATTAGATCTCTTTGTATTTTAAGAAAAGCAGCTTGTAGTCTGCCATGTGTATTTCAAAGATGTTCTTTTGGTCTGTATTTCTCTTTTGTCTTTAGTTATGGTACTTTTGTTTTCACAGACATTTTAAATGTCATATAATTAAACTAACCCATTTTTGCTTTGTGGATCCTGGGTTTGGAAACACTTGTCTTAAAAGACTTTTCCCAGCCAAAATATATTTTTTAATCACTATGTTTCTTTCTTTGTTTCTTTTTGCCATGTTTCTTTCTAAGACTTTTATCTTTCTTTACTTCTGGAGGACAGGCTGGTGTTACGAAAACTCATTTCTTAAGGAAAGTGAGTAAACACGGAAACACACTCTTACATTATCTGGCTTTAACACTCTTTTCCTAAAGTCACTCCATTTTTTTCTCCAGGAAAATATCATGACTGACCTCATTACACTTGGGACAATGGACCCGGGTAAATAGGTCAAGAAAACTAAGGATAGTTACTTGGTATTCCCTTTTTCCTAGGCATGGAAACTTCAGAAATCACAAACTACCGTCTTTTTCCGTGTACAAGACGCAATTTTTTTCTAAAATCGTTAGACTGAAAATCGAGGGGCGTCTTATACACGGAAGTCAGCTGAGGAGGGAACTGTGAGGGTGTGTAGCTGCCCAGACCTTGTCAAACAGGCTTCCTCCAATCACGAGCCTTATTGTCACTGACGGCAGCTGATGCCGTAATGGGAGGTGGAGGTGGAGAGTGCGCAGTTGCAACAGGGACCGGAGCGTTCTGAGCCCATAAAGACGTCAAAAAATAAAAAGATAAATACCCGTAAGCGATTGTCTTACTCTGCAAAATTCAAACTGAATGCAATCAGCTGTGCAGAGAGCATGGCAACAGAGCTGCAGAGAGACCACGTGGGCCTCCTCCCACTGAGTGTAGGATCAGACAGCGGAGAAAACAGGAAGAACAACTCCTGAAGATGCCAAAAAAGAAGAAGGCCTTAGAGGAAAACCAGCAACATGTTTAAAATATTGATTTCTTAATTTTGGATTGGAAAAGTGGGGTATCTTATACACGGAAAAATACAGTAAAAGCCTATGATACCTACATTTAAGTAAAAGAAGCGGGGCGGGGGGTGGAACTATATATTCTCAGATGTATATAGAAATGGCACTGCTTTCTGGCTTAAACTTTGACAAGCATATAAGTGCTCCAAACTGGAAACGCCTCAACTGTCCACTAATGTCAGAAAGATGAACTAAACCATGTGGTACTCACACCGTGGGACACTACACAGCAGGAAGAGTGAACACGGGAGCTACAGGCCACAACACTGTGTTTAGTTCCCCTTCAATGCCTGCGGTGTCATTGATTTCTCTAAAGTTCAAACAGGCAAAGCTAAGCCATGTTGTTTAAGAATGCATGCAGGAGTGGGCAAAAGATAAGAAAAAGCAAGGAAATAATTACTATAAAAGTCAGGAGAGCCCAGCTGGTGTGGCTCAGTGGTTGAGCACCGACCCATGAACCCGGAGGTCAGGGTTCGCTTCCCAGTCAAGGCACAGGCCCGGGTTGTGGGCTCCATCCCCAGTGTGGGGTGTGCAGGAAGCAGCCGATCCATGGTTTTCTCTCATCATGGATGTTTCTATCTCTCCCTCTCCCTTCCTCTCTGAAATCAATAAAAATATATTAAAAATTTTTTAAGTTAGGAGAAAGGAATTATTGCTTTTCCTTGTCTTTCTTCTCTTTCTTTTTGAGGGATTATTTCTTGAGGACAGACGCGGGCTGTGACTGGGAGGGGCACCTGGAAACTTCGAGGGTGGGGCCCATGTCCTAGTTCCTGATCTGGGTGCTGTTGACACGGGTGTTTGCTTTATAAACATTTCTTAAATCACAAGTGTAAGTTTTAGACACCTTCCTGGGTTATTTTACTTCACAGTAAGAAAGGTTTAAAAAACACCCAGCAGGTTACACAGAGCTGCATGACAGGAGCAATTCAGAGCAGATCAGAGTATTTGTGGGGTCCCCTTTCTCACGTGGGGGAATTCGGGAAATTTAAACTGCAGACAAACACCGCACAGTGTTGTCAGGATATTTCAAGTTCTCACAGAACATGCTCATCCTAAAAAAATTCTTCATTGTTTATTGGAAATTCAAATGTAACTTGGCTTTTGTATTTTTATTTGCTAAATCTGGCCACCCGAACTGTCTACTAGGAGTCAAGTATCAGAACAAAAGACAAGCCCTGGTTGGTTTGGTTCAGTGGATAGAGCGTCGGCCTGCGGACTGAAGGGTCCCAGGTTCGATTCCGGTCAAGGGCACATGCCCGGGTTGCAGGCTCGATCCCCAGTAGGGGGCATGTAGGAGGCAGCCGATCCATGATTCTCTCTCATCATTCATATTTCTATCTCTCTCTCCTTCTCCCTTTCTCTCTAAAATCAATAACATATGTTTAAAAAAAAAAAGACGCTCCTAGTACCCTCATCACTTAGGAATTTACAAGAGTTTCAGGAGCTCTGTGCCAGGAACTGGGGACAGAGACCAATATATCTATTTTCTATGGTCTCACAAGATGTACTTGCATTAAAATTATATACATTTTAAATATATTTACATCACATTTCTAAATTGAAGTAGACGGGCCCGGCTGGTGTCACTCAGTGGTTAGGCATCAACCTATGAACCAGGAGGTCATGGATTGATTCCTGGTCAGGGCACATGCCCAGGTTGCGGGCTCGATCCCCAGTGTGGGGCATGCAGGAGGCAGCCCATCAATGGTTCTCTCTCATCATGGATGCTTCTGTCTCTCTCTCCCTCTCCCTTCCTCTCTCTGACATCAATAAAAACATATTTTTTTAAAAACTGGTGTCACAGCCAAGGCAGGTTTGGCTCAGTGGATGGAGCGTCGGCCTGTGGACTGGGGGGTCCCAGGTTCGATTCCGATCAAGGGCATGTACATTGGTTGCGGGCACATTCCCAGTGGGAGGTGTGCAGGAGGCGGCTGATCGATGTTTCTCTCTCATCGATGTTTCTGGCTCTCTACCTCTCTCCCTTCCTCTCTGTGGAAAATCAATAGAATATATTTTTTAAAAAATTAAAAAAAAAAAACTGGTGTCACATTGCACACATTTGGTCGAGAGCTACATATCTACCAAATTAAGAGTAATAGAAATTGTTTTTAATATTGTTATATGTTGTAAAATGTTGTTTATAATGTTTACATTTTCAAGTATTGTTCAATTTTTC
The DNA here is from genome assembly GCF_000412655.1 of Myotis brandtii. Lineage (NCBI taxonomy): Eukaryota > Metazoa > Chordata > Mammalia > Chiroptera > Vespertilionidae > Myotis > Myotis brandtii. The sequence goes on along the minus strand of NW_005370552.1, from coordinate 2,261,542 downwards.
GCTGATGTCCCTCGGCTGCCATGTTGTGAAAAATCCCTTTAATTCATGAGTCCTTTCAGATCCATGAATTGGGGCTCTGAGAGAAGCAGAAGAACGGACACTCGGCCCCCGGGGGCGGGGGACTGCTTATCCTCCTGTTCTGAGAGAAGAGCCCTGGCGAGTTCCACGATGATGTCTTTTCTCTTACCAAGCCCTGCAGTCCCTCCTGCTCACACTCTGAAACGCTCCTCATCTCTGATGCCTCAGGCAGCACAGCCCACAAGCCTCCACAGCCTGTGGCCATGGTTACCTTCTGTTTGATGGACACAGGATGTCTAAACATCCTGTCAGTAATGGGAGGGGATGTTCAAGGTCACGGCCAGACTGTGCCAATGCTGACGAGCTGGTCCTCAGCCGAGCGGTGCCCTTGTGTGCAGAAGTGTGTTTTGTAGCCTGTGGGCTCTCTGGAATGTGGGGCGCAGGGCAGGGGCCCCTCTTGCCCAGATCTAAGGCTGGGACTCGCTGTGAGAACCTGAGCAGATCAAAGCCAATTCCAGAAGCAGGTCCTCACCCAGGACTTTGGCAAGGGTGGGTTTGACAAGCTTTCCACCAGTTCTACAAACATGAGGCATTTCCATCAGAGCTAAAGTTCAATGTCAACCAGGGCCCTAGTCACTGTGGCTCAGTGGATAGAGCATCAGCCGGCGGACCAAAGGGTCCAGGGTTTTATTCCAGTCAAGGGCATGTACCTCGGTTGCAGGCTCTTCCTGGGCCCAGGTGCTGGTTGGGGCTCATGCAGGAGGCAACCCATGGATGTGTTTCTCTCACATCGATGTTTCTCTCTGTCTCTCCCTCTCTCCCACCCTCCCTAAAAATCAATGGGAAAATATCCTCGGAGGAAGATTAACAAAAATAATAATAATAATAATAATAACCAGGAAAAGAGTCATGCTGGCTTGGCCACACCCCACCCCATGGAGCCCCTCACTGAGGCCTTCCCTGGCTCCTCCCCACCACCAGGTAAGGAGAGAAGGGGGTGCTCCTTCTACAGTTCCTACCCCCCCTTGATTGGGGAACACCACTTCCCACCCTCCAATGGAAGTGACCTTCTCTCTTCAATTCGGGGATAATTTACAAAATATTGAAGCTTCACACCCCCAGACTAGGGGCCTGGCAGCTGACCAGGAAGGGGTACGAGGCCTGGCCTGGACTTTGTTCCGGCTGCGTCTCCGCCCTGCCTGCCCCTTCAGCAGCTGCCAAGGTCCAGCTTCCTCAGGGTGTGCCCAGAGCGCCTCGCCCGCCCCCACCCCCCACTGAAGGGATCAGGGAACCTTCTCTGCTGTTCCTTTGAGCCATGAGCTGAGAGCCCCGACCATTTCGAAAGCTGCGGAGGGCTTCTCACCTAGGGAGGCGGCCGCAGGCTTCCACCCGTGGCTCCATGAACGGGGCCTGTGGCAACTGGTGATCATGCTCACCGAGGCTTTTCCAACATAAGTCTCGCCCTGACCGGTGTGGTTCAGTGGATAGAGCATCGGCCTGCGGACTGAAGGGTCCCAGGTTCGATTCCGGTCAAGGGCACGTACCTTGGTTGCGGGCTCATCCCCAGTAGGGAGTGTGCAGGAGGCAGCTGATCGATGTTTCTAACTCTCTGTCCCTCTCCCTTCCTCTCTGTAAAACATCAATAAAATATGTTTTAAAAAATAAAAAATAGAAATAAATAAACTTAAGTCTCTGTATGTCACAAAAGCCCGTCTCTAAACCATTCCAGCCCAGCGGTGTGGCTAAGCATCTACCTGTGAACCAGGAGGTCACGGTTCGATTCCCGGTCAGGGCACAGGCCCGGGTTGCAGGCTCCATCCCCAGTGTGGGGCACATAAGGCGGCTGATCCATGGTTCTCTCTCATCATGGATGTTTCTGTCTCTCTCCCCCTCTCCCTTCCTCTCTGATATCAATATGTATTTTTTAAATATTCCATTTTATTGTAATAATTACTGATTATACATTTAAAATAGGGTTTATTACATAAACTTGTGTACAAGAATGTTGAAATCATGTCATAGGTAGTGAGACTTAGGTGTCAGACAAGATGAATGAATCCCAAGTCAATGCAGAGTTCAGGCTGCCTCCTGTGTCTACATCTCCCCATCCCCAGCCGTCTCCACGTGGCTTCATCCTCAGCTCTCTGCGGGTTTTTTAGGAGAGAAATTTAATGTTTTGTTTCAGAAAGTGACAATTTTGCTGCTGTGTCCCCAGCTCTCAGAATGGTGCCTGGAATGTAGTTAGATGCTCAGTCAATAGCCACCGAATGGCTGAAGCGATTCTCTTAACATTTATTGGGGTTTACATGAATCAGAGTCCTGATCCAGAAGCATTATAGCCTGCTCAGCAACAGAAGTTTGTTGGGGTTTTTAAATATATATTTTTATTGATTTTAGAGAGGAAGGGAGAGGGCGAGAGAGAGAACCATCAATGATGAGAGAGAAGCATGGATCAGCTGCCTCCTGCACGCCCCCTACTGGGGACCGAGCCCACAACCCAGGCATGTGCCCTGACTGGGAATTGAAACATGCCCTCCTGGTTCATAGGTCAACGCTCAACCACCGAGCCACACTAGCCGAGCTGTTGGTTTTTTCTGTAGATTATAAGAGTAATTTGGAAAACTTGAAAATTTAGAAAAGTAGAGAATTTGGAAGCAACCGAAAAGTACGAAGAGAGGGAGTCCTCATGTCTTACTACTCCGGGCTACTGCGAACAGTTAAAGGTTTTAAGGACTGCAATTAATAAGTAATCTGCATTCATCACTGAAATCCAAAAAGAGGCAAAAAAAAAGGAGGAAGACATGGCATTCTCAAAGGAATGGCTCAGGCTCTGAGCTTGAGAGAAAGCAGTTTGCAGTTAGCAGGGCTTGCTGGGATGCTGCTCCGACTCTTACAGCTCAGAGCCCAAAGACAAGGTCTGGCCCAGCCCCCAGCACGTCTAACTGTTTAAAAGGTATACATCAGGAGCCAACGGGCGACATCTGTAATACTCTCTATGGTAAAGGTGAATTTTTTAAAATCTGAAAAAATATATACATCAGAATTAAAAGTCTATGTGATTTAAATCATGCTGAAATTTTATTAATCTGAAATGTTAATTAAATCTTGGGAAATGTTTTTGTAAATAAACTAGAGGCCCAGCGCACAAAATCGTATGCAGGTAGGGTCCCTAGGCCTAGCCTGCGATCAGGGCCATCTTCTGCCCACTCGCCAGTCCCCAGTCCCACCTGGTTCCCTGTGGTTCCTCGTTTGCCATCCAGTGATGGGAGCCTGCAGGCCGGGTGGAGGGACCGAGAGGTGGTCAATGCACCTCATAGTGACTGGTCCAGTAGTCATTCTGGTTGTTACAGCGTTACGGTCACTGACTTTTTATATATATAGATAACTTTTTGCATTCTTAGTGGTGAGTGTCCATCTGGGTTCCATTGTAGAGAATCAATATCCTGTTTCCTGTATAAGTGTGTGTGTGTATAGATATCATACATACATATAGATTCAGGAGTAATAGGAATTGCTTGCTGTCTCCTAGTGTTCCCTAGCCACCGTGTGGTGCCTCTGGAACCACAATTTGGCACACAGAGAGCAGCAATAAGGACAGCCATCCTCAATGGGACATGACACTCGGGTCCGTGTAAATCTCTTACAGTCATGCGGTCTGGAAGGAAGGGTTTGGCAAGTTCATTTGTCTCTTCTTTCACCTCAAGCCTCTGCTGCTCAGCTCCCGCCTGCCCCGCTAGCAGTGGCCACCTCCCAGGCCGAGGAGGCGCAGCCACAGGCTTCCAGAACAAGGGGTGAGCATGGACAGCAGTCATTTCCTGGGCCTGAGAGGTGTCAGGCATGCAAGCGGCTGTCCCTACCAGGGCTTGGCTCAAGGCTCAGGGCTATGCGGGTCCTGACCACTGGGTCTCCGGACAGAGGTACCTGTGCAGCATCCACCATGCGGATTCGGCGTGCTCTTGTGGTATGTGGCACAAGGATGGGCAGCTTCCTTTGCCACCTGGGGCAGCCCAGCGCATCTTGTAGGCCCACCCAGGACAGGGCAATGAGAAGCTCCTACAAAGAACGAGGTCAGGCAATCAATCACCTTTCTTCCTAGGCCACAGGCTCGCTTCGGAAGCCACCTGCCAGGGGCATGGCCGGGGGGGCAGAGATGGCCTGGCCTCTGCAATGCTGTCTTGTGGGAAGACAGGCCCCATTCCACGCGGGCTTTACAGCATTGTTGTGGCGAGGAGCTGGCTGCTTGCCCAACCACCTCACTGAAGGCAGCCGGAGCTGGGAAGGAAGCCAGGAGACGGTTGGCTGTGTGTGCGGTCCCCTGGCCCTGGGACGGGGTGGGGGACACAGGGTGGACATGGAGAGCTCCATAGGCACCCGCCCCATTCCCAGGATTCCTGGGAGAAGACCATGGATGCGCTGGCCAGGAGTCACAGTCTCCATTCCTCCTTTCCCAGCCCGCATCTCCTCTGCTGGAGGCCAGAGGAACATGGCCAACAGCGCCATGCATGTGAATGGGCAACATCCAGACTATGGAAGCCCTACAGGACAAAATGGCTCAGGCTCTTCACCAGACAAACTATAAGAAAAAGAAAGGGGTGGAAGGAGGGAAAGAGGTGCAAAGTGATTTAGGAGACATTTGTGATTAGCATAAAAGTTCGGATCATGGTTCCTTCTGGGGGAGGGAGGAGCTGTGATTTGGTGGGAAACATGAAGGCGTGTCCAGGGTGCCTGGCAAAGCTCTTTCTTGACCTGGGTGGTGGTTCCCAGCATGTTCAGCTCAGATTAGTTCATTTGTTTTGCTGTGTCTGTGTTTTATTTTACAGTAAAAAGGGTTTTTTAAAAATATCCCCTGGCACGTCAACTTGCTGCCTAATTAAAAGGACTTTGTTTTGCTGTTCTTTGGACCCAGAAACCCTCAAGTTTCTGGTATCTGTGGTGGCCACACCACTCATGCAGATGTTTTCCAGATGTCGGTCAGATGTTCTGGCTATTCTGGGGCAGCTGTGATTTTACAGCTTGTCATTGCAAATCATCATTTTCCCTTAAATCCCAGGGTCTTGACGAATAACATCTAAATGAACTAAAACATTCAGCATTTTTAAGATCTTAGGGCTGAAAAAAGAAACACTCCCTCATAAAGTTGAGATCACAGTGACCCATATTCTGCTGAGGGAAAACTGTGTGTGCATGTTCCGGTCAGGAGGCCTGGGGCCAGAGGCTGGGAGAAGAAGAGAAGAAGAGAAGAAGAGAGGTAAATTGTAGGGAGCGGCTCTAGAGTTAAGCCTGTGATTGGCCTGTGGCAGAGCCACAGACAAGTCCCAGCTTGGAGGGCAGAACCCTCTTAGCTTAATTAAGTTTAACCTTATAGCGCCCTCTAGATCCTTCCTGGGCAGCTAATGGGTTGTGGGAGGTGCAGCAAGTGCCGCCAAAACAAGTGAAACTCACAAGAACATTGTAACTATGTTGACCACAACCTTGTTTTTCTCTGACTATAAAATAAAGCCTCCGCTTGCTGGCTGGATCCTTCTCTGTGGCCTCATCCAGGCACAGGAGATCCACCAAGCCCCAGCTGTATTCTCTTTGTCTGTCTTTTCTTTAATCCTTCGCCGCCCCCCCACCCCCACCCTCAGGCTCACCGAACCCTTAGCTGTGCTGGCTCGGCACAGAGAATATTCCTAGACCCCTTTTCCTGAGCAATGTCCACCTCTTTGAGGTACAGTGGTGGACATCCAGGGGACCGAAGATGGCACACAGATTCCTACTGAGGGAGGAAGAGCCGGAGGGTGGGCCTGCTCCCACAGCCACTGGGGCCAAGGGTGGGAAATACGATCAGCAGGCAAGTGTCCAGGGTAGCAGCAGAGATAGAAACGGGCAACACCAGGGCCAGGAGCTGGAGAGGACAGGAATGGGCATGCGTGGAAGGGGTGCTTTCCTTGCTGGCCAACCACTCTTGGGGGGCGGTGGTAAGATGACCTCATTTAAGGGCAGCCCTCGTCCCTTTGTCCTCTCTCACCTGGGCAGCTTGGCGGGGAGAGACCTTGTCCTCTTCCTGAGAAGGAAGGCAGGTTTGCTCTGGTCCAGTCCTCTCCCCGCGGTGCACGTTAACCAGAGCTGGTCAGGGTCACTGCGGCCGCCCAGGCCTCCTCCCCTGCATGTGCCACCTCATGTGGCAGAAGAGACTGCAGATGTGATCAAGTCAAGGATCTCACTATGGGGAGAGCAGCCTGGGTTATCCATCTGGGCCCCATGTGCTCACAAGAGTCTTTCTAAGAGGAAGCCAGGAGGGTGAGAGCCAGCTAAGGTGATGTGATGGAAGCAGAGGTCAGGGAGGAAGAGGGGGGAGAGAGAGAGAGATTGGAGGGTGCTACATTGTAGGCTTTGGAGATGGAGGGAGGGACCATGAGCCAAAGGATGCAGGCAGCCTGTGGCTGGAAAAGGCAAGGAAAAGCATTCTACCCCAGAGCTTCCTGGAGGAGTTCAGCCAACACCTTGATGTCTGGACCTCTAACCTTCCCAACTGTAAGATGATACGGTGTCGTTTGAAGTCACTGAGTTTGTGGTAACTTGTTACAGCAGCGATAGGAAACTAATACATAGGAATGGGGCAGGCTCCTGAGCCCGGCGAGGCAGGGAGTGGTAGAAGGTGCTGCTGGGCGTCTGGACGGGGATCACTAACTGGGGATGCCATGGGGCTGAGGAAGCCTGTGAGCTTGCATGGGCCAAGAAAGTGGACTTGACCTTTTCAACAGGGAGAGCTGATGCAGAGGGGTGTGGGGGAGGGAGTCTCCGGCTGTTTTCTGAGGTTGTCTCCCTTGGAGCCCAATGTCTGTGGGCCCATGCCTTCTAGCCCTCTTTCCCCCCATTGGAGGGTACCCTATTGGCCTCCCCTACATGTGACAAGGGCTGACTGCTACTGGGACAAGAAGAAATCTTGCTAGATATTAAGAGGCAATTGAGCCCTGACTGGTTTGGCTCAGTGGATAGAGCATCGGCCTGCAGACTAAAGGGTCCCAGGTTCGATTCCGGTCAAGGGCATGTACCTTGGTTGTGGGCACATCCCCAGTAGGGGATGTGCAGGGGGCAGCTGATCGATGTTTCTAACTCTCTATCCCTCTCCCTTCCTCTCTGTAAAAAATCAATAAAATATATTAATTTTAAAAAAGAGGCAATTGACATTATGAGGGGCCCAGAGGCAGTAGGATGAAATCTCTAGTGACCAAGGAATGCTGTGTTCTCACTAGAGGAAGGCTAATTACAGGCTACCTGTGACCCGGATGCTGAGTCAGTGTGGGACCCAGGTCACTGTGGTCTGGCTGCGGGGCATGAATTGGAAAGCTATGGGGACTTTTGCCTGGTGACAGAAACTCTGGAAGCTTTGGTTGCCTCGTCTGTGAAATGGGTTGAACACAGTACCTGTCTCCCAGACTTGTAACTAGGCTTAAGGAGAGAATCCATGGGACACAGCGCCTGGCACACAGAAGGCCCTGGGCGAAGGCTATCATTATGTCAAACTGCAGCCTCATAGGGAAATCAGAGAGGGGGCGGCCCGCTCTGATAAACATGTCAGGGGCAGGGAGGGAGGTGTGGCAGGTCATGTTGACACAGGATTGGCGGGTCCATCAGGAAGCCAAGCAGATGGCTCCATGTGATGCTCAGGGGTCAAGAGTAGCTGTCCAAGCCTGCCCTTGTCAAGGGCACGTGCACACCCCCAAGGGCAGACCTAGGGGCCTGACAGCCACCCAGCCCTGTCCCTGTAACATGGGGCATGTCTCTGGCCTGAGAAAAGTAGCAGGCAGTCCAGTGCCAGGGACCCATCCCGGCCTGGCCAGGGCAGGACACAGTGGAGCAGAGAGGTGGGGTCACGGCCAAGCATGGTGAGTGCCAGGCCCGAGGTAGCTGAGATCATTGGAAGATCCCAAAGGGCAAGAGCAGGACTGGACCTGAGAGAGAAGATCCAGCGTGAAGAGCTAGAGTGCAGCCTGGCCAGCGTGGCTCAGTGGTTGAGCGTTGACCTATGAACCAGGAGGTCAGGGTTCAATTCCGGGTCAGGGCACAGGCCCGGGTTGTGGGCTCCATCCCCATTTGGGGGCGTGCAGGAGGCAGCCGATCCATGATTCTCTCTTATCATTGATGTTTCTCTCTCTCCCTTCCTCTCTGAAATCAATAAACATTTATTTTCTTACAAAGAGCTGGAGTACAGAGGGAGTCCAGTGGGAGGCTGGGAAGCATTGGGCAACTCCTCACCAACCGAAGGCCTGGGCGTCCATGGAACATTCCATGGCGTCCATGGGGGAGTGTGCAGGAATCAGTTGGGCTAACTTTGTCAACAGTTCCAGGCTGTTTGAAGAGTTTGAGGAATCATTTAAACACAACTTTTACTTTTAGTGTCAATATGAACACAAAAGCCCTAACCGGTTTGGCTCAGTGGATAGAGCGTCGGCCTTCGGACTGAAAGGTCCCAGGTTCGATTCTGGTCAAGGGCATGTACCTTGGTTGCGGGCACATCCCCAGTGGGAGGTGTGCAAGAGGCAGCTGATCGATGTTTCTAACTCTCTATCCCTCTCCTTTCCTCTCTGTAAAAAATCAATAAAATATATTTTAAAAAAAAATATGAGCACAAAAGGCACGAGAAGAACATGTTGTTTTACAGAGTTGACCTTGCACCACGTGTACTCCGTGGAAAAGGGGCATAAATGCCTTTGCAGTGGGAAGTCTGACTTCACGAACACGACCAGACAACCGCCCGTTCCTACCAGTCCTGCGCTTCTACTGTGTCTGGGAAGAAAATCTGACATTATTCTGTTCAAATGAAAGATAACTTTAGAGTCAGACAAACAGTTGTCTCTGGGACAGAATGGGTCACCTCATTGCCTAACACGGCTATGACCTCAGGTTGGACTCAACAGGAATTTTCACATCGTTGAAAACTACATTTTTCATCAGCGCCAAGAGAAAGTGCAAGCATTGTGGAGGTCTGTTCCAAAGCCTCCTAAGAATCAACCAATGGGCTTGGGTGAAACTTTGCCTCTTATCTAAATTCAAACATGAAAAGTTGTTCCTATCATTATTAAAACGTTTTATGAAAACACTGTGGGAGAGAGCTGACTGATTAAAGAAACATTTTTATTTCTTCTGAGCCATCAAGGACACGCTGCTAAAACTGCTGGCAGGTCTCCTCAAAATCCAGGCTGGGGCGAAAGTAGGTTTACAGTTGTTTGTATGGAAAATTACACAATAATCATCATAATAAAAGGCCAGAGGCATCACGACCGAAACGACCAAACAACCAGTCACCATGAAGTGCATGGAGCACCTCTCGGTCCCTCCCCCGCCGCCCACAGGCTCCGATTGCAGCAAGGCTGGCGGGCGGGGAGGCAGGCGCGGCGAGGTGCACACAGGTGGGCAGGGCCGCGCGATTTTGTGCGCTGGGCCTCTAGTTAATAAATAATAATATGAGAATAAACTCTGTGTTTCATGTACTCACAACTGTAAACCTATTGATGACATTGCTAAGCCTGTGAATCTACCCTTGGACCGCCTACTTCACAGTCATTAAGAAAGATCTTTAGAAGAAAAAGGAAAAAAAGAAAGAGCTTTATGGCGCTAGCTCGTTTGGCTCAGTGGATAGAGCGTCGGCCTGCAGACTGAAGGGTCCCGGGTTCGATTCCAGTCAAGGACACATACCTCAGTTGCAGGCTCCTGGCCTTGGTCGGGGGCATGCGGGAGGCAACCAATCGATGTGTCTCTCTCACATCAATGTCTCTCTCTGTCTCTCCCTCTCCCTTCCACTCTCCCTAAAAATCAATGGGAAAAATATCCTCAGGTGAGGATTTAAAAAAAAGAAAAAAGAAAAAGCTTTCTAGGTTAAGCCACAGTTGGCGAGAGGGGTGTTTCGTTACCAGGCTGTTGTGTAGCCTTGAGCATCCTCCCTGACGTCTCCACATGTGCAGAGCCAGTGCTGGGCGCCAAAGGCAGGCTGGCTGTGCATGATCCCGCTCAGGACTTGTTTTAAGCAAAAATTTAGAAATAGCCCTGTTAGGAGAGTAGAGGTTGGGAAAATGGGATCAGGGTATGTAAGAAGGCCCAGTCTTCATCAGCATGACAGGAAGTCACAAATAATGTTTAAACTTAGGAAATAAAATCTAGTGGCTTAAGTGTGTTCATTAGAAATAGGGAGATAGGCTCCTGGTTCATGTATTTCATAGATGTGTGTGACCTTAGCTAAAGTCAACTTTCCAGAATTTTCAGGAATTCGCCTTGGGATTTGATTACTGAATTAAAATATCATCTATTTTCTTTTTTTTTTTTTAAGAAATAGGGAGACAGATATCAGGAGAAAGAGAAAAGGCCTGCAAGTGTCTGCGATGGTGGAAAAGTGAAGGAGGGAGGGCAGGTGAGGGCAGTCCGACTGCCCTGATGCATTATGAGCCTTTCAGCTCCACTTGAGTTATTTATTTATTTATATTTTTATTGATTTTTAGAAAGAGAGGAAGGGAGAGAGAGAGAGGGAGAGGGAGAGAAACATCTATGTGGGAGCAAAACATCGATTAGCTGCCTCATGCACCACCACCCCCTACTGGGAATTGAGCCTGAAACCTAGATATGTATCCTGACTGGGAATCGAACAGGCAGCCTTTTGGCCAGGGCCCACTTGTCTCTTTTTAAAAAAAGAACACATATTCTCTGATAAAAATCTTAAATTAATTCAAAACAACAAAAATGTTAAAATGTTACAGATTTGGAGACAATTCTCACTAATTAAACCATGCTAAAGAGAAACAAACCAAAAAAAAAAGTGATTATGTGAGACATTACTCATTAACATGCTCTAATATCTGTATATATAAAAGGCTAATATGCAAGGTGACCCCTTGGGAGTTCGACCAGGAGACTGGGAGTTCAATTGCTCACTATGATGTGCGCTGACCACCACAGGTCGGCGTGAAACTAAGAGAGGTCCCAGCTGGCAGCTGGAAGACCCCCATTGGCCCTGATTATTGGCCAGGCCTAGGGACCGTACCCATGCACGAATTTTGTGCACCGGGCCTTTAGTCATTTAATAATTCTAAAAGTAGGTGGAAGTTATCAAGACAAGGCTGTTTGAGGTAGACGGTGACGTGTATTTGTAACGAACACGGGAAATGTGGAGACAAAGTTCAAGGGGTCAGTCTATCAGTTTGCTGTTACTAGTTCTGTGCATGTCACATGCTCAGTCTTACACCTGAATCTTTCTTTAGATCTCTGCCATAGAAAAGCTCAACATCGCAGCTGGGAAGCCAAGAGTAACCAACAATCGCAAAGCATAGAACAGCACAAGAAAAGAATCAAGAGGAGCTGAGTGGGCGTTGGTATGGTCGGGCACGGCTCTGGGCAATGTGGGTTTGCCCTGGGCTGTAAAGAATGAATGGTGTTTCAGGAGGCAGCAAGAAGGAGGGTGGGGTTCCAGGTAAAATAAATAAGACAAACAAAGTCATTAAGGAGGAAAGACCGGGTCAAGGTGGTGGAGTGGGTAAATGCTTAGCTTGCACAGTCTAAGCTCTGTTCCTTCGTCTGCTAAAGAAATAGTGTCAAGCTGTTATAGCTTACCATCATCCCTTTGCATTTAAAAAAAATACAGGAAGAGCCCAGCCCACGTAGCTCAGTGGTTAAGCGTTGACCTATGAACCAGGAGGTCATGGTTCAATTCCGGGTCAGGGCTCAATCCCCAGTGTGGGGTGTGTAAGAGGCAGCTGATCAGTAGTTTTTTCTCATTGATGTTTCTCTCTGTCTCTCTCTCTCCCTTCCTCTCTCTGAAATCAACAAAAAAAAATGTTTTAAAATGGGGATTCATTTAAAAAAAGAAAAGAAAGAGAAAAACCAAGAACCCAGTAGGGAAAAGGACAAAGGATATAAGCAGGTGTCATTCACACACACACCCCACAATGCAGAGGGGTCTTAAATACATGAAAGGATTTGTTGCACACTAAGAGAAATAGCCAATAAGTTCCATTTTCGATAACTCACTGTGTGGCGGACAGAATGCTAAGATGGCGCCCCAAACTCTCACCCCATGGTGGGCAGTCACCTTCTCGTAGTTATTCTCTCAAGTCATCTAGGTGTTGCTGCAAAGGGCTTTTGCAGATGTGACTAAGTTCCCAAATCAGGTGATCTTACAATGGTCCGGGTGGGCCTGACCTAATCTAACAAGCCCTTTAAATAGAGGTCTAGAGCCCAGCCAGCATGGCCCAGTAATTGAGCATCGACCTATGAGCCAGGAGGTCACAATTTGATTCCTGGTCAGGGCACATGCCCGGGTTGTAGGCTCGATCACCAGTGCAGTAGTCAGCCGATCAGTGAGTCTCATCATTGAGGTTTTTCTCTCTCTCTTCCTCTCCCTTCCTCTCTGAAATCAATTTATATATATATATATACACTAGAGGCCCAGTGCACAAAATTTGTACACTCGGGGGTGGGGGGGAGGATATATATAGAGAGAGAGAGAGAGAGAGAGAGAGATCACAGCCAGAGAAGTCAGAAATCCAAGCACAAGAAGGATTTGATTCGGTGCTGTTTGCTTGAAGGTGGAAGGGGCCATGTGGCAAGGAATGTGGGCAGCCTCTAACAGTGATGGCGAGCCTATGACACGCGTGTCAGAGGTGACACGCGAACTCATTTTTTTGGTTGATTTTTCTTTGTTAAATGGCATTTAAATATATAAAATAAATATCAAAAATAGAAGTCTTTGTTTTACTACGGTTGCAAAGATCAAAAAATTTCTATATGTGACACGGCACCTGAGTTAAGTTAGGGTTTTTCAAAATGCTGACACGCCGAGCTCAAAAGGTTCGCCATCACTGCCCTAGGAGCTGAGAGTGGCCCCAGCTGACAGCCTCGGGCCTACAGTCACAAGGAGCTGAATTCCACCAACAGCATAACCAGCCGGGAAGCAGATATTTCACCAGAGCCTCTAGACAACACCTTGCTTTTAACCTTGGGACACCCTGAGCAGACTGCAGCCACGCCATGCCAGCCTTGACCTCCAGAACTGCGAGCTAATAAAGGGGTATTGTTCGAAGCCACTGAGTTCGTGGTAATGTTACGCAGCCATAGAAAGCTAATATGCTGTGCTTAAAAGGGTGTGGAGAAACTGCCGCATTCATTCATTGCCAGTCGGTGTGTAAATAGACATAACCTCTATTGAGCGCAAGTTGGCAATACCTATGGAAATTAAAGTTGCTCATCCATTTGACCCAGCAACTCCACCTTTAAGGATTCATCTTACAGATAGACTCACTCATATGCAAGATGATCTCTAAGCGATATTCATTGCAGCATTGTTTATAACAGCAAAGGATGGTGTGCAACCTAAATGCCTATCAATAATAGCCTAGCAAGCTCAGCCGGTATGGCTCAGTGATTGAGCATCAACCTATGAACCAGGAGGTCACAGTTCGATTCCTAGTCAGGGCACATGCCTGGGTTGTGGCCTTGATCCCCAGTGTGGGACGTGCAGGAGGCAGGCCCCTCATGAATGATTCTCTCTCATCATTGCTGTTTCTCTCTCTCTTTCCCTCTCCCTTCCTCTCTAAAAGCAATTAAAAAAAGATAGTAGGCTAGCGAAATATGTGAAGGTGCAGCCCCCAGAATGAGGCCACTCCAGATACACTGATAGGAAGAGCTCCAAGAATTTTTTTTTTAATATAAAAGCTAGAGGCCCAGCGCGTGAAATCGCACGAGACCCAGACCTGGCTCACTGCGGGACCCAGCATCAAGTCCTGCCGGCGCCACGGGGCCCATCAATGCACCTCCTGGTGATCGGTCTTTGGTCGTTAGGGCGTTACGACCACTGGGTTTTTATTATACAGGTGGAAGGTGTAGGTTGTGTGTAGAATTCTACTATTTATGTGGGGCCAACAAATACATATGATCAGACATGTTAGTAAACGCACAGAATATTTCAGGAAGATACACAAGGTCCCAAAGCTGGCTTTTCAGGAGAGGCCGGCTGACTAGAGGACAGAGGAAAGTGGAAGACTATTGTCTTTTGAGAACAAAGAAGGTGTGTGTATTGTTCAGAAAAATGAATCAAACAAAACAGCAAGATTAGGTCTGCCCTTGTGGGTACTTGAGACTAAAACAACAGTTCTTTAAATGAAGGGAGGAACCTGGCTGGCGTGGCTCAGTGGTTGAGCGTCAACCTATGAACCAGGAGGTCATGGTTCGATTCCTGGTCAGGGCACATGCCTGGGTTGCGGGCTCGATCCCCAGTGTGGGGCGTGCAGAAGGCAGCCAATCCATGATTCTCATCATTGATGTTTCTATCTCTCTCTCTCCCCCCCCCCTCTCTAAAATCAATAAAAATACGTTTTTTAAAAATCAGCAGGGAACACAAGAATTTCAAATCATAAAAAAATCTCACAATGTGTCACATGACAATCATTTCTGTCACTTCCAAGAACCTCAAGAATGAGGTCCCCACTCTTCCCTTGCCAACCAAGGGCTTAAGAATCCACCCCAACGTCCTCCTGAGTCCAAATCGAGGGGTTGTTTCTGTTTCGTGTCCTTTGTCAGTCCAAGTGTTACTGAAAGTAAGAGCCAAGCAAAACCCTAAAATTCCCCGGGACAGGAAGAACAAGCAGCAGCAGGCCCTGTGGCAACCGGGCTGTGCGCACAGCACTGCCTCCCGCATCCCCAGCGCCTTGGCTGGCACGCCCTCCTGGCCCAGTTTAGGGATCTGGACCGGGCAGGCCTGGCCCTGCCGGTGACCTGCCCACCGCCCTGGGCACTCCCACGGCCTCTGCCACGGTGGCACCTGGATTGGGCCACCTGCCCCAGTTGCCAGGGAAGTGGAGGGAAGTCAGCTGCTCCCAGGCCCCTGGCGAGGAGCCCTGGGCTGTCGCAGGTCCTGAGTCATCGGCCCCACCCACCACACACGTGGCCGCAGCAGGGAATCCACCGGTAAGGGCCGGGGTGGCCTCCAGCACTGGGACCTGCTTTCCTGTCAGCCTGGGACCCAACAGAAGTCCTCCAGGTCCCTCAGAAAAGAGCACATTCAAGCCCTGGCCGGTGTGGCTCAGTGGATAGAGCGTCGGCCTGCGGACCCTAGGGTCCCGAGTTTAATTCCAGTCCAGGGCACGTACGTCAGTTGCAGGCTCCTCCCTGGCCCGGGCCCTGGTCAGGGTCTGTGAAGGAGACAACCAATCGATGTGTCTCTCACATAGCGATGTTTCTCTCTGTCTCTCCCCCTCCCTTCCACTCTCCCTAAAAATCAATGGAGAAATATCCTCGGGTGAGGATTAGAATGAATGAATGAATGAATGAAGAAAAGTACTTACAAAAGAAAGACATTATTAAGGGGTAAAGAAAAAAGACAAGAGCACATTCAAGGCCTGGGGAATGGAGCCTCCCCACCCTGACAGGTGTCCGGTGCTCAGAGGCACACAAAGCACAACTCTGCCCAGGGACCAGCTGCAGGGCCCCCAGAGCAGCCGGCGCACCCAGCACTCAGGGACCTGAACCGAACCTCCTCAGTGAGGTTCTGGCCTCGCCCGACTGCTCTGACACAGCAGTTTTCCAGTTTTCCGGCCACACTTCCCGTCTCTTCTGTGACTCTGTCCTACTTCTGCCCCTTGGCCCCGGTGCGCCCAGGCTTCTGCCCTGTCCTCCCACCCTACTCATCAGTGAGCACAGCAAGCTTGGCTTAAAGGATCTTTTTTGTTGTTGTTGTTAATCCTCAGCAGAGGATAATTTTCCATTGGTTTTCAGAGAGAGTGGAAAGGAGGGAGGGAAGGAGGGAGAGGGAGAGATAGAGAGAGAGAGAGAGAGAGAGAGAGAGAAACATCGACGTGAGAGACACACATGGACTGGTTGCCTCCCGCCCCCGCCCCGACTAGGGGGTGTGGAGCAAACCGGCAACCCATGTAAGTGCCCTTGACTGGGAATTGAACCCACGTCACTTGGGTGCGCAGGCTGGTCTCTAACCACCGAGAAACACCAGCCAGGGCTCAAGGATCATTTTCTGAGACTTCAAACTGTAGTTGACCTTTGTACCACTCAGTATATTTCCCAGGGAAGAACCTTCTAGAGGATCAATAGATGTTTACTCTTACATTTCTACCTGTAGCCTGACTCAGGGCCAGGCATCGTGGCCGGCTATGCTCCTGTGCCCTCTCTCTCAGCATGCTGTACCCCCAAGAGACTCCCATGTGACCCTAAGTGTGTGGGAGGAGGGGGAAGTGTGGGGCGCCCTCCTGTCCGAGTTCCCAACAACGTGAATGTAACCAAAGGCCTCCTGCCTATGGCTTCCCTTTCAACTTTTCCCACTCTCCACCCTTTCTCTGGCCATGAGCCCAGAAAAGTAACCTTGGGACCCACTGCCATGCCTCTTCTGGCCCCGCCTCCATGTTTCTGCCCACAACTCTTGGGGAGCAGAAGGGTAAATGCTGGGTTTTCACTTCCTCTAGGTCAGATCTACCTGAAGGCCACGAGGTCTGAAGCCTGCCCAATGCTGATGGGACAGGTATTGTGTCTCCATCACAGAACTACTGTGATCAGAATGCCCCAGGATCAATAGTTATTATTATTGAAGTATAATTGGCATATCCTATATAATAAAAGACTAACATGCTAAGCATCCAACCATTTGACCAGTCACTATGAGGCACACTGACCAACAGGGAGCAGACACTCCGACTGGTAGGTTAGCTTGCTGCTGGGGTCTGGCTGATTGGGACTGGGCGAGAAGGGCCTAACATGCCCTAGAGGCCTCCTGCGGTCCCTCCCCTACCCCGATCATACACTGGTGCAAGGGACCCCACCAGTGCACGAATCCATGCACCAGGCCTCTAGTAACATTATATTAGCTTCAGTTGTACAACACAATGATTCAATATTTGTAGATATTGTGAGATGATCACCACAAGAAGTGTAGTTAACATCCATAACCATACATAGTTACAATTATTTTTCTCCTGATAAGAACTTTTAAGAGTTTCTCTCTTAACAACTTTCAAATATATATGATACAGTATTATTAACTACTAGAGGCCTGGTGCACGAAATTCGTGCACTCGGCTGGGGGGGTGGGCTCAGCCTGGCCTGCGTCCTCTCGCAGTCCAGGACCCCTCACTCCTTACCGCCCACCTGCTCACTGCTCCTTAGCACTGCTGTGGAGGCGGGAGAGGCTCCCGCCACTGCTGCTGCACTCCCCAGCCCTGAGCCCAGCTTCTGGCTGAGAGGTGCTCCCCTGTGGGAGCTCACTGACCACCAGGGGGCAGCTCCTGCATTGAGTGTCTGCCATCTAGTGGTCAGTGCACATCATAGCGACCGGTCGTTCCGCTGTTAGGGTCAATTTGCATATTAGGGTTTTATTATATAGGACTAGTGGCCCTGCGCACAAATCCATGTGTGAGTAGCTCGCTGCCGCTTGCCTCAGCTGGCCGACCCGCCCACTGCTGCTTGTAGCTCTCCGCCACACGTAGCTCGCTGTCCCACCTCCTGTAGCTCTCTGCCACTTGTATCTCGCTGCCCCGCCCTCTTGCTGATCAATTGTTACACATCATGGTGTAATGACCATTTGCATATTACCTCTTTATTATATAGGATAGTTACCATGCTGTACATTATATAGAAGGATTTACTTACTTTATTTTTTCCTTTTTAAAAATATTTTTTATTGATTTCAGAGAGAGAGAGAGAGAGAGAGAGAGAGAGAGAGAGAGAAACATCAGTGATGAGAGAGAATCATGGATCGGCTGCCCCCTGCACGCCCACACTGGGGATCAAGCCTGCAACCCAGGCCTGTGCCCTGATCAGGAATTGAACCCTGACCTCCTGGTTCCTAGATCAACACTCAGCCACTGAGCCACGCTGGCTGGGCAGATTTACTTATTTTATAAGTGAAAGTTTGTACCTTCTGACACCCTTCACCCATTTCTCTCACTCTCCACCACTGCCTCTGGCAACAACCAATCTGTTCTGTGTATCTATGAACTTGGTTTGGTGGGGGATTTTATGGGTTTCTTTCCCTCCCTTTTTTTGAGATTCCACATATAAGTGAGATCATATGGTATTTGTCTTTCTGTGTCTGACTTATTTCACTTAGCACACTACCCTCCAGGTCCATCCATGTTGTGCAAATGGCAAAATTTCATCTTTTTATGGCTGAGTAATATTCCAGTGTGTGTGTGCATGTGTATATATCACAACTTCTATACCCATTCATCCATTGGTGGACACCTGGGTTGCTTCTATAGCTTGGCTATTGTAAACAGTGCTGCAATGAACATGGGGGTGCATGTATCTTTTCGAGGTACTGTTTTCATTTTTTTCAGATATGGAGTTGCTGAATAAAAACTAATTCTACTTTGTAAATGTTTTAGGAATCTTCACACTGTTTTCCCTAGTGGCTACACCAATTTACATTCTCAACTACAGTGCATAAGAGTGCCCTTTGTTCTCCATCCTCACCAACACTGTTATTTCTTGTCTGGTTGGTAATACGCACTCTAGCAGGCATGAATGACAGTGACCTCATGGTGGCTTTCATTTACATTTCCCTAAAGGTTGGTGATGTTAAGCATTTTTTCATAAACCTGTTGGCCATCTGTATATCTTTGGAAAAATCTCTACTCAGATCTTCTGCCTATTTTTTAATCAAATTCTTTGTTTTGTTTTTTTGCTATTAAATTGTATGAGTTCTGGCCCCTTTGCCATGGCTCAGTGGTTGAGCATCAATCTATGAACCAGGAGGTCACAGTTCAATTCCTGATCAGGGCATATGCCCGGGTTGTGGGTTCTATCCCCAGTGTGGGGTGTGCAGGAGGCAGCTGATCCAGGATTCTCTCTCATCACTGATGTTTCTGTCCCTCTCCCTCCCTCTCTAAAATCAATAAAAATGTATCATAAAAAAAAGAAATCCCCATCTGCAAGCTCTTTGGGAACCCCGATTGAGTTCAGGAGCCTTGCTTTCATTGTTGACAATGACCTCTGACGTCACTCTGCACAACAATCCCTACCTCACACCCTACCCCTCAGAGTCCACAGGAAGCTGTGATCCAACTCTCAATGTGAACTTCAATCTTGAACTTACATCTAAAACCTTTCCTGAATCTGTGGGAGGCACCTGTCCTGACCCCCTGCTTTAAGTCCAGACCTCATCCTATATAGGCACCCACAGCCTCACCTAGCACAGGACCCCCCCCTGCCCAGACACTGCACAGGGCTTGCTGACCTAACCCTGTCCTGGCTCCATAGCCCTGACCCTCTCCAGAAAGCCTTGCCTATAATAGTGCTGGAGCCTATAGCCAGATTCTGCAGAAACCTTTCCCTGGCTTCCAACAGAAATCCATAACTTGACCCGTTTCAGGAATCTCTGACCTGATCTTTCATAGGAACCCCTAAACTTGCCCTCTGGAAACACCCTCCTGACCCTGTATAGGAAGCCCTGATGTGACTCTCTCTCTGACAGCCTTGGTCTGGAAGCCTTGCCCTCACCTTGTACAGGAGCCACTGCCCTGACTGTGGCTAGTGGCTACCACATGATACAGCGTAGCTCTGGGGAGTCCACAGAATCCTGGAGCAGGCACTGCTATAGGCTTTTCAACCCTGTTCCCCTTTCTTCCTGACTCACTCACTTTCCCAGCCTCCCTTACAATGACAGGTGGACATGTGACAGTTCTGATCAATGGAGTGAGCAAAGGGCCATATACAACTTCCAGGCCTGGCCCATAGGAACCTCTCATGGGCCCTCTTATGAGCCCTGGCTGGTGTTCTCAGTGGTTAGA
>NW_005370552.1:2235463-2239428 GCF_000412655.1 Myotis brandtii | reverse complement strand
CTTTCCCCTCCTGCTCCCTTCTCTCTCCTCCATTTCTCATCTCCTTCCCCCTCCCCTCCAGCCATCAGCTAGTCCTATGGTTAGAGGCTCCCCTGGCTTAGGGCCTCACAAGCTCATGATTCCTTAGGGCATTATCTGTGCCACAGCTGGGGCTGCTCCCCTAGTCCTTGACCCAGTTCCCTACTCTTAAGGAGTGGGGTGGAAAGGGTGGAGACACAGGGACAAGAGTCTGAGGTTGGGGAACCCTCTCTTTCTCTCTTTCATCAGGTGAACCGACCACTGACCATGCGGACGGATGTTATAAAGACTAGAAAACCCAGTGCAAGAAAAGAACACCACCAGCACTGTGGAGGCGCCACTCAGCCCATGAGGACACAGAGCATGGCCTCAGGGCAGGGGTAGGGTCCCTCTTCCCTTGGAGCCAGAAGTTTCTACAACCCAACCTGTTAGCCCCCGCACAACCCTTGGTCTGGACTTTCAAAGAGTTGTAAAATAAAGCACCAAAGTCCTGAAGTTGGAGGTGTGAGTATGAGCGGGACTGAATAAAGAGCCGTGGTAGGTGGGGTGTGCAACGGTGCCTGTGGTTCTCTGGTGATGACTGAGCTCCTCAGAGACAAAAGTGGTATCATAAGTGTTGGAGTTGAGCAAATGCTGGGGATTGTCTTGAAAAGTTACAGTTTGCTTTCCAGGAGGCAGTCTGGCAGATGTTCTAGGGAGGTATCTTATCAGTATCTTCCCCAAGACTGTAAAACATGCTTAGAACAAGAGTTATGAAGAGTTCAAAAGAGGCTTGTTTGAAAGGAGGGAGAAGGAAACTTTCTACTAACTAGAGACTCCTTGGTGGGAATTACCCCCTGAGTTGTGAAAACAGCAGGGAGGAGGAGGATGCAAGAATGTAGCCTTGAGAGTAGCTCATCTTATCCTGCAGTTTGAACAGAGGGGCTGTTGGAATCAAAGGAGCCAACAATCTTGGGGTTTAATTACCAGGGGCTTCTCATAAATTGTGGAAGGCCACCGCAAAGAAAAGGAAAGGCCTTTTTCTGTCCTTATAATAAGCTTCCTTGTAAACCACTCCCTCCCCAACCTTTAGGGTATTTGACTAAAAAAGCAGGTACCCAGGGTCCATCTCAGACTCACTAAACCAGAATCTCTGAACGTGGACCCAGGCATATGTATTTTTTGGTAACAGTTTGACTGAGATATAACTCACATGCCATAAAACTCACCCTTATAAAGTGTACAGGTCAATGATTTTTAGTCTATTCACTGAGCTTTGCAACCATCACCACTAGCTAATTTTAGAATATTTTCATCTTCCCAAAAGGAGCTTCCATAGCTGTTAGCAGTCACTCTCCATTCCCTGTCCTCCAGCCCATGGCAACCATTAATCCACTTTCTGTCTCTATGATTTGCCTGTTCTGGACATTTCATACACGTGAAATCATGTAATATGTATTCCTGTGTGTCTGGTTTCTTCACTCAGAAGAATGTTTTCAAGGCTTGTCTATGTTGTAGCCTGTGTCAGAACTTCATTCATTTTAATTAATGAATAATGTTGCATTGTACATTGTACAGATAAATCACATTTTATCCATTCATCAGTCGATGGACATTTGAGCTGTTAAAACGACAATGCGGTATTACTTCACACCTGTCAGAATGGCTATCATCAATAAATCAACAAATGACAAGTGTCATTTGTCGAGGGTGTGGAGAAAAGGGAGCCCTAGTGCACTGCTGGTGGGAATGCAGACTGGGGCAGCCACTGTGAAAGACAGTATGGAGTTTCCTCAAAACACTAAAAATGGAACTGCCTTTTGACCCGGTGATCCCACTTCTAGCAATATATCCTAAGAAACCTGAAACACCAATCAGAAAGAATGTGTGCACCCCTATGTTCATAGCAGCATTATTTAGAATAGCTAAGATCTGGAAACAGCCCAAGTGCCCATCAGTAGATGAGTGGATAAAAAGCTGTGGTACATTTATACCACGGAGCACTATGCAGCAGTAAAAAGGAAAGATCTCTTACCCTTTGAGACAGCATGGAGGGACCTGGAGAATACTATGCTAAGTGAAATAAGTCAGTCACAGAAAGACAAGGATCACATGATCTCCGTCATATGTGGAATCTCATGAACAAAATAAACTGATGAACGGAGTGGCTGTTGTCCTCAGGTGGGAGCGGAAGGGTGTGGCTGATGGGCCAGGCGAGGCCACAGGTTCCCGCCTGACCCGGCAGTTCTGGTTCCCAGTAGGACAGCCCTGGTTTCCATCCCCAACCCAGTGGCTCTAAGGGGCTGAAAGGAACAAGTTTCCATTTGACCCAAACCTCCGGAAGGACCTTTGAGGCCGAGGTGTGGCGATGTTTGCACTCACACAGCAAACTCATGTCCTTTTCCCCCTGAAATAACTGCCCGTCCAGAAGTGATCATGACCCCGGGCACAGGCTTGTACCGGCGGTGAGGACGTGGGCGCATGGGGGGGCGGGGGGACTTCGAACTCCTGTCACAGCCCCACCTCCGGGACTTGGTTGCAAATCCAGGCGGAGCTGCTGGCAGGGGGCGGGGGGCAGCCAGCTGCTCAGAGCTCGGTGCTGGGGGAGGAGGAGGGTTTTCCCAGCTGAGCAGCTGCGGGCATTTCTCTTCTTGCCTCGCCCATCACGGGGAGCTGGTGGTGCTCAGTGTGGAGACCATGGTGCATAAGTAGGAATTAACTCACTGAATGAGGAAAAGGAAAGTGACCCAGAAGAACTTACTTATGTAAAAGCAGCAAACCATGGCCTGTTCGGCATGGTTCAGCGGTTGAGCATCAACCTATGAACCAGGAGATCACGGTTTGATTCCCAGTCAGAGCACATGCCCAGGTTGCGGGCTTGATCCCCAGTGAGGGGCGTGCAGGGGGCAACCTAGTGATGTTTCTCTTTCTCTCTCTGTCTCTCTCTCTCTCTCTCTCCTTCTTCCTTCCTCTCTGAAATCAATAATATATATATATTTTTTTTTAAAGCAAAAGAGAGGGCGACAGCTGTACACAGGAACTGGCTCTGTTTCCCTTCTGCCCCATAAAGAACAGCAAATCCTCCAAACGGGTTGACATGGAAATAGCCCCTGAGAGTAAAGTGTGGGTGACCGACCGTCCCCGCAGCTCAGCCACGCAGGCCCATCTCCCGCTTCCTGGAACTGCTCCCCTGGCCGGGACATGGGATTTATGGCTTTGGAACGAAGGGGTTTTTTAATAGAAAAACTAATGGGTTCCTCATGGGCCGCTGCCCGAGACTTGGCCGAGTGCTGTCCAGCCTGTGCGTTCCTCGTGCTCCCTTCTCATCCCCGGCTCCGTCATGAAGAAATCCGCCCATTGGAACCTCTGCTCCTTCCTTTCCCAGAAAGAGAGTGAGTCACCCGCTCCGCAGACTCCCACCCCTGGAGCCAGGGCGCGTGGCTGCGGGACTCTGCCCCGAGCTGCCGGCCTCAGAGCAGGGCCCAGGCCCGGGGAGGGGGGTGGGGAGCTCTGGTTCTGCCTGGAAGAGTCGAGAGAACTCCATGAAGAAATCCCCCAGAGCTCTGAGGACCAGGGAGCCAGGCTGTCCTCACCCCAGCTGACCTGCTGGTCACGGAGGTGCCGGGCTATGTGCCCAGAGCCATGTCCTAGGGAGAGAGTCTCTATGGAAAAGAGCTTTCGCCCGGCCGGTGTGGCCCAGTGGTTGAGCGCTGACCTAGGAACCAGGAGGTCAGGGTTCAAATCCCAATCAGGGCACAGGCCCAGGTTGCAGGCTCGATCCCCAGTGGGGGGTGTGCAGGAGGCAGCTGATCCATGATTCTCTGTCATCATTGATGTTTCTATCTCTCCCTCCCTCTCCTTTCCTCTCTGATGTCAATAAAAGTGTATTTTTTTAAAAAAGAAAAAGCAGCAGACCACAGGGTAGCTCAGGTGCACCTGCCTGCTCAGGGTCGCTGGGGGTCGCCCTC
>NW_005370552.1:2231871-2235405 GCF_000412655.1 Myotis brandtii | reverse complement strand
GCCCCAAGGAGGCCCCTGCCCACCCAGTTTGACGGGTCGGGCCTCCCTCTCCCGGGGCAGTTTCTAGCCTGGAACTGGCGTCACTGCACCTGGCACCGCAGTCCTCCGGCTCCAGGGCATTGCCCAGAATGTGGGCGCTTGGGAAATGGCTCTGGAAACCAACCAGAACCTTAAAAAAACAACAAAAAAACACCCACAAGCAGGGCGCCTTCCACTTGCCACCCCAGCTCCCTGCCCAGCCATGTGGACAGGGCACAGGGACTCCCTGCCCAGGAAACCAGCACATCGGCTCCGGAAAGCAGCCCTGCATGGAGGCGACAGAGGGCCCTCAGCCAGGCCTCCGCCAGGAGGTAGCACCACCCTGACCCCAGGGGGCAGGGGCCCCTTTTCACGGCTCGGCTCTCCCCAGACTCCAGGCACATCGTTGCCTGCACCTGTGGGCCGATGGCATTCATGGGTTCCCCTGTTGCTAGTCCCTGATGCCTCAGTGTCCCCCGCTAAGTTCCACAATCCTGCCAGGACCTTTGTCATCGGTCTCTTCACTAAACAGTCTCCCCCGAATCATCTGCATGAGGAAGATAAGGACGCTCTTGCAAAACGGGAGGAGAATGCTGGAGGGGCACAGGCGCTCACTGGAAGGAGCTTCCAGCGATCAGAATTAGAGCGAGTGAGCAACAACATCAATAATGACAGCCTTGGATTAGAACCCGTAGAATACAATAACCGTCCGGGAGTCCACACTGAGAGTAACAAGGAGCTGAATAATAAATAATGAGCAGGGAAGCTCTTCCTTGCAGAAGAATCTCATTTAATACATGTAGGGCCCTGGCTGGTGTGGCTCAGTGGATAGAGCATCAGCCTGCGGACCAAAGGATCCTGGGTTTGATTCCAGTCAAGGGCATGTACCTTGGCTGCAGGCCCCAGCCTGGGCCCTGGTCAGGGCTCCTGCAGGAGGCAACCAATCGATATGTTTCTCTCACATCGGTGTTTCTCTCTGTCTCTGTCTCTCTTCTGTTCTCTCTAAAAATCAATGGAAAAATATCCTCAGGTGAGAATTAACAAAAACAAACAAACAAAAAATAAATAAATAAAGGTGATTAAATGTTTAAAAAAAATGTAGGAGGAGCCCTGGCCGGTGTGGCTCAGTGAATAGAGCGTCAACCTTCGGACTGAAGGGTCCTGGGTTCAATTCCAGGCACATGCCTGGGTTGCGAATTCCATCCCTAGTAGGGGGTGTGCAGGAGGCAGCCGATCCATGATTCTCTCTCATTATGGATGTTTCTCTCTCTCTCTACCTCTCCCTGCCTCTCTGAAATCAATAAAAATATATTTAAAATATAAACAGATAAATGTAGAAGGAATGAGAGAAATACAAACAGCCCAGTAATAACCGGCGAGGGCAACATCTACAATGGATGCTAAAATCAGTGAGCAAAAGACAGGAGAAACAGGATAAACACACTGTCTCACTGTATGATCTCCAAGATATTTGTTAATGACAAAGGGGCGAGAGTAGTTTGCAGTGGAGAAGCCACCTGAGCCAATGCCCGGGGTTAGCATGCCCAGTAATCAGACGCGCTGACAACCTGTAACCCCAGGATAATGCAAGGGGCACAACATCACTTCTGCGGTCTTCTTGCCAAAAATGTGCCACTTCAATCTACTCATGAGGAAACATTCGACAAACCCGAATCAAGAGACACTGCACAAGTGCGTGCCCGGTACCCCTCAAGGACATCAAGAAAAGAGAAGACGGAGAGAGACTGGGGACACTAGGAAACAGCACAACTAAATGCAATGGTGAAACCTGGATTGGTTCATAGTTTAGTGGCTATCCTCATACCAAGGTTAAACTCCTGGTTTTGATCTTTGCACTATGGCACTCCTACTACTGCAAGACCCTCCCTGTCCAACTAAATCAAAGTCCAGGAGATTTAAAGGGCCAGCACCCTTTTTCTTCCTCTCCCCCCCCCACTTCCCCCTCCCCCTCCCATCACTCTTTATTTTCCCCTTTTAAGAGCCAGACATGTAGGACATTCAAAAGCAACCACAGACACAGGGGTATGTATAAAGTCACTGGCACGGCACGGCTTACAGCAATCAAAAAACAAAAAGCAAAAATCAGCAAACCCAGGGAAGGGGGAGAATCTTATTTCCAGTCACTACATTATTAGATTGAAATACCCGGTTTTCAACAACAAAATCATAAGGCAGACAAAGAAATGGAACATATGGTCCATTCAAGGGGGGAAACACACCCACAACAGAAGCATCCCTGAGAAAGATCAGGCGGCACGCTTGCTAGACAAAGCTAAACAATTCTCTTAAAGATGCTCAAAGGAAGATGATATGAAGAAAATAAAAAACGATGTATAAGCAAAATGGAAATATCCATCAAGAGATAGAAAATTCAGAGTTGAAAAACTTACTAGAGGGATTCAAAGGTAGATGTGAGCAGGCTGGGGAAAGAATTAGCAAACTTGAAGACAGAACAGTGACCCTTATCTAGTCGGAGACACAGAAAGAAAAGAGATTGAAGAAAGGTGAACAGAGCATAAGGGACCTGTGGAACACCATCAGAGCAGACCAACATGTGTACTGTGGAGTCCCAGAAGGAGAAGAAAGAGAGAACGGGGCAGAGAAAATATTTGAAGAAATAATAGCTGAACACTTCAACATTTTGATAAAAGCGTGAAAAAATGTAAACCTGCCACAGAGCTGCAAGAATAGACAGCCCAACGGATGGAGGTTTATTTTTCTTACGTGCTGAGAGGTCCAAAGGTCCCAGCTCAGGATGGGGCGCCGGCGTCACCGGGTCATCTAGGATGCAGACTCGCTCATCTTCCTACCCCACCACCGTCAGCATATGCTTTCTGTCCTCATGGTTACAGATCAGCTTCTGCACCTCTGGGCTTTGTGCTCCAAGTTCTAGGAGAGAAAAAAACAGTAGAGCCTTAGCCAGTGTGGCCCAGTGGATAGAGCATCACCCTGCGGACCAAAGGGTCCCAGGTTCCATTCTGGTCAAGGGCATGTACCTTGGTTGCAGGGTCCTCCCCGGCCTGGTCGGGGCTCATGCAGGAGGCAACCAATTCATGTGTTTCTCTCACATCGATATTTCTCTCCGTCTCTCCCTCTCTGTTCCACTCTCCCTAAAAATCAATGGGAAATCATCCTCGGGTGAGGATTAAAAAAAAGAAGAGCCCTAGCTGGTTTGGCTCAGTGGATAGAGCGTCAGCCTGTGGACTGAAGGGTCCCAGGTTCGATTCCAGTCAAGGGCACATGCCTGGGTTGCAGGCTTGATCCCCAGTAGGGGGCATGCAGGAGGTAGCTGATCCATGATTCTCTCTGATCATTGATGTTTCCATCTCTCTATCCCTCTCCCTTCCTCTCTGTAAAGATCAATAAAATATATATATATTTTAAAAAGAAAACAGCCCTAACCGGTTTGGCTCAGTGGATAGAGCATTGGCCTACAGACTCAAGGGTCCCAGGTTCGATTCCGGTCAAGGGCATGTACCTTGGTTGCGGGCACAT
>NW_005370552.1:2207069-2231632 GCF_000412655.1 Myotis brandtii | reverse complement strand
AAAAAGCAGTAGAGCCAAAAGTCTTCTCGTGAGGTTTCATGTGGGAAGGGACACCCACCCCAGGGGCTCCCACCTACATGCCCCGGACGGGAATTGGGAGACAAGTCTTCCCTAGCACCCCATCCAGAACCAAAGGGGGCCTGTTAGTGAGGGAGGAAGGGAGGCGGCTGCTTCTGTGGTCCAGGCTGAACAGCAGGAAGGGAGAACTGCAGACGTGAGCGATGTTCTAAAACCACGAGCCGGCCTTAGGCTAGTGGGGGGAGGTGGCAAAGGAGTAGTTCATGGCTCTGAGCTTCCTACCATGGGATAGTAATGGAAGGATTGGGGGGGGCAGTTTTTTTTGTGTGTGTGCGTGCGTGTGTGTGTGTGTGTGTGTGTGTGAGACAGTTGTATGTCCACTATCCTATGTCCATCGAAACCACAGAATGCTAGACTAGCACTTTAAATACATCTTCCCTTAATTGTCACAGAAAGTACATAGGGCGGGGACTGCTGTTTCTGCTTCAGTGAGGAAAGCTGTGACTCAGAATGCAGGCATTTGCTGAAGGACGGGGGGGGGGTGGCATTCTCTTGCTCAGGAGTAGACAGCATCTTACTGCGAGGATGTGAAAGTGGCTTCATGCTGCAGGTCCTTTCCTGGTAGGAAGACAATAGGGAGGCTGGGCCTCGATATAGGAGCATCAAGCCCGGCCGGTGTGGCTCAGTGTTTGAGCACTGACCTGTGAACCAGGAGGTCACGGTTCCATTCCTGGTCAGGGCACAGGCCCGGGTTGTGGGCTCCATCCCCCGTGTGGGGCCTGCAGGAGGCAGCCGATCCATGCTTCTCTCTCATCATTATGTTTCTTTCTCTCCCTTCCTCTCTGAAGTCAATTTAAAAATATTTTAAATATATATATGAGCATCAAGAGAATGAGGAAGCTTGTATCTGCCACAGCTAGTGACCCACCTGTCCGAGGCTGCACAGCTTCCCTTCAGGGCTCCCTTGACATTGAAATCAGAGAAGTTAGCTGGGAATGTCAGGTAGGGCCTCTCTGAGGGGCATTTGAGTTCAGGGCTGAATGAGGAGGAGGCAGCCATGCTAGGAAAGGAGGTGGCTGGATGGAAAGCAGGATGGCGGTAGGAGCACAGTGGACGGCCCGGGGAATGGGAGGCTGGTTGGAAGCAGACTGAGTGGGGTCTTACGCGTCATAATGAGGCAGGGAGACCATTCTGGCGCTGTCACCGTGGGCAACTGAGAAAGGAAGCCAGCTTGGCCCAGGCTGTTAGCAGTGGTGACAATAAGAGGTTGGGTTTGCAAGGAGAACTTACGGCATTGGCTGAGAAGTGGTGTAAGAGAATAAGAAAAAAGGAATGGTTTCTCAGCTTGTCTTTTTTTCTTGGACTTTTTTCTTATCTTCTTTTGTCATTTGAGTGCAGTTGGTAGACAATCTTATCTAGTGGTAGTGCCATTTAACAGGATGGCGAGGACTCTGGAGAGGCTGGGGAAGGGAGGGAGAAAATGCAGCTACCTATTGCATCCATGATCTATTCAGCTCTTTGGATTAGAAGGTGAAGGATACCACATTATTTGCATATTAGAAAATCTATTAAGGCCCTGGCCAGTAGCTCAGGTGGTTAGAGCATCGACCTGATATGCCAAGGTTGTTGGTTTGATCCCTGGTCAGGGCATATAAAAAAATCAAGCAGTGCCCTAGCCGGTTTGGCTCACTGGATAGAGCATCGGCCTGCGGACTGAAGGGTCCCAGGTTCGATTCTGGCCAAGGGCACACGCCTGGGTTACGGGCTTGATCCCCAGTAGGGGGCATGCAGGAGGCAGCCTATCAATGATTCTCTCTCATCATTGATGTTTCTATCCCTCTCCCTTCCTCTCTAAAATCAATAAAAATATATTTTTAAAAAAATCAAGCAGTGAATTCATAAATAAGTGGAACAACAAATCGATGTTTTTCTCTCTCTCTCTCTCCCTCTCCCACTCTCTCTAAGTCAATAATAAATAAAAATTAAAAAGAAGAAAAACTATTAAAATACTTAAGTATATTAATAAATCTACAGAGAAAAATCATATTTCCTCAAAGTCTGAAAAGGTATGTGACAGATTTAACACCCATTCTTGATTAAAAACTCAAAATATGAATAGAATTGATACCCTTAACATGTTTAACATGTTTGACATTATTTTAGTATCAAATTTAATGGAAAACGCCAGAAGAATTAACAATTATTTAACATTGTACTGGAGATCCTAACTGAAGCGATTACACAAGAAAAATAAACTAGAGGTCTACCAATTGGAAAAGAGGAAGTAAAACTATTATTATTTGCAGAAAATGTAACAGTATACTTGGAAAAGCCAAGAGACTCAACTGAGAAACTACCAAAAACAATATGAGAATTCAGTAAAGTAGCAGAAAATAAAACATAAAGAAATCAATAGTTAACATACAGGGTGGGACAAAAGCCAGGTTACAGTTGTTTTTATGGAAATAAAATAATTAATATCTATACTAATAAAAGGGTAATATGCTAATTAGACCAGATAGACTGGACATCTTCCGGTCATCCGGTCATCCTTCCGGACAAAGCTACGTTGGCAGGGACCGAGGGAGAGGCGGTTAGAGGCAATCAGGCCAGCAGGGGAGGGAAGTTAGGGGTGATCAGGCCAGCAGGGGAGGGCAGTTAGGGGTGAGATCAGGCGGCAGGCAGAGTGGTTAGGGGCAATCAGACCGGCAGGCAGGTGAGCGGTTAGGAGCCAGCAGTCCCAGATTGTGAGAGGGATGTCCGACTGCGGGATTGGGCCTAAACCGGCAGTTGGACATCCCCCAAAGGGTCCCAGATTAGAGAGGGTGCAGGCCGGGCTGAGGGAACCCCCCCCAATGCATGAATTTCGTGCACCAGGCCTCTAATATAATAATAATACAAAAATAAACTGTTTCGAGTACTCACAACTGTAAACCTAATTTTGCCCCATCCTAGACAATATAAGGAAGAAGATATTCCATTTGTAATAGCAACAAATAACAGAAATAACTTGGAATAAACTTGACATGAAGTACACAAGATCTTTAAAAAACAAACAAAAACATGCCCAGTTGGCGTGACTGAGCAGTTGAGCCTTGACCTATGAACCAGGAGGTCATGGTTCAATTCCCGATCAGGGCACATGCCCGAGTTGTGGGCTCCATCCCCAGTGGGGGGTGTGCAGGAGGCAGCCGGTCCATGATTCTCTCTCATCATTGATGTTTCTCTCTCTCCCTCTCCCTTCCCCTCTGAAATCAATAAAGTATATTTTTAAAACCCTCCAAAATGTTTATAACTAGACAAATGATTGTAAATGTTGTTTTTAAAAAATAAACAAGCAAGAAGAGCAAAAATAAAACTTTAAATAAAAGAGCACTAAAAAAAAAAGAGCACTGAGGGGAGAACTATATATTAAAGATATTAAAACATAGTTCAAAGCCTCAATAATGAAAACTACGCGGTTCTAGCCCATGAACCAGAAGGCCAGTGAACACAGGAGAAATTCCAGAAGGAAGCCCCTTTGCGCAATGGGAGTTTTGTATCTGATCCTTGTTGGCTGTGAAGACTGTTAGTAATCCTCTCAAATACATTCCCCCCTTCTCGTATAATAACGAAACGTGCCCAGCTAGGTTACACTTCCCAGCCTCCCTTGCAGCTAGACACGGCCATGTGACCAAGATTTTACCAAGATGGCGTATGAGTGAAGTGATGTGTGCTACTTCTGCACTGACACAGGAAGACAGTGGCGCACCTCCTCTGAGCACCCTCCCCCCTTGCAACACAGGCTGATTTGATCAGCGGTTCTCAACCGCATGCGAATCCCTGGGGAGCTTGTTAAAATACAGATCACTGCACCCTTCTCTGCTGCTTCTGAGTCAGCGGGTCTGGGTGGAACCCAGGAATTTGTATTTCTAGCAAGTTCTCCGGCAACGCTGACCCCCCTGGGGTAGGAACCATTTTGAGAACTGCTGCCTTCAACGTAGAGAAATGAACGGGAAGGAGCCTCAATCCCGAATGGCAGGGCCACAGAGTCACCCACTGGCCTGGGAACACGAATTCTGAAATGGCAGGTAAGAGAAATTATTTCTTTCTTAGTTGAGTCATTGTATCTCAGAGCCTCTTTGCTACACTTTAACCTTACCCTAACTAACAGTACAGAAAAGACAGGTATTTCCATAGATGGCAGTTGGGTCAAATTGAAAAAAAAAAAATACTGTATCCATAAACCATTCACACACACCAAGATAAACTCGAAATGGATAAAAATCAATAAATTTAAAAATATATGTATATAAAGAAAGCTCAGTATGGACTGACTTTTTTTTTTAAATATATTTCATTGATTTTTTACAGAGAGGAAGGGAGAGAGATAGTCAGAAACACCAGGTACATGCCCTTGACTGGAATCGAACCTGGGACCCTTCAGTCTGCAGGCCGATGCTCTATCCACTGAGCCAAACCAGTTTCGGCTGGACTGACTTTTAAAAAAGGAATACTGTTAATTCTGTAGATCTCTTCAAAACCCACAAAATAGGCTGGTGTAGCTCACTGGTTGAGCGTCGACCTATGAACCAGGAGGTTAGGGTTTGATTCCCGGTCAAGGGCACAGGCCCAGGTTGTGGGGCGTGCAGGAGGCAGCCGATCCGTGATTCTCTCATCATTGATGTTTCTATCTCTCTCCCCCTCTCCCTTCCTTCCTCTCTGAAATCAATAAAAATATTTTTTAAAAAACACAAAACCAATGGGAATGCAAATTACCCCTGGCAGCCCCGTGCCATCTTGTGAAGGAGAAGGCTCTATAGGAAGTCCCCGCAGTGCAATCCAAGGACACGGCTCCTGGATGAAAATTGACATGAAAATTGTGTTATTAAAATTCTGGGACAGTATGGTAGTTGAGTCCAGTGCATGCTGAGAATTAATATTCAAGTCAGGCTGCCAAGTACTCTCCGAATGAGGAGTTTCAGGAAGAAGAAACTGGAAGAGTGTAAGGTGCCCCTAAGTTTGGGTGAGCCGAGCAGTGCATTTCCTGCTCAGGCGGCTACTGATGTATCTGACTCATTGGGGAACCTCTGCCTCTGTCGCTCACGGGAGCCCGTCCAGCTGTTCACAGGCTCAGACCCGGAACGCCCGCAGATTCATGCTACTTGTGCGTTTTCATAGTTGTCTTCAGCAGGAGGGTTGGCCTGAAATACCTCGGCTGCCATCGCCAGCAGCTGAACTCCTTTTGTTTTGTTTGTTAATCCTCACCCGAGGATATTTCTCCATTGATTTTTAGGGAGAGTGGAAGGGAGAGGGGGAGACAGAGAGAAACATCGATGTGAGAGAAACACATCCATGGGTTGCCTCCTGCACGCGTCCTGACCAGGGCCCGGACCGGGGAGGAGCCTGCAACCAAGGTATGTGCCCTTGACCGGAATTGAACCCGGGACCCTTTGGTCGGTAGGCAGGCGCTCTATCCACTGAGCAACACCAGCTAGGGCTGGACTCCTTAATATGTTCCTGAGTGAACTTCCTTCACAAAATGCGGCCTTTCCCGGAGGAGGAGCATGATCCTAGGACGGATAAACAGGAGTGCTCCCTGTGGGAAGTGCCAGGTATCCCTGCTGCTGGATAGTCTGAGTTTACAACTTAAAAATACGCTTTAGACTCAACATAGTGGGGATGTCAGTTCTCCCCCAAACTGACCTACAGGTTCAGCACAATTACCATCAAAATCCCACGAGATTTTTTGTGGCTTATTCTAAAATTTATATGAAAAGAGAAGGAAACTAGAATAGCTAAAACCATTTTTGAAAAATAATGAATTGAGAGGAATCACTCTATCCAATTTTAAAACTTACTATATGGCTGGAAATAACTGAAGCAGGCAGTGTGCTATTGGCACATCTATACCATAAAAGGCATCGCGGGGCGGCGGACATAGCCCTGATGGCAGGCTAGGCCTAGGGGACCCTACACGCACATGATTTAATTGTGCGCTAGGCCTCTAGTAGATCAATAAAACAGAAAAGAACCCAAAAATACCCATACAAGGATAGTCAACTGATTTTTTTTAAAAAATTACTGATTGATTTTAGAGAGAAGGAAAGGCAAAAAGAGAGAGAGAGAAACATTGATTTTGTTTTTCCACTTATTTATGCATTCACTGGTTGATTCTTGTATGTGCCCTGACCAGGGATTGGTTTGTCTTGTATGTGCCTGGGATGGCACTGGTAACCTTGGCGTGTCAGGACAATACTCTAACCAACTGAACTACCCGGCCAGGTTGTGAACTCATTTTTGACACAGTTGCAAAAACAAGTCAATGGAGAAAGAATAGTCTTTTCAACAAAAGACTAGAACAATTGGCCACAGATTAAAAAGTGAACTTACACCTAAATCTCACACCTTAAAAATGGACTCAAATGGACTGTAGATTTAAATGCAAAATTATTAGAAAAAATAGGAAAAACATCTTTAGGATGTAGGGCAGGGTGAAGGGTCCTTAAGCATGACACCACAAGCACATCCCATAAAAGGAAATGTTCATAAATTGGGCTGCATCAAAATTAGAAATGTTTATCAAAAAAATTGTTTGCTCTGCAAAAGACTGTTAAGATGAAAAGACAAGCTATAGACTGGGACAAAATATTTGCAAACCATATATCTGACAAGACTTGTACCTAGAATATATAAAGAACTCCGCAGTAAAAAGCAATCAATTAATTTTAAAATGGGCAATACAGGAACATATATTCTGCCAAATATATAAGGATAGCAAATAAGCACAAGAAAAGATGATTAACATCACTAGTCATTAGTGAAATGCAAATTAAGACCACAATGAGCTATCACTTCCCATCAATTAGGCCAAAATAAATTCCAACAACACAGCCTGGCTGGTGTGGCTCAGTGGTTGAGCACCAACCTATGAACCAGGAAGTCACAATTCAATTCCCGGTCAGGGCACATGCCCAGGTTGTGGACTCAATTTCCAGTGTGGGGCATGCAAGGAGGCAGCCAATGAATAACTCTCTCATCACTGATGTTTCTCTTTCTCCCTTTCCCTTCCTCTCTGAAATCAATAAAAATATATTTTTTTAAAATTCTAGTCCCTCTGGAAAAGGATTTGGCAGATTCTGTCTTCAGACACATCAGACTAATGGTTCCTCTCACAGGAGACGATCTGCTGAACTACGCGGCCATGACAGTACTGGCAGGTTCTCACACTAAACATGCACTTCCCATAGGACCCAGCAGTTGCACTCCTGGCATTTATGCCAGAAAGATGGACACTTATGTCTACACAAAACCTGCACACGAATGTTCAGAGCAGCTTTAATGTGTAATAGTCAAAAACTGGAAACAGCCCTGGCCGGTGTGGCTCAGTGGATAGAGCATCGGCCTGTGGACTCGAGTCCCGGGTTCGATTCTGGTCAAGGGCACGTACCTTGGTTGCGGGCTCCTCCCCGATCCGGTCCCTGGTTGGGGCATGTGCAGGAGGCAACCCATAGATGTGTTTCTCTCACATCGTTATTTCTCTCTGTCTTTCTCTCTCTTTTCCACTCTCCCTAAAAATCAATGGGAAAATGTCCTCGGGTGAGGATTAAAAAAAACAACTGGAAACAAGCCAAACGTCCTTCGGTGGCTGAATGGACAAACTATGGCCCATGCATACTACTCAGCAATAAGACGGAACTGCAACCACTTGAATGGCTCTCAAGGTCATTGTGCTGAATGACAAACAGCCAGTCTCAAACGGTCGCATACTGCACTCCATTTTGTTAGCAATTCTGAAATGCCATTTTAGAGATGGAAACCCAGTGAGTGGTTGCCAGGGGTGAGTGACTGGGTGAGGAGGCAGGAAGGGGCGGGTGTGACCACAGAGGCAGCCCTCGGGAGATCTTGCTGCTGCTGCTGCTGCTGCTGGAACAGTTTGGTGGAGGTGGTTACACAGATCAACATGTGATAAAACTACGCAGAACTACACACACACACACACACACACACACCACACACACACACACACACACACACACACACACACACACACACACACGGAAAACGAGAGAAACCTGAATAAGATCCGTGGTTGTACCAAAGTCCACTTCCTGCTTTGATGTTGCATTAGTTGTGCCAATGTTCCCATTGGGGGAAACTGGGCGAAGGGTACAGGACCCCTCTGTACTATTTCAACAACTAAAAAAGAGAAAAACATTTTCTATTAGAAAATATATTCTAATCATATAAAATCTGTTCAGTACAAGTTTGAAGCAGAAAGTCTTTTTAAAATTTCAACCAGAAACAGGAACTGTCACTATTTTAGCAGAGTTTCTCCTACTTTTTTTTTTTCTTCTTCTTCTGGGTTTGCTTGGCCATCTTTTGTTTTTAAATGTTTTTATTGGTTTCAAAGAGGAAGGGAGAGGGAGGAGAGAAACATCAATGAGAATCATGGATCAGCTGCCTCCTGCACACCCCACACTGGGGATCGAGCCGGCAACCCGGGCATGTGCCCTTGACTGGAATCAAACCCTGACCTCCTGGTTCATAGGTCAATGCTCAACCACTTATCAACCGGCCGGGCAAATTCCTCCTATTCTTCTATGTATTTTCAAAGTAGTTGAGACCATTCTTTGTACTCCAATTGTAACCTACTCTTTCCTCCACCTATTAGAGCAATTATTTTCTCCACAATGCTAGTTACTGTAAACATAAATTCTGAGTACAACATATAAAATCACTCAGAACGTTAATTTAGCTCCAGTCCTAATTAGAAGGAACAGGGTAAACAAAAACTAAGGCAGAGTACAGGATACCTGTTCAATAAGAACAGAAGAGAAAGCTAACTTTTCAAAGTCCTGTAACTGCAGTGAATGAAATCTCTGCATTGGGGTGTGGAGGAGGGACAGACCACTGTCCACAGATACGTCACTGAGCTACAAAGGGGAGGCCCGTGACCAACCAGGTCACTTAAGAGCAAAAAAAAAAAAAATGTATTAAGCACAAAGACATTGGGCAATTTCAAACATGCTCCAAGACATTTTTGAAAAAAATTATCTGGTGAGCGGTGAGGAAGTAAAACCCAGTAAATATTTAGATACGTTATTTACTATTTAAACTATAGAATAGTTTAGGCAGTTCCCCCAGAACAGATAAAAGGGACCTTGAACCGTCCTTAGAATTGTTTCCCTCAATTTGAATCACCTTCAACCACTGCCAATCTTCTCAATGTGGCCATTTTCTTTCCACTTATTTTGACCAAACTACCTCCCTTTCCTATCTCCAATACCAATGGCACCTTACGCTTCTAATTCTTCCATAAAAGGCAACTATCCAGAAGCAAGTGTTTTAAAAAATGTTCTTAATCACACTGCAAAATCTAGAACTCAACGCGGAATGAAGGCCAATGTGCATTCATTAGGTTGAACCATATTGTCAACTTTTGCCGCCCAAAGACATGGCCTTGTCTCACATAGTTCAACTTATAGAGGAATTATCTGTTCAGTTATGGTTCCACCATCATTGGTTAATTGGTAGCAAGCTGCCTACCTCAATGTGTGATAATAGACGTCAGCAAAAACTACAGGTGGAATGGAGGTGCCCGTGCCATGCCTATCACCCTCACCCCGAATACATTTTTTTAAATGTTTCTGATTTGAGAGAGGGACAGGGAGAAACATTGGTTGCCTCTGGGAAGTGCCCCAATGGGGATCAAACCTGCAACCTGGGCAGGTGCCCTGATGGGGAATCGAACCAGTGACCTCTTGGTGTAAGGGTCGGAGCCCAAATATATTCTTGGACCCCCCAGTCCTTAACCATGTTTGATTACTGTTTGATTTTGAATTCATTCTTCCACTTCAACCACCCTTCAAATAACAGGTTCAAACCATATTGAAGCTGATTAAAATATAAACCGATCTAGAATACATGCTGAACACCTTTTAGATTTCCACCTATTACAGAAACCTTTTCCACTGTATTACAAATACTTCACCAAAGGGATTATTCCTGTCTGCAAGAGGAATCTCAAAACTAGCGGGACAGCAACCAAAAAAAATATAACACCTTACAGTTCAGGCAAGAGCACAACTTTATTGTCACTGCTAATAATAAACCACAATTGACAACAACGAAAGAGACTGTGCAGTTCAGCTTTTTATTTTAATAAAATCAGAATATGCACAGCACATGCAGTGCTAGCATCTAAACTAATACAATAAGCAATTACTAAAGCTACAGTGACTTGAGGTTCAATCCTTACATTCAGCAAGTTTAAATCCATTCTTACATTTTTGAAACCTTATAACTGAAAATATTGCTTACTGGTAGAACTTGCTATTGCTGAATGCACAAGTCACTGATTATGCCAATACAACAAAGATAACCACATGTTTGAGGATTGCAATGTGCCAGACATTCACTGGGAAAAAAAATACACACAACTAAACAAAACTCACGCAACAAACATCTGAGAATCTGGACACTTCGTATCAGTGTTCTGAAGTGTTTCATTAATATCTTAAGACAAGTGTATCAAAACCTTGGCATGTTTTAATTTCAAGTCGCCAATTTTTTCACTAACATCAGAAAGTTATGGCTACACTGCCAATGCCGGGTCTGCTTAATTTGACTTAAGAGTTTAATATGACTTAACATTAAAAGCTCACACTACCCCGAAATATATAATTTCACGCATACGGTGACATTCAACATTCAAGTGCCAGTGTTTTTGTACTGTCTTTTGGTCAAGTTTCTTTAAACTTTCAAAGAATCACTTTTAGGCTTACAAAAATAAATATTTGTCAAAATGTTCAATAAATATTACATAAAACTAGCAGCAAAAAGTATTAGAAATCTGTCGTGTGCAAATAGTTCTTCTTCCCAACCATCACTCCCATGGTCCCAAATAAATTTTAGAATCTAGTCCCATCCCCTTCCTAGACAAGCTGCGTTCAACCATCTCCAAGAGACAAAATAAGATTGGAAGTTTAAGGACACGCACACAAGACATATATATAAAATTCTCTGAATGTGCAATAAAAGAAGTATTTTGTAAAAAGTTATGGGCAAAATGTACAAGGGCCTAAACCTAGACTAATTGAAATAGCACCATAACAAATGACCTCAATACTGTCAAGTGCACCTACTTAATAAAAGTTTTAGAACAAGGCACAATACACTTGAAAATCTATTGCACTTTAGGAAATTTTTGCCGTCTCCCTATGCCACTGTAGAAAGATTGAGCGTTTTGATCACCGCATTCTGGCCACAAAATTAGCGCAGAATTCAAAGTGGCGGAGGCATTTTAGTGGTGGACAATGCTCATCTTTGGCCAGATTTAGCATAAACAGACTATAAATACAATGGAAACCTATGCAACTAAAACTGACTAAAACTGCACTGGAGAGCAGAATTGACACCTTGTGCAGTTATGTACATATTTCCAACCTGTGTGATCTCAGATTTCAGTTCCTCTTCTGGAGCCATTTTTACAAAGTCTATAGTAAGCCAGTTTAACATCTCAACGCAGCTTGAACAGAGTAATGTGAATCGGCATTTAAAAGAAAGCCTGCTGCATTAATTCTTCCTGTTCATACCCTCTTGACCAAAAAACATCAACACTAGCATGCGTTATTAGACCAAAAATCATCCAGGGCCCTAATGCGGGCTGGTCATTGCTGTGGTCAGCCATTCTACCATTTCAATTTCATTTATGGCAGGCATTTAAAATGTCAAGTAGATGAATTCTCCTAAAAACCTATTTATTTCATGTTATCAGACCTTTAAACTTTCCCTGTAATAGTATGCCCACATTTGGCCAGCTCATCCTTAATGATCTGCCTAAACATTGAACGAGGAATTGCTGTGTTTACTTGCATTAACTTTGAAACAGTGCTTCGAATGTATGCATGTGTTCATACATCACCTCCTCATGACTGGAATGGCTTGTTTAAAGACTATCAGGTTCTAAATACCTATCCAGGATAGAGTGAGCAAATCAGAACTTTAACTTAATACAGTTTGCCACATTAGAAACTAATTCCGTTAATATGCTTCAAGACGTTTGTTGTTTGTTTCCCCCAATCTGCAAGTATCAAAGAGCCCTAATGCAGGTTACCGCATAAGTTTTTTTCCTTATAATATTTATGGATGAATCGATGATTCCTGTTAAGTTGTATCACACCTGTGTGCCAAGGTTTGATTTTAGCCCAAGTTCAGTAAATTTATTTTGTCAAAACAATTGATATCTTGAGCATTACTGAGCCAACAGGACATCAAAATAAAAAGTTGTCTAAAGTTAAAGGCACAGTACATTAACAAACAAATGATCCTCAGT
The DNA here is from genome assembly GCF_000412655.1 of Myotis brandtii. Classification (NCBI taxonomy): domain Eukaryota; kingdom Metazoa; phylum Chordata; class Mammalia; order Chiroptera; family Vespertilionidae; genus Myotis; species Myotis brandtii. The sequence continues at coordinate 2,219,298 of NW_005370552.1, read as the reverse complement.
CACAAATTATAAATGCAGTTTGGGATGGGGGTTGGTGGGAGGGGAGTTAATCCAAACTACAGCAATGAAGTCTTCAAACCACCTTCCGAACAGGGCTGCTGATTGTTCATCTCTTCGTGTGACCTTGAGCTCCCTTTAAAAAAAAAATTTCAGTGGAGAATCACAGCTGGTAATGTACTGCAAGTTCTTGAAGCTACACAAGGTATAGTCTGGCTAAGTTACATGTGGTTTCCATATTAGCTTGTTTGGCAGGGTGACCTACTGCAAAGTAGGTTCAGTTACCCCACCAGTCAACCCCTTGGGAGTTGTAATTTCCTCCGTAGCCATCGCTGTTGTAAAAGCCTCCATAGCCACCTAATGAGAGATTTGAAAAGAAGAGAGATTAGTCAAGTCATCCGCTATTAAATATAATCTTTCCCACCCAGCCAGTGTGGCTCAGTGGTCGAGCATCAAACCTATAAAACAGGAGGTCAGGGCACATGCCGGGTTGCAGGCTCATTCCCCAGTGTGGGGTGTGCAGGAGGCAGCCGATCAATGACTCTCACTCTCTCATCGTTGGTGTTTCTGTCTCTCCCTCTCCCTGAAATCAATAAAAATATATATTTAGAAAAAAGTAATATTACCTCCACCAAACCCTCTGCTGCCGCCATGGCCGCCTCCCCCACTGCGGCTGCTGCTCGCACGGCTGCTGCTGAAGCTGGAACTGCTGGCACCGCTACTCTGCCGATAGTCTCTGGCACCAAATCCTCCGCTGAATCGACTACTACGAGGACAAAAACGTGTATTGGTTCACATGACAAGTCCCAGTAAATATTCCAAAATTCTTGCTAAAGCTTCCTACTGCCCACTGGTGCTTATGGTTCAGTATCTAACGTGGCCACAGTAGTCTTGATAACCAAACTCATTTTTTTCCATCTTTAGAAATCTACCCAGGAACACCATACCCAACAGATCAAGCTAACCTGCGTCAATCTCTTTAACTTCATATTGTGTCTGTGTCTTTATGCTTTGGTTCATAGTAACTTCTCGTGTTAGGGAATTGATTTGCATTGGACACAAACTCGAAAGAAAATTAAGCTTGTTAAACTCTTATCTGAAAAGTTAGCCTTGGACAGCACCCATCTCCCTCATGATGTGCCATCTGTGCCTCACCTCTTAGATCGTCCACGACTGCTACCCTTGTAGTGGTGCTCGTAAGCCATGCTTTCCAACCAAGACGGCACTTCTTGTTTAGCTTCAACCAGCAGATCCAACAAATCCTTTGTGATGTTTATGTTCCTCTCATTAAAGAATGAGGTGGCAAGGCCTAAAACAGTCCCAAAAAGTACATACATTAAGGTCTTCCATAAAGCAGCACAGTATTCTCACTTTCCTTAGAATAGTAGGTATAATACTATTAAAAAAAAAAAAAAGGCCGAAACCGGTTTGGCTCAGTGGATAGAGCGTTGGCCTGCGGACTGAAACGTCCCAGGTTCGATTCCGGTCAAGGGCATGTACCATCATTGTAGGCATATCCCCAGTAGGAGATGTGCAGGAGGCAGCTGATCGATGTTTCTCTCTCATTGATGTTTCTCACTCTATCTCTCTCCTTTCCTCTCTGTAAAAAAATCAATAAAATATTTTTAAAAAAAAATTACAATTTGCTATTTAACCAATGCAAAGGTCTTTGAACGAAACCTGACTTTTCTATCACTTCTACTGCTGAAATGTATTTTACCTGCATTCTTTGCAGATAGAAGTTCTTAAAATTAAGATCCTGAAAAGTTCTTTGCTACACGAATCACAGTAAAAAAAATAACCAGAACATTAAGCGGCCAATTACCAAGGTTTCCTACACGTCCTGTACGGCCAATGCGATGGACATACTCTTCAATATCACTTGGCAAGTCAAAATTGATGACATGTTTCACATTTGAAATGTCCAGGCCTCTTGCTGCTACCTGGAAAAGATCTCTTTTGTTATACATGGCCCACTTAAAAGACAACCAATAGCTGAACATGAAAACAATAGTATATGATACACACTGCTGTAGCCACTAGAATCGGGCTTTTTCCTGAGCGGAACTGGTGCAGAGCCTCCTCTCTATCTCTCTGAGATCGGTCTCCATGGATACTGGTGCATGCATATCCTTCATGGTATAAGAAATCCTCCAGAGAATCTGCACCCTTTTTGGTCTCCACAAACACTAAGGTGAGTGAATCCTTGCCTAAATTTGAAAAATTACAAGTTTTTTGTCACTAATAGTGGCTGTGTTCTTTTTGCACTTAGTAAACACACATAAAGGCAAGATTTAAGACCATTTTAACAGAATGCTTGGAATGAGGAAAAGCAGTACCGGTGATGCAAATGGATTCTCATTACCGAAGGCACCAGAGAAAAGCTACAATTCTCATCTTACCTGTTGCATTTAGAAGGTCAAGCAGAAATGACCGCTTGTCTGCGTCTTCCACCCACACTACTTTCTGTGTGATGTTCTCAGAGGTAGAGCCAACTCTTCCTACAGCCAAGAAGATATATTCATCCAAGAAATCACGAGCAAGCATCTGAAAGAAAAAAACTTTCATTACCTACTGAGACAAACAAATTCCTGATTCAATAAAGTTTGTAGCATCAAACAATACCTGTATTTCCTTGGGGAAAGTAGCACTAAACATCATAGTGTGGCGCACGCCCTTTGGTGGCATCGTATCTTGTTCAACTATTCTACGAATCTGAGGTTCAAACCCCATATCCAACATCCGATCAGCTTCATCCAACACCAAGTATCTGTGATGGAAAAAATTCAGTTTAGAATTCCAGAAGTTTTAGTATAGTTGTATCAATAATTACAATTATATTATTTATTCAAGGACCTAAAATTCCTCACATCACACAACTTGGTACTATACACGACGGCACAGGATTTTGCCAGTGAATAAATCATCCAAGATCAGTTAAATTACTTCCTATTGCCCTGACCGGTTTGGCTCAGTGGATAGAGCGTCGGCCTGCGGACTGAAAGGTCCCAGGTTCGATTCCGGTCAAGGGCATGTAACTTGGTGGCAGGTACATCCCCAGTAGGGAGTGTGCAGGAGGCAGCTGGTCGATGTTTCTCTCTCATCGATGTTTCTAACTCTCTATCCCTCTCCCTGCCTCTCTGTAAAAAAATCAATAAAATTATTTTTTTTTAAAAATTAGTTCTTACTATTTGATTACTTGTCCCAGTGTGGTCATTCTCAGCCTCTACTAAAATGTCGCTGACATTTCAACATTAAAATTACAATAAACTAATTTTAGCCAAAGTTAGAAGACAAAATAAACCACTTCTCCAATTTTTAAAATTTAGGTAACAGTATTAAGTTCCAAAAAACTAATGGCCAGAAATTTTAAAAATTAACATTGCATTCCATGGATTTAAAAGGTAACTTACTTGCAGAAGTCTAATCCAATCTTGCCTCTTTCCATCATATCCACTAGACGTCCTGGAGTAGCTACTAACAAGTGGCATCCACGTTCTAAGTCTCGAATCTGCTGACCAATATCGGCACCACCGTAAACAACACAAGGACGAACTCTAGATCTGTATGAAAACTATAAAAGCAAAGAAATTTTATCAACCTCAAGGCCAAGATTTTTACAAGGTCATAAAACATTTTGGAGTCAACGAGAAAGCCAATAATTGCTAAAATGCATACTTACTTTCCTGGCTTCCTCATAGATCTGTACTGCCAATTCTCTAGTTGGTGCTAATACCAAGGAGATTGGGTATTGTTTGCGGCGCCCGTACCTTCCATTTTCCTAAGAAATTAATTTATAAATTAATACTCAACATACTTTTTATAAGACTCATTCCAAAATCCCCTTCTGTAATTTATGGACTACAATTGAAAACTGTCTTACATTAAGTAGAATGGAGTGAGTTTTAGTGTCACTTACAGCTACCTAAATACCATAATTTCCCATTTTGTAAGGTAATAGTTACCTTCATGGCCCTCAAGGCCTCGCCTGGGCCATCAGTATAAATCTGACTCAAGATGGGCAGAAGAAATGCTGCCGTTTTCCCAGACCCTGTTGAAGAGAACACATGTTCATTCAACCACAGAAAAAGCTGATTACTTTTGAATAAACATTGGTAGATGGCTTTTATGTAAGAGCTAAGTTAAAGATACCAAGTGACTTCTTTGATCCACTTGTAACAAGAGTCCACACACTAAGGCCTAGACAAGCTTTGCAGATACAGCCACCACACTCAATAATTTACATATGGTTGCGCTCACATTACAACAGCAGAGCTGAGTGGATGCAATAGAGACCATGTATCCCATAAAGAAAGTTTATTTTGTTCCTTAATAGATAAGGATACCAAACACTAATCAGTAACAATGTATTCACTTCTTTGCATTGTTGTTTATAAAGAAACAGAAACTTTGCCTCAAAAGTGGTATCCATTTCAATTTCTAACACTTCCTTGTTGGTATGTACTGCTAGTGTATGAAGGATGGCATTCTCACACCCTCTTTCCAAATGGTCTAACTCACACATATAGTAAAGCTTGTACTGAATTCAGAGGCTAGAAACACCCCCATTTCTAAAGGTGAGAGGTGCTACTTCACCCTGGAGGCACCTCTCCCCTGGCCACATTCCTGTGGATCACAGGCTATTCTCTATTCTTTTACTTTAATACGTGAGCTTACCTGTCTGGGCACACGCCATCAGGTCTCTCTTCTCTTTGATAATAGGAATAGCATGCTTTTGCACTGGAGTCGGGCGAGTGTAACGAGTAAGCTCAATGTTTCCCATAATAATCTCTCCCATCTCAACATCACTGAACTGTCAAGAAATTCAACACAGTTAAATTGCTAGAAATAGCCATTTTTGTTTCATACTAATATAATAATGAAAACACCTAATAGCTGATTTGTACTTGAGTTTACAGCTGCTTTAAGTAAAAATTATGTTACATTGGGGGGGAGGGTATTTACATTGGAAAGTTTGGGTGCTTCCTGTGTTTGACCCATTTCCTATTTCATATTAATGGTAACACCTACTGAGCTCAATCCCTTTCCACCAATGAGGCTGGTTTCTTAAGTAACCTTAAAGAACTGCTAAAATAAGACAAGCATGGTCTATATGCCTACATCATTTTGGCATGCTGTGAAAAAATTTACATTGCCCTGTCTTAAAAGACTAAGCATAAATACTTACACTTTCAATATGTGGAGGACAGTTGTTGCCTGTTGCCTCAACTGGAATATCATCATATTTCTCAAAGTTAATCCCAGTGTTTCCTCCAGAAAAGAGTTCCCTGAAATCAAAATTGGTAAGTTTGTTATACTAGCTATTAAGGCTACATTGCATCACAATTAACATACATTTCAGAAACTTACTGTTCCAAGCGTTCACTTGGTGGGAGTGGTTTGGACCAATCATCCTCATCTGATTTGTCACACCAGCGACTATTTCCACCACGTTCAAATTTGCCAAAGCCACTTCTGTCACCACGGCCACCAATGCCATCATAGTCACCCCGTCCACGATCATCAAACCTGAACAGCACAAGCAATTAATCAGAATCTTATCATTTAACCAGTTATCATATTCCTACCACTACTCTATAACAGTACCTGGAGAGAAGTTGGAATTATTCATTATGGCTAACTTCAAGGATGTCAACAGTCCAATTCTGGCTTACTCTTATTTGACAAGTAAGGCCCTCTAATTACCAGATTGATATGTGTAATTTATATAACCTTACTTTCTAAAATCAGTATCCTTTATTTCTATAAATTATATAGCCTACACAGGCCTCATACATGCTGAAATTAAGAATCAAATCTTATATATTTGTAATCAGCACATAACTTATACCTTTATATCCACATATACTTAGTGTAGGGAAGAAGAAAATAGCACACCAAGTAAAAAAAAAAGAAAGAAAGAAAATACCACACCAAGTATCAATTGTCCCAGGTATGAGAGAATATCATTTAAAGGACAATTCACCTGTGTGACAGATTTTGGATAAAAAGTAGAAAATAATCCTTACCTGAATTAGGATGTTTTTAGAGTTTTAGGCCTGTTTGCGAAAAATCAGGACACACAGGACTAACCACAGCTATTAGGCACATGAGGTCAGTTCACCACACTTGTGTAATCAAAAATATAAGGTGTTTAAAAATTGCCATATAGAATATCCACAAAAATCTCAACCAAATTAGGCCATTCACTAAATAAACTTACTCTTTTAAATAGACTATACAGAAGTAGAGAAATATAAAAAGAGCTGAGTTCATTATGTCAAAGGGGGCATTCTTATCTAATTTCTATGTAAAAAGTTCAATTTAGTAAAGACCTCTCACAACTAAGAAAATATGATTGTAACAGACATAATACTTAACATCCAAATATGTGGGGTCTATTAAGGAGAAAAAGATGCTCGATGGCCGGAATACAAGGATGAGGACTTACCAAATTCAAGATCAATTCTTAAATGGCTATACTGCACACACATGTAAAGCAATACACCACTTACCTTCCTCTTGACCCACTTCCACGGTCACTGAAGAAACTAGACTTTCCTCTTGAATCACCACGAGCTCCAAAATTGCTGTATGCATCCTTATCTTTGCTGGAACTCCAACCTGAACTGTCTTTATCGTAGAATCCTTCAATTCAAATAAAACACAAATCCATTTTAATGTATTTTTAGAAATTGCTAATACCTTAACATGATTCTTATGTTTCTGAATTGGAAGCCCTCCATTCACTTTATCTTTTTCTCTGCAGACTGGAGGACAATGGGAATGACTCTTATTATAGCACTAGAAGAAAACCAAGATTTAGAGCTGGTTTACATTGGTACGCAAATGTTTTATCTTAATTCTCTCTATTAGGAAATACTGTACACTAAACCACACACTCTGCCTATCTAAACTTGATTTTCAGCATGCTTCTCCTCTCAGGGGGGCGCCCCTGCCTTTCTCAATCCCCTCCCTTCTCCCAGGTGCCTTAGCCTTTCTCTCTCCTAAGCTCCAGTGGCCCTTCTTTGCTTCTGTAACTGGTTTCCTGAGCCCATGCAGCCCAGCTGGCTCACTTACACTACTTCTGTAACTTTCTAAATAAGCTTTCTCTTATAATTTGAAAAAAAAAAAAATTTCCATTCATGTTATGAGTGAGTTTACTAGGAACCAGTGACCACTGGTTTCAATGTTTCTTAGGGGTAATATTCATTTACAGCATTTTTAAGTGTCACATTAATACTTTTTCCGTTTCAACAGTAAAAAGCTTAAGAACAGTGCTCTGTTCACGTGAAATACATCCTGTCAGACAAGAACCAAGAATACCTAGAAAGGAAAATCCTCCTCCTCAGTATGGACAGGCCCTGGGATATAGCTATAAACCTTCAGTAAGAAGGGATGACAAAGGTATAAACAGGTAGAGGATTTAAAGACAAGTAGAAAGTTTAACTGGTTTCAGTGATATTATTAGCCAAACACAGTTTACAAGTTAATTAAGTTACTTTCATTTGGCCTCTGCCTCTACCACTAGCCAACCTGGTGACCAACAGTTTTCACTATCAGTAAAGAATTGAGTTAGGGTTCTAAGATCTCTTTCAGCTCTAAAACCTCCTATATCGCCTCTCCCTTTGTTTTCTGTCACTGCAACAAAGGGGGAAAGAAAGCACTAAATGCACATGGGGGCAATCCCAGCGGGTACATTCCAAGGAATAATGACAACACCCAGGATGATAAAGACAAACTCTGTAGTATGTGGACTCTTTTCTTTCTCCACCCGTTCACATATCCAGCATATTCCCTCCTGACCTTTTTCTTCCAAATCTCAGGTCAACCATTTAACGAAACATACAGCACCCAAATAGTTGTGCCATAATTTGAGACATCTACTAGTTTTCTATCACTACATTACACACTACATGGAAAAAGACTAAATGTTGTGATACCTTTTGGACAAAATCTTTCAAATGAAGCAGTTCAGGCAAGTGAATGAAATCAGAATCACTCCCAACTTATTAGGAGCATGCCCAATGCTATGTGCCCTATTAACTATTCCACAATAACCCCATCTTTGTTTTGGCATCTCTGCAAGACAGAAATAACTGAGTTGTTATAACCCTGAAGTTTGGTTTACACAGTAGGCTGTCCACTGACCTTTGCACCAGACTAGTGAAATTGTACAGTGTTTACTGTGACATTAGATGAATTTTTTCCAAAGTGATGATGCCTTAATATTTGAACCGGCTGACAGAAGAGCAGCAATTACAGACTTCCCAAAGTGCCTCATTTTCCCTAGGCTCAAACTTCTATACGCAGCAAGAATTACTGGTAGGTACCCAAATTGCTCAAAGGACTTACCTTTAGTAGCTTCTCTGTTCCTTAAGTGAGGAGGAATATAGCGCCCTTCTGAAAAAAAAAAAACACACACACAAATAATTTAAATCTCTAGCCTTCTATAGTCTAACTTGGGAAGGGGGGGGGGGAACCTCTTTTATTTTAAATGGGTTATTGCTTTATAAGGATAACTTTAAAAGAGGGGAGAAGACAAGTTTGGCAAACAAAAATTTGACTTGGTAACTAACAGTTAAACTGCACAAATCAATATAATTTAACTTGCCACTAGCTCTGCTATGATTTGAGAATTGTTATAAATTAAAACAGTTGCAACTGAAGTATTACTATAACCTATAAGACTACTATGTAATAAATCATACTTAGCCACTAAGAGACCTATTTGTACCCATCCTGATAATTTCCAAAACAGAATAAATATATATGTAGAAAAACTGAAATGGGGAAATGATTTTAAGGAATTGGGAGTTTTAATTTGGGACTTGCTGAGTTTATGGAAAGTTAACTGTTGCTCTGTATGCAGGCAACAATATGGCCTAGAAAATGGATAAGAAGGCAAAAGCAAAGAAAAGTCAACTCACTTTATCACTAATAAATCTGCAACTCAACATCCCTTTTTCCCTTCTGGGTCGAATTAAATATTAAAGATCTCTATTAGGAGGACCAATTCCTAACATTTTTAGCATGAGTGGCAAGTACAGTGAAATTTAAAACAAATACTAAATGGCCCTGGCTGGGTAGCTCAGTTGGTTAGAGCAACGTCCTGATACACCAATGTTGTGGATTCAATCCCTAATCAGGGTGCATACAAGACGCAAATTGAATGCCTAAGTGGGACAACAAATCGATGTTTCTGTTTCTCTCCCTCAAATAAATAAAGTACTAAGTAACTATGTGCCCAGTGTAACACAGTGCTTGAAGAAATACTAATTTCAGACTCTACAGCCCATACCTGTCTCTTTTATTTAATAGAATGGGAGAGACCTAAGCCAGAGCAAGTCTACTGCCAAATGATAAAACATTAAGATCCCCTAACTTAATATTAATGTAACAAGTTTCAAAAAAAAAACACAAAAAACTTTTATTTTATTGTTGACAATATTGCAGATATCTCCCGGTTTTCTCCCTTTTTGACCCTTCCACCCAACCCCTGCCCCACCCCAGGCTTCCCCCAGGGGTTATGCATATATGCACATATGTTCTTTGGTTAATCTCTTCCTGTCCCCTCCCCCCACCCAACTCCCCCACTGGTATCTGTTCCATACCTCTGGACCTATTTTGTTTGTCAATTTATTTTGTTTAGATCCCACTTATATATCTACTTTTCAAAAGAATGCTACAGTGACGCAGCGTTTAAAATCCTAAGCACAAGAATATAGCTTTGTTCTATTACTTTCATGTTCTTCATGGAAAAGGGGTAGCTAGCTGTAACAACTGAATGTTTCCTTTATTGAGTTTAATTCTGGTAAGACTTGCTCTAACACAACCCCACCACCTCTAAGCTGGGCTCAGGACTCATACCAAACTCTTCTAGAGGTAATTTGTGTGTTGTATTTCTTTAAATGATTGTTTTTAACTCAAGAAAACCAGTACCTTTTTTTTTTTTACTACCAAAAGGTTACAATCTAAAGATTGATCACTAATTCATAATTCTACATAACACTGCCTACATAATTCTTTACACAGTAAAAATCAGAAGGGAAATTGTTAAATTTTAAATAAACCCCAGAAATGAACAGAATTAAAACTCTAATATTCAGTAAATCCATAAAACATTTTACTTACTGCTGGCTGTACTTCCTCCACTCTGATTATCTGAAGAGTTCAGGTCTAGGCCAGCAAACTGGAAGAGAGTTAAACGGTTAGTAGCCAGAATGGTGAAAACTAGTCAGCCCCGAATCATGGGGCTGGTTTGAAACTACTAATGCAAAGGTGACTGGAATGTGCTTTGAAGACTGAAGTTCTAATACAAAACGGTATTACTGTACATACTGCAGAAGGCAGCACACCAAGATAAGATGCTGGTGCTGTAGAAACTGGGTCCCTGTGAGTCATTCATTCAGAATGAATTCTCCCCCATAACATTCTCCACAATAAGAGCTCCAGAAACTAAAATTATTTTAAAATGTCAAATACACTTTGCCTGTATGTGGCCCCAGGTTCGTTCCCGGGCATCTCCACCAAAAAAAAAAAAAAAAAATGTCAAATACACAAAGGATGAATTTTAGCTCCAATTATATTTGACAAATGTTTCCAATGCCAACTTTCTACTTGGGATTATTTTAAATGTACAAAAGCACACCTGAAAATGTCAGAACAAAATTTTTAATTCCTTTATACCCTAAATACTGCACAAGTATTTTTAATTAGGGTAGCACTCTTATGAAAACAATATATCCACCACTTACTAAGCACTATATTAAAAACAACCCTGTGAAGTGGGTGCCTACGATTCTCCCATTTTCACCACTGACATAAGCACAACTGGCATTCAATGCCCTAAGAGACTAGGGCTGCCTTTAATCCCCACTTACCTATCCCCTTATACTAGTTCAAAACCTCAACATTCTACAAAAAGACCTGCTTTACACACACACACACACACACACACACAGACCTGCTATGTTCATCACATCCTGTTATGACTAACCAGGAACTACTTGCAAGCAAAGGGGGGTGGGGGCCATACATGCCAAAATAAGTATTTTAAAAGCCACAGAAGACCAGACTACTGTTGCCAACTGTCTGCAAAGGTGATGTGCTATACCATAACTTCCGTTAAAAGGTCAAAACGATTCTGTCTCATTGCAACCATCAATGGAGTCATTGAAAATTGGAAACAGATGCTATATCTTAAAGAAAATGAGCTAAGACTTAAGTGCCTTATTTCTATAATTTCTATTAGCAAAAACGCTGTCAGGCTTTCTCTGTGTAGTAGTTATCTCAACAGACTGATACTTGAAAGCACAAAAGAAAAACTTTGCACTTGTTACCAGTTATTAATTTTACACTTGGCACTTTCAACGCTAGTTAAGTGTTTAAAGATCGCTAAGATTACACTGTCGCAATTTTCGCAGTTGAAAATTTGCTTGCTGAATTCTAAGGATTGCATATTCTTTCGAATTACATCAATTGCAAATTTCAAGTATATTCCTGCCTAGAATCTTAAAAAAAAACAAAAAAAAACGGCACCACTGCCCTGGCCGGGTAGTTCAGTTGGTTGGGGTGTCATCCTGTACACCAAAAGGTTGTAGGTTGGATTCCCAATCAGGGCAAATAGGGGAGGCAACCGATGGATCTTTCGATCTCTCTGCCATGGATGCTTCTCTCTTTCTCCCTTTCAGGCTCTCTAAAATCAAAACATATATCCTCGGGTGAGGAATTTTTTTAAAAAGCACCACTTACATGGAAAATGTTAAAGCTGCCCGAACACCAGCCTTTTTTCTCTCTTCCATTCAACATATGACGTCTGAGCAATTTAGAGGATTTAATATAATTGATTCATTAATGGAAAAAATGTTTTCAAAAGAAACAATTAAATCCCTAAAAATGTATTATACATGACTACTTGAAGATTTATGAAACTAATCTGCCACCAAGTTTCGTTTCAGGATTACTCCCGAGTTCACGGAAGGCAGAAGTTGGCTGGAGGCTAGGAACAGGCTACTGCGGAGCTGATCTGGAGCGCTGGGCCACTGTCGCAGAGGAATGCAGACTTCCTGCCACCAAGCCCACAAGCCCAGTCCCTCGGCTCACCCCCGCCCGCTCAGCAGGGGGACTGCAGTCCGACAACACACCTTATGCGACCTATTTCAAAATTTTACTCCACGGGCAGCAACAAGTCAACAAAACTTTTTTTTATTTTCCCTTGAGCCACACTGGG
>NW_005370552.1:2205631-2206188 GCF_000412655.1 Myotis brandtii | reverse complement strand
GAAGGGCGTCCGCGGGCGCTGCGCCATAAGCCAAGTTGGCTGACGGGAGGGATCCGCGCCGTCCGGGGCGCCGGGCAGCTCACCTGCTGGTCCAGCCCGAGCGCATTTTCCACCGCCACATGACTCATCCCTGAAGAGTACCGGGAACTCGGAGTCTTCCGCTGCTGAGCGAGTGCGTTAGGTTCACCGCGAAGGTCCTCTCACGGGAGAACTGCGGCTCTGGAGCGCCCGGCGCTGCCACGGATCTAATATACACACTCGCAGGCTGTGACGTCAGCACGTCGTGCGCGTGCCCTCCCTTTCACACCCCCGCTCCCGCTGCCCCACCACTTCTGCCTAGCGACTGAGCGCCTGGTCAGCCCTAATCTCGCGGGATTTCCTGCTTTCCCCGTCCCTGGCTCGTCGTCCTACCTGGGAACTCAAAACGCAAACGCTGTCCTACTTCGCTATTCCCCGTCGACAGCCCACGGAAGGCTGGTTCTCGAGATCTCGCGAGAACTCGTCTTCCCGCTTTTCGCCCACTAGGGGCCTTAACATTTCCCTTAGGCCTCTATCAC
>NW_005370552.1:2196482-2205590 GCF_000412655.1 Myotis brandtii | reverse complement strand
TTCCTGGCGCTCGCCCTCGCTCTCTTCTTTCCCTCAGTGTCCGGACTAGCAGATGCCGGGAGATTTTCCAAAACTAATCCGCCCTCGCTCCCCCGCGGGCACCCTGTCCGCAGTCCGGGGTCACGTGACCGCAGGTGCCGGCCGCGGTGGCCATTTTGTGGAGCAGGAAACCGGGGCTTAAATAGAGCGCTCGGAATGCGGGGGTCTCGAGGGCGACTTGGGAAGAGGAGTGGGAAGAGGAGGAGGGAGAAACGGGAGGAAGGAGAGCGGGAAGGTGACCGGGTTAGGGGCTGGGGGAGCTGGAGGCGCGCGCCGGGGGCCGTCGCTCTGCAGCGCGGTTGCCTAGGCAGCGGGGACGCCGCCTAGAAACGCAGCAATCCCTCAGTGTCACCCCCCCAGACTCCATCACGCTCCTGCGCGCGCCCCCGAACCCCGCGATGAGGAAACAATAAAACAATCACGCGCCGAATTTGAGCGGGTGGGTGCGCACCCAGAAGGGACCCCGGCCTCCGCGGGTACAAGTGCTACATGAGACCCTTATTACCTCCCCCAAAGCCAGGGGACCCTGGGTACCGAGAATGGCTCCCCTAGGGAATAGGGGGTTTGCGCTGGGCGAATCTGGGCTGCCCACGTGCTGTGGCATTATTGGCCTGGGGTCCGGGGAACGCTCAGGCCACTGCGGTGGACGGGGGAAGGGGAGGAAATGTGGCCCCCCTCCTAGCCCGCCACCCCTAGTTCCAGCTTGCATGCCACAGGCCTCCATGTCGAAGAAAATGCGTTGACCAGTGGTGTCCCTGGCTTTCAGGGAGCGGCCGAACAGACGGGGTTCTTACAAACGCTTTGCCCCTCTTCTCTGACCCGCAGCCTGACAAATAAAAACTGCGCAGCGTTTTTCTCCATCCCACCCCCCAACGGCTTCTGCTGCCCGAATTCAGATAGCTCCTTCTCCTCACATCATTTCCCAGGTACCACTCTCCCTTTCCAATTTTTAAAACTGAAATAATTCGAAGGAGATTAGGGAGATAACACTGGTGCCCTGGAGCAAGTTGCTTAACTGCTTTGGGTCTCAACCTCCTCATTTATAAAAGGAGTCGGCCGGACTCCGTAACCCTGTAAAAGATCCAACTCCTTTTTATAACAGTATTTCGTAACGCCCCCAATAACCATACTGAAATAACAAATCATAGATAATAAAAACAACACACAATTTCAAAAAACATGATCTAACTGTAGAATAAAAGCGCGGATGGTTATACTGAAACTATTTTAATATGTGAAAGCTCCCAGGCAACACTAGCTGATGATAGATACCTGCCCAGTGCAGTTAAAAATGCAAACTGAAGCCGTGGCCAGTAGCTCAGTTGGCTGGAGCGCCGTCTATGCACCAAGCGCCGAGGTTGCGCGTTGATCCCCGGTCAGTCGGGCTCATGAAGCAGGAGTCGGCCAACGGTCGCATGGATGGACCAAACAAAATAATGCGTTTCTCTCTCTCTCTCTCTTTCTCTCAAATCAATTTTTTTAAATGCGACTGGAAAAGTATGTTTTCACAACTCAAGTATGCTGCGCAATTTTGCCACTGGTGACTTTATTTTACAAAATGGCTAATTCTTGATAATGTTTGAAATAAAATAGTACAATGTTCCCTCACTTGCTATAGTGGTTACATTCCTGGAGAAGTCACTGTGTAGCAACGCTAACAGCCCTGGCCGGTTCACCGTATGAAGACTAAAAGCCCTGATAGCTGGTTAGAGCCGTGGTCGGCAAACTGCGGCTCGAGAACCACACGCAGCTCTTTGGCCCCTTGAGTGTGGCTCTTCCTAAGCCTTAGGAGTACCCTAATTAAGTTAATAACAATGTCCCTACCTATATAGTTTAAGTTTAAAAAATGTGGCTCTCAAAAGAAATTTCAATCGTTGTACTGTTGATATTTGGCTCTGTGGACTAATGAGTTTGCCGACCACTGGGTTAGAGCATCCTCCGCCAGAAGCCAAGGGTGCGGGTTCCATCCCTGGTCAGGGCACACACGAGAAGCAACCAATAAATGTGTAAATAAGTGGACCAACAAATCGATGTTTCTCTAAAATCAATTTTTTAAAACTGGGCAAAGAGCTCTAGCCGGTTGGCTCAGTGGATAGACCGTCGGCCTGCGGACTGAAGGGTTCCGGGTTCTATCCAGGTCAAGGGCACTACCCGATTGCAGGCTGCCGGCCCTGGCAGGGCATGCAACCAATTGATGTGTCTCTCTCACATTGGGATTTCTCTCTGTCTCTCCCTCTCCCTTCCACTCTTTCTAAAAAAAAAAAACAATGGAAAAAATATCATCGGGTGAGGATTCAAAACAAAACAAAAAAAACCTGGGCAAAGCTATTTTGTGCTTATGTGTCAAATAGTTAATTCGGAGGAACTCGTTTTTAGGTGAGCGTCCCGCACTGTAGCCCCTGCCAGTCACTGTGACAACCAAAACCCACAGATTCCCACAGGGCCTCCCCGATGACCATCCGGGTCCCTTTCCGCCGAGATTTTCGGATCCTCAGGGACCGTTGTGGAGGTGTTTTTGCGTGGTTTTGCTTCAGTTTCCTTTTCAGGGTAAAGAGAGTAAAAGCTGTGAGTTCTGACCATTCAAACTGCACATAACAACAACGGAATGTCCTGACTTCTGGTTCTGGGCTTTATTTTACTTTTGAGTCGAGCCGGTGTACAAGGTACTGCCTGGGAATACCTAGACGAATAAATTAGACAGCCCGGCTGGCGTGGCTCAGTGGTTGAACATCGGCCTATGAACCAGGAGGTCAGGATTCGATTCCCGGTCAGGGCACAGGCCTGGGTTGCGGGCTCCATCCCCAGTGTGGGGTGTGCAGGAGGCAGCAGTTCCATGCTTCTCTCTCATCATGGATGTTTCTGTCTCTCCCTCTCTGAAATCAATAAAAATATATTTTAAAAAAAGAATAAATTATACAGCCGTTTCCTATTTTCAATGAACCCCTGCTCATAGGCATACTCAGTTCAAATCAATGGGTGTTTCGTTAATATATTATAATTGGAACATCAAGTTGGAAAGGGAGCGGGAAACATTCAAGGCTTTGTCTTCAAACACATTCGCTCTGAAAAAGAACGCGCACGTGGGGCGGCTGACCAGCCAACTCGCACCGCACTCCCAGCGACTTTTCCACTAGGTCATTTGCATATCTTCCCGGGCAGTCATTTGCAAATTTTATTTAAAGTGACCTCCAAAGGGTTAGGAAAAGCTGAACGTGGGAAACTTTCTCCGGCCTCCCTTTCTTCCATCCCCAGGCATTGTTCAATGGAGCCCCCACATGGAAGCAAATAACTACCTTTTGTGCCACCCCTCCCCCTCCCTGGAGGCAGCCAATCAGATGAGAAAAAGCTTGGAAACTGCAGCCGTTCAGATCCCCTGTGAGACTGGAAGCAACTTACTCAACATCTCAATGCCTCAGTTTCCATCTATAAAGTTAGAATGAACCAAAGAACTTATGTGCATATATGCAGAATCCATGCACACAGACAATCGTGTGGTGAAGGCTGGGGGGGGGGTGGAGGGAGGGAGAAAAGGGGGACATATGTAATACTTTCAACAATAAAGATAAGTTAAAAATAAAACAGTTTTGGCTGGCCAGCGTGGCTCAGTGGTTGAGCATGAACCAGGAGGTCACAGGTTTGATTCCCAGTCAGGGCACATGCCTGGGTTGCGGCTGGATCCCCAGTGGGGGACGTGCAGGAGGCAGCCGATCCATGATTCTCTCTCATCATGGACGTTTCCATCTCTCCCTCTGCCTTCCTTTCTGAAATCAATAAAATACATATATTTTTTAAAGTCACAAGTATAAAATGACGCCAGCTCAGAACGGGACCAGCTACTTCAAGTTCCTCGCCCCACACACGGCAGCGATGGCCCAGCGAGGCTTCCTGACAGGCCCCCTGACTGCAGCTGTGTCCGAGCCCACGGAGAACAAGGAACTTGTCTCACCCCAGGGCCGTGCAAGGGACAGCACAGGATGCCCAACAGATGTTTGCTGGTGGGTAACTAGTGCAAATGCCCACCTTCTGCCCATTCTAATGTGGGCACGTTAAGGGGGCTAGTTCCATTCGTTTGTTTCCGCGGGTGACTTCAAACCAATTTCATCACCACTCTCTGAGATGGACTTCATCTTACTTTATTGTTGACGGTATTACCTGTCTCCCATGTTCTCCCTTTTGTCCCCCTCCACCCACTCCTGACCCCGCCCCGGGCCTTCACCACCCTATTGTCCGTGTCCCTGGGTGATGCCTAGATGCACACCAGTTCTTCGGTTGCTCTCTTCCTGTCCCCTCCCCCCACCGCACCGAGGCCTCTTGTCCTGAGCCTGTTTTGTTCGTCCGTTTATTTCATCCTTTAGATTTCGCCTCGGAGTGAGATCGCGGCCGTGTGCCTCTCTCGCTGGCTGATTTCGCCTCGCGTCGTTCTGAGACCGATCTGTATGATCTGTCAGAGGCTCAGCTAGACTGAAACCGCATTATTGTGACGCAAATAAATAAGGCGGCTGAGAGAGATGCGGAGGGAACAGCGGTAGTAAGAGGGATTCCAAGACCTGGAAACCTCGGAGCCTTTCGTGGTGACTTCATTTTCCCAAGGACTGAATTCTTGGTAATGTTTGAAACAAAACAGTGCGATGTTCCCTCGCTTATCTCGCAGTTACATTCCCAGAGAAGTGACTGTGTATCAGGAGTAAGAGCCGCAGCCTTTGGTGAACTTCCCTGCTTGCCTTTGGGGCGGCTGGGGGTAAAGTTCACCAGGGCAGAGCTCCCTGTAATCAGAGGTTAATTACAGGGAAGAGCAGTTGCCTACTGTGTCTCCTTTCATGTCTGAAAATGTAACAGCCTTTGGGGGCTTTTTGTTTGTTTGTTGGGGGTTTCAGACCCCGCAGATCCCCCTCCCATGCGGGTAAGTTACAGTCATCAGGCGGCTGATGAAGTTCTAAAGGGAGGGGGGCGTCTGTGGCTCCGGGATATTATCCAAGGGCCAGAGCTGCTACTTACAAAACCCAGAAGGTCTTACACAATCAGACTCCTAAATAGCAGATCTGGCTCCGAATCCACTTGTTCCCCACAAAAATGGCATCTTTTCAAACAGAAAAATTCAGTGCATGTCTGCCTTCATTCATGCAAAGTGACTGCGGCGCACAGGGAATGAATAGGGAAGCCTAGGGGGAGGTCTGAGTGGGGTGGGGAGGGGGAGTGGGCAGGAGGCTGCCTGGCGGTGGGAGAGAAGACAGGGGTCTTGGAAATACAGGGGGGGGCACGTGCCCTTTGGGACCCCCATGCCGCATCTCAGGTAATGGGGCGCTTTTAACAGAGTCTCTCTCTTGGTGTCATTGTCCTACAGACTTTGATGGCGACTAGGTTTCATGGTTTCTAAAACTTTTAAATGTTTCTTTTCATTTTTTGTGTGTGTGTGTGCCAACCCCACACTCCTTTGTCTGCCGGGCGCGTGCTGCCAACCCTCTTCAATGTTTTAATTTTTATTTCTTTAAAGGCTCAGTTGGTTAGTGCCTCCTCTGGATACACCAAGGTTGCGGGTTCGATCCTTGCTCGGGCACAGAGGAGAAACAACCAATGAATGCACAAATCAGTGGAACAACACAACAAAAGGATCTCTCTTTCCCTCCCTCTCTCCCTCCCTCCCCCTTCCTCTCTCTCTCCCTCTCTATCTCTCTCAAATCAATGAATTAAAAATAATAAAATACAGGCATCTTGATGTGATGTGATGATATATAATGAGAAATATTCAATCGGTCTTCCACCCGCTCCTGACGGCTCCTGGAGCCTGGGAATTTCCTGCGCGGAGGGCTAGGGCCTTTTGTTATGTTAATGCGGCGACTTTGGAAAAGCACCTCCGGGTGGGGGCTGGTTGCCAGTGGAGACGATCACGTGACGACAGGGCTGGAATTTTCATTCCCACCCCACCCCCACCTCTGGGGAACGGGAGAGAGGCTGAATGGAGAGTGACTTCAGTCGTCCAAGGACAATGAGGCTTATGTAGCGAAGCCGAAGCCGCTATAAAACCCAAAAGCGCTGCCCCTGGAGAGGGCGCGGAGCCCTCCCCTGCCCACACTTCGCCGGGGCCACGCCTCCATCTGACTCGTCCTGAGTCCCGTCCTTTTTTTTAAAAAAAATATATTTTATTGATTGTTTACAGAGAGGAAGGGAGAGGGACAGAGAGTTAGAAACATCGATGAGAGAGAAACATCGATCAGCTGCCTCCTGCACACCCCCCACTGGGGATGTGCCCGCAACCAAGGTACATGCCCTTGACCAGAATCGAACCTGGGATCCTTCAGTCCGCAGGCTGATGCTCTATCCACTGAGCCAAACTGGTTAGGGCGCGTCCTTTTCTAAGGAACCGTGAGCCTTGCTAGCAAACGCATCTGACCCAATTGGGGGGAGGGGGGTGCTGGGACCGCCGGTCTATAGCTCAGGGGACCGCCTGCATTTGCCGCCGGCATCTGAGGCCGGGGCAGGGGTCTTGGGGGACTGAGCCCTTAACCTACGGGATCAACACTCTGTCCAGGGAGCGAGTGTGAGAACTGAGTTGAATTGTAGGACATGGAGCTGCTGTCAGAACTGCTTGGGGACGTGGGGAAAAGTACACATCATAATTGGAATCAATCCTGTGCCACCCAGTGTTCTCAATTAAGAGAGACGGAATTGGCCCTGGCCGGTGTGGCTAAGTGGATAGAGCGTCAGCCTGCGGACCAAAGGGTCCCGGGTTCTATTACAGGCTCCTCTCCAGCCCGGTCCTGGTCAGGGCTTGTGCAGGAGGCAACCAATGGATGTGTTTCTCTCACGTCAATGTTGCTCTCTGTCTTTCCCTCTCTCTTCCACTCTCTCTAAAAATCAATGGACAAATATCCTCGGGAGATGAGTCATAAAGCACAGCCATAAAGTCAGAGCTGTTATTGATGGCGCCTGCAAATCTCCTTGTCCTTTCTTCTTCGCTTTGTCTGTTGTATAATTCTGATGTGCTTGCAGTTAACACCAAGGATTCCTTGACAAGTAATTTACTTCTGTTTTTCCTCTATACTTTCTGTAAAACATTAAGGCTGCATGAAATAGATTACTTGATTGAGGCACTTTTAAAAAAAAAAAAAAAAAAAAATAGCATATAGAATTGTGTCCTTAGGTAGAACCCTGGACCTTTTGCTAATTCTCCCTTCATGTGGGCCATCCTCAGGACAGGGAAGAGCTGTTAGAGACTAACCCTCAGCAGTCCCAGGAGGGCGGCCCCGGCCCCCAGGGCACAGATAGGAGGCCCAAGGACATGCTGCTAGCTACCTGGCTAGTGAGTGGCAGAGCTGGGAGCCAAACGCAGGCCAAGTGAAGCCATCATTCACCAGGGCCCCTTGTACCCCTCAAACTCAGCAAGTCTGAACAAGATGCCTCCCCATCTCCCCAACAACTTCCTCCTCTGGTCTTTTTTTTTTTAATGTGTTTTTATTGATGTCAGAAAGAAAGGGGAAGAGGGAGAGAGAGAGAGAGACATCCGTGATGAGAGAGAATCATGGATCGGCTGTCTCCTGCACGCCCCACACTGGGGATGGAGCCCACAACCTGGGCGTCTGCCCTGATCAGAACCGAACCGTGACCTCCTGGTTCCTAGGCCGACGCTCACAGTGACAGGTTTGTTGAGAGAGGCAGGGCGTGTTTGTGTGTGGTGTCTTGATTTGTGACTGCTGGCTGCTCAGATTATTCCATGTTCTGTGTGGGCCCAGGCTTCGGGGCTATTGGTACCGTTCTAGTTGCTAAGCGGTTTGATGGGTACATGATGGGCTTGTTCTCCCTCCTAGGAAGGTTATGAATCTCCTTTTCTATGTATTCCAAGTTCACTGCCAAAATCTCTAAAGCCTTTAGTGAGTTTCGTTTTGCCAGCAGACCACTCATTTGCATCCTCTTCTGGATATTAGTTTGCAGTTCTGCAAAACTTGCAGATAACAAGGTTTGTGGCTATCCACCTTCACTTGAATAATAATTGGATTAGTTAGGCATTACTTTGTGCTGAAAATAGAAGAAGGCAGCAGTGCTGTTTCTTCCACAAGAATTGTTCTGGGAAAGGAAAAATGTTGCAATTCAACCGACTGCCGACTGCCGCCCACTCTTCTCTCCTGGAATGTTTCTGAATCTATCATGTTACCTTCACACAAACTGATGTTGACTATAAGAACATTAATTAGCCCTGGCGGGTTTGGCTCAGTGAATAGAGCATTGGCCTGCAGACTGAAGGGTCTTGGGTTCAATTCCGGTCAAGGGCCCATGCCTGGGTTGCAGGCTCCACCCTCAGTGGGGGGTGTGAAGGAGGCAGCTGATTCATGATTCTCTCTCATCATTGATGTTTCTATCTCTCTCTCCCTCTCCCTTCCTCCTGAAATCAATAAAAATAAATTTAAAAAATAAATGGAGTGAATGAGTGAGTGGTACCAAACATGCAGTAAGTAACTGTTCTAAGGAGGAAGATACTCTGGTGGCCTAGAAAGTTCTGGAAGCTTTCAAAGTTTGGAGCTTGAATCAAACGTGGAGCCACAGATAGGATTCGGATCATCAGAGGGGAGGGAGGGGCTGCTTCTGGCTGTGGGCATGAGGGAGAGATGCCTGGTGTGCAGAACTAGGAAGGGAGACTATCAGGGGTGGGGAAGGAGGGACGTCACCCGGGGGGGTGGACAGGGTGACAAAAGGCACGCTCTGGTTTTAAGCCTCAGGTGTTTGCTGTGAAGATCCTCTGGCCAGTCCTACACAGTCAAGGTCAGCCTCCCTTCTCAGGTGAGGGTCCCCACTCCTCCCAGTGTGGCGCTGGCCACACTTTCCTAGGTGCCTGGTAGGGAAGCACGCCCTCTGCTTGGAATATAGGCCACGCATAACACATCTGTCCCGCCTGCTGCAGAGTCATAACGCCAGGCGGCTTGTCATGCGAGGCCAGGCCCGCAGCTTCTCAGATGAGCGCTGCTATATCAGGGCCAAGGTCAGTTACACAAGCCCAGCCGCACCTTCCCTCGAGCCTGGACTGCAGAGGGAAGACCACCGTTGAACGAACAGGTGTCGTTTTATTTTATTTTTTATTAT
>NW_005370552.1:2195092-2196432 GCF_000412655.1 Myotis brandtii | reverse complement strand
TATTTTTACTGATTTCAGAGAGGAAGGGAGAGGGAGTAGGAGAGATAGAAACATCAAGGATGAGAGAGGATCATGGATCGGCTGCCTCCTGCACGCCCCACACTGGGGATCGAGCCCACAACCCGGAGATGTGCCCTTGACCGGAAACGTACCTGGGACCCTTCAGTCCACAGGCGGACGCTCTATCCACTGAGCCAGGCCAGCCAGGGCCACATCAAAATGTGAAACTTCGCTCTGCCAAAGACCCTGTTAAGAAGATTAAAAGAGAGATTAAGGAGTACAAATGCCAGTTATAAAAGCAGCCACAGGGCTGTAAAGTGCAGCACAGGGAATGGAGTCAGGAAGATGGGAATGACTATGTATGGCGCCGGCGGGTACTAGACTTACTGTGGTGACCACTTAGTAAGGTATGCAAATGCCTAATCGCTATGTTGTACACCTGAAACATAATATTGGATGTCAACTATCACCGAAAAGCAAAGTTAAAAAAAAGATGAAAAGACAAGTTACCAGTAAAGACGGGGAGATAATATTTGCAAATCACACATCTGACCAAAACTTGGATCTAGATTATATGTATAAAGAACTCTCAAAACTCAACAGTAATAAACAATCCAATTAGAAAATGGGCAAAAGACAGAAACAGATATTTCAATGAATAGGACACACAGATGGCAAATAAGGCCAGGAAAAGACATTCAACAACATTGGCCGTTAGAGAAACCCAGGTTCAAACCACAAATGGCTAAAATTACAAATAATGATGAGACCAAATGCTGGACAATATACAGAGAAACTGGCTCATTCACTCAGCGCGGGTGGGAATAGGAAACGAGGCAGCCACTCGGGCAAACAGTTTGACGGGTTCTTTTAAAACTAAAAAGGGATTTACCATACGACCCAAGACTTACATCAGACATTTATCCAGAGAAATGAAAACTTATTTCACACAGAAACCTGTACACAAATGTTCATAGTAGCTTTAATAGCCAAAGACTTGAAGCTACCCGAATATCCTTCACTGAGTGATGGGTAAACTGTGGTGCAACCATACCATGGAATACTAAACAATAAAAAGGAATGAACTGGCCCAAGCCAACAGGGCTCAGTGGTTGAGCATCGACCTATGAGCCAGGAGGTCACGGTTTGATTCCTGGTTGGGGTACAGTTTGTGGGCTCGATCCCTGGTGTGGGACATGCAGGAGGCAGCCGATCCATGATTCTCTCTCATCATGGATGTTTTTTTCTCTCTCCCTCTCCCTTCCTCTCTGAAATCAATAAAAAAATATATATATTTTTAAAATATATTTTATTGATTTTTCACAGAGAGGAAGGGAGAG
>NW_005370552.1:2188045-2195081 GCF_000412655.1 Myotis brandtii | reverse complement strand
GATGTGCCCGCAACCAAGGTACATGCCCTTGACCGGAATCGAACCTGGGACCCTTGAGTCCGCAGGCCGACGCTCTATCCGCTGAGCCAAACCGGTTAGGGCAAAAAAATATATTTTAAAAAATAAATAAATACAAAGGAATGAACTAGCATGTTATGGAGTCAATGTTTGTGTCTCCCCAATGGGAAGGTATTTGGAGATGGGGCCTTTGGGAGGTGATTAGGTTTCGCTGTGGTTATGAGGGTGGGGCCCTCATGATGGCATTAGTGCCCTTGTAAGAAAAGGCCGAGACACAGGCACTCCCTCTCTCCATCCCCTGCCTGCCCCAGCCAGTAAGAGGGCCCTCACCCAGAACCAAATCTGCCAGGTACCTTCATCTTGGACTTCCAGGCTCCAGAACTCTGAGAACTAAATGTCTGTTGTGTAAGCCACTCAGCCCTTAGTATTTTGTTATAGCATCTCTAGCTGAGTAAGACATATTGATACACATAACGACATAGAGCTCCAAGGGATTCTGTTGAGGGGCGGGGGGTGGAGGGGGAGCCAATCTCAAAAGGATGTACACTGTATGCTTACATTTACACAACATTTGTGGAATAACATAATTCTAGAGATGGAGGACAGTGTAATATTGCCAGGGGTTAGGGATGGGGGAGGGGAGGGGAGCATTTGTGGCCATAAAGGGATAGCCTGAGGGAGCCTTGTGGTCACAGTACAGGTCATTATCTTGATCATGGTGGTTACACAAAGCTACATGTGATAGCATTGCATGGAACTATGTGCACACACACGCAAAGGAGCCCACGTAAAACTGGCAAAATGTAGCTCCTCGGCCTATGAACCAGGAGGTCAGGGTTCAATTTCCGGTCAGGGCACATGCCCGGGTTGTGGGCTCCATCCCCAGTGTGGGGCGTGCAGGAGGCAGCC
This sequence comes from Myotis brandtii, assembly GCF_000412655.1. Classification (NCBI taxonomy): domain Eukaryota; kingdom Metazoa; phylum Chordata; class Mammalia; order Chiroptera; family Vespertilionidae; genus Myotis; species Myotis brandtii. The sequence goes on along the minus strand of NW_005370552.1, from coordinate 2,194,154 downwards.
CATCCATGCTTCTCTCTCATCATTGATGTTTCTCTCTCTCTCCCTTCCTCTCTAAAATCAATACAAATATATATATTTTTAAAATCTGAATAAGGTCTGTAGATTGTACATTTCCTGGTTTTCATCTTACACTATAGTTATGCAACTCCCTGGGAATCTATGATTATTCTAAAATTAAGTTGTTTTTAAATGAAACCAGACAGCATTTCTGACTCGCAACTTTGTTTTCCTTTAAGCACGCCCTCTCTCTTAAATACTGTTTGTTACATCAAGATGTGTGAGAGCCCTGAGGCAATTCAAGTATATCTAGAGCCTTCCAACGTGCCTTTACAGCTGCGATCCTTTTGTTATTGTTTTGTGGTGGTAACAGCAGAGGTTTCTTTTAAAGGCCCCGTGCGGATCCCTCCCCCTTCCTTTCTGGTGACTGAAAACCTCGTGGCTTCCTCCTTGGGAAACTTCTGGCAAATGGCGAGTGAAGGGTTTTCTGAGGATCCTGGGGAGGAATCGTGTCCAGAAATGTACACGCTGGACTTTCCGGTCGTCATTGCCCGGGAGGCTCATTGGACAATTACGCCCTACAATTAGGCTCACCGGAATAGCAGGCCGGGCTCCTGCCTCGGCAATTAACCATCGCAACCTCTGTGTTTTGTGTCTTGACCTCATCTTCACAAAGACAACTGGAGAAGTGCCTTAGCCGCCCTGGGCTGTCAGAACAGAACACCACAGGCTGGCAGCTTAGAAACAACACACACTTATTCCTCGCAGTTCTGGAGGCTCGACGTCCAAGATCAAGGTACCCATAGTGGGTGCCTGGTGAGCCCGGGTCCTGATTCACAGACAGTTGTGTTTTTGCTGTGCCCTCACCTGGTGGTGGGGCTAGGAAGCTGTCTGGGGTCCCTTTTGTAAAGGCACCGACCTGCCCTAGCCGGGCACCTCAGTGGTTAGAGCGTCGGCCCTCGGACTAAAAGGTTGCGGGTTGGATTCCGGTCAAGGGCAGGGTACCTGGGTGGCAGGCTCTGCCAGGGCGTGTGTGGGAGGCAACCAATTCATGTGTCTCTCTCACATCAATGTCTCTCTCACTGTCTCTCCCCCTCCCTTCCCCTCTCTCTAAAAATCAATGGAAAAATGTCCTCAGGTGAGGATTCACACCAAACAAACAAACAAATAAATAAAGGCACTGATCCCAATTGTGAGGGGTCCACCCTCATGACCTAAAAGAGTCTCCTAAGATCATCATGTTGGTGTTAGGGTTTCTACATATGAAATGAGGGGGTGGGGGGCTACAGTGGACAGCAAGAACATTTCTCCTGGGTGCCCAAGCAGAAATGTTTCTTGAGGAAGCCATGAGGGTTGGTAGCCAGGAGCGTGGGCTCAGGCCCTCCCGGTCCTGCTCCTGCCTCCCCTGTCACCACTGTCACCATTATTGCTTCTGAGGGACCAGCCAGCTCAGCCCCTGTGCGAAGCCCCTGGGCAGTGCTGACAGCGGGTCTATGCCACACAGGGCTGTTGTTGTTTTTGCTGTTGTTTTGTGTTTTTTTGGTTAATACTCCCCAAGGATATTTTTCCATTGATTTTTGGGGAGAGTGGAAGGGAGAAGGAGACACAAAGAGAGAGAAACATCGATGTGAGAGAAACACACCGATTGGTTGCTTCCTGCCTGGGCCTGGGAGGAGCCTGCAACCGCAGTACCTGCCCTTGCTCGGAATTGAACCCGGGACCCTTCAGTCTGCAGGCTGATGCTCTATCCACTGAGCCACACGGGCCAGGGCCCACACGGGATTTTGAACAAAGCCATCCAAAACAAAACAGATTTGTTGTATCTGCTGAGATCAAACTGGTGCAAAATGAGAAATGTTCGCTGCTGACTGCATGGTGCCCCTAAGGTCAGGAGCCGTGGGCACTTCTGTTCTGAAGATGTCCCGGCTCACAGTCTGTCTGCTGCCTGTGCCCAGCCTGGATGGCTGCCCTGCATGGTGAGCCGGGGTGTGACTCAGTCACAGCATGAATGGGGCTCCCTGGCTCCCAGCTGCTAAGCCACCGACTCATTCATTACGCAGACGTTTCTGGGGACCACCTGTGTCTCAGGACAGCGCCCCGTGAACGGCGGAGCAAGGCCTCTGCTCACTACCTTGCAGGAGGCACGTTAGCGGACAAGCCCTTGGTCTCATCAGCTCCTTTTGGTGAAACTGTGATCCCGGTCAGCTCTAGCTCCATGACTGTGCTGTCCTGACTGCCTTCATGTATGTAATTAGCCCATGACGAGTCTGCCAGCTGCGCCATCAACAACACCACCCAGCCCAAACTCTGCTCTGTTAGTCATTTCCACAGCGCGAGGAGGCCACCAGTGTGCCCCATGGTCTCCCTGAACTCCGTTCCTTTCGTTTGTTTTGTTTTTTGAAAAAATATATTTGTATTGATTTCAGAGAGGAAGGGAGAGAGAGAGATAGAAACATCCATGATGAGAGAGAACCATGGATAAGCTGCCTCCTGCACGCCCCACACTGGGGATCGAGCCCGCAATCCAGGCCTGTGCCCTGACTGGAGAATTGAACTGGGACCTCCTGGTTCATAGGTCGCCGCTCAACCGCTGAGCCACGCCGGCCAGGCTTGTGTGGCTTCTTTTTTTTTTTTTTTTTTTAAATATATATTTTTATTGCTTAAATTATTACAAAGAGTATTACATGTTTCTCATTTTTTTCCTCCGCACTTGACAATCCCCTGGCCTCCCTTACCCCCCCCCCTTGTGTGGCTTCTTAATGAGCCGTGACCACTCGATGCTCGCTCCCAGGGGACAGGAGATTATGTACTCAGATTATTATTTGGATGCAACCAGCAGGATCCTGAGACTTTGAAGGTGAATCGCAGGCAGTCGCCATGGAGGGACCTGACTCAATCCGGAAGCTGATGAGAGCAGAAAGTCACGGCAGGACTGGACAACGACTCACCCAGTCATGTCCGAGACTGGGATGCAGGGACTTGATGGCGGAAGTGAGGAGGGACATGGAGCTTCCCAGCACAGCCCCCTGGACCCAAGACACTGACTTTGGGAAAGGCCTTGTAAGGGGCGCAGGCTGAGGCTGAGGAGGGCTGGAAGGCTGGTGTGCAGATGCGCATCTCTTGTTCATGAATCCAAAGCTTGCTGATCTTACGGCCAATGAAAGGCCACAAATGTCCCTAACCCGACACGTGGTGAGTTCTCAGTTGACTTGGAGAAAGATAACTAGAGATGGGAGGAGGCAGTGGGATAGAGAGATGTTGGAGGCTTAGAAGACAGAGGATCTGGGGATGGGTGGGATCAGATGGGGAAGGGAAGGGGGTCAGAGGCCTTAGGGAAGCAGCTGGCCCGGGACACTGTACATGGCCCGGCCGGCGGGGCTCAGTGGCTGAGCGTAGACCTAGGAACCAGGAGGTCACGATTCGATTCCCGGTCAGGGCACAGGCCCGGGTTGCAGGCTTCATCCCCAGTGGAGGGCATGCAGGAGGCAGCCGATCCATGATTCTCTCTCATCACTGATGCTTCTCTCTCTCTCTCCCTTCCTCTCTGAAATCAATAGAAATATATTTAAAGGAACAAACAAATACTGTGCATGAGGGAGGGCTCTGTGGGAGGACTTAATGAGCCGCTGCGGACATGCTCAGCTGAGAAGCCAGCAGGCCTTAGGGAATAGGGACCCAGAGCCACTGTCTAAGCCAGGTGAGCAGCTGCTGAGCAAACACAGCGCTGGACTGCATTGACACTGCACTTACAGCTGCATTCACACTGCACTTACAGCTGCATTCACGCTGCACTTACAGCTGCATTCACGCTGCACTTACAGCTGCATTCACGCTGCACTTACAGCTGTATTCACGCTGTTACAGCTGCATTCACACTGGCTGTTACAGCGTGTAGTGTTCAGGCAGAGACCAGTGTCACTGTTAGCTGGAGGGCACCTCATTCAGGCCCCCAGCAGTGCGGAATGGGCACAGCTTCCCACTGACATTGGTATAACCCAGCTGATAACATGATTGGGGCAGGGCAGGAGGCGGCCTGGAGGGTGGGGAACTGGAAATCATGTTCCAGATGCTAGAAAACCTAGATGTCACCGTTTTCCCGAAAAGGAACTTGGAGTTCCTTTCTGATTAGTGTAACAGGATATGAAAATGGACGCTTCTACACAGACACCAGCGACAGTAAATGTCAACTTGCCGAGTGAGGTGCCCGTGGCACCATGTAGATTTACAAACGCAATAGCCAGGGAGCCTTCTGAGGAGCCATAGAAAAGGTGCCTCAGACCCTGGCCGACTGGGCTCAGTGAGTAGAGTGACAGCCCTTGAAGGGTCCCAGGTTCGATTCTGGTCGAGGGCATGTACCTTGGTTGCAGGCTCGATCCAGCCCCTGATCAGGCGCATGCAGGAGGCAACCAATCCATGTGTCTCTCTCACATCAATGTTTCTCTCTCTCTAAAAAGCAATGGGGAAATATCCTGAGGTGAGGATTAACAACAACAAGAACAGATCAAAACAAAAGGTGCCTCGGAATGGTCTGCCTGAGGGATGAGAGAAGACTGTTTACACACTCTCTCCCTCTTCCTTCCTCTCTGAAGTCAAGAAAAATATATTTAAAAAAATAAAAGAGCCCTGGCTGGTTTGGCTCAGAGGATGGAGCGCCGGCCTGCAGACTAAAGGGTCCTGGGTTCAATTCCAGTCAAGGGCACATGCCCGGGTTGTGGGCTCATTCCCCAGTGTGGGGCTTGCAGGAGGAAGCTGACCAATGATTCTCTCTCATCATGGATGTTTCTCTCTCTCTCCCTCTCCCTTCCTCTCTGAAATCAATTATATATATCTATATCTATCTATCTATCTATCTATATATCTATATCTATCTATCTATCTATCTATCTAATCTATATCTATCTATCTATATAGATAGATATAGATATAGATAGATATATATAAAGGGCAAATGGTGGCCGGCTCCTGATGAGTGGCCAGGACAGGGAACACTGTCCACTGTCCGAGGGTCAGCCTACGCTTGCAGAGAGTGGGGGGCAAGGTTGTGTGGGTGCTTCCCAAGGGACACAGTCCTCCCCAGAGGACTTGCACGGTGGGGTGGGGTGGGATGAGGGACACAGGGCAGCTGAGGGCACTGCCCGCTGAGGGAGGCCACGCCCAGGCCGCTGCGGCCCCAACCTCAGGAGAGGCGCTGGGCAGAGAGAATCACACCCCGCCCAGCTCTGCACCCTCCCCCACCCCAGTAGCTGGAGGAGCGGGGGAAGGGGAAGTGAAAGGTGGAGAAATAGGCCGGAAGCCAGCCATCACTGCCGGGGGATTCCAACCCCGTAGTGGGCCCAGCCGGGGGAGGGGCGGCAAACTGCCTAAAGCTGCCCCCTCGCTCCCACGCCAGGCCGGTCCCTCTGGCCCCTCCCCCGCAACAGGCCGATTCCCACGTGTCCGGCCCGTGGAATCCACCTCTGGTGCCATCAGGACTGCCCAGGAGGCGGCTGATCAGTGACTTTTGTAGAGAACACACGTATCTATCCCGAGGCTGATTTGTGGGAGCTGCCAGCACACAGATGCTTGCACAGGATCCATTTCCCCGTGGCCTGTCTTCCGAGGAGCATGTAATGGGTAATCACAAGATAATTAAAGATGAAAAGCTCCCGCAGAGGAGGCGGTAACGTGATGGATCACCAGGACAGCGCCTGCTCAGCTGAAAGTCACCACCGGGGTCCCTGCTGTAGCGGAGGGAGGGGGAGTGACCGAGGGGGGGGGAGCAGGCAGGTGAGGGGCCTGGAGGAGGCTGACCCCGGGGAACTGCTGATGACCCGCCTCCAGGAGCCGAGGGGCTCAGAGGCTGGGATGCAGTAGAGCAAATGCTCCCCCCAACCGAGGACCTGGCCGGGCACCTGAGGTGGCCCGGGTGCCACACAAGCAGAGGCTGAGGCACAGGCCTGGCCTCAGAAGCTGCACCCCAGCCTCACCCATTGGACACAGGCCCATCCGGAGATTCCGGGGGGAGAGGGGGCTGACCGCTGTGGGAGAGCCAGCGGGGCCAGGGCTGGGAGGGAACTGCCACTCACTTGTATGCATATGCACAGCCCAGGACACAGGCCGGGGGAGGGGGCAG
>NW_005370552.1:2184148-2187882 GCF_000412655.1 Myotis brandtii | reverse complement strand
GATGAGAGAGAAACATCGATCAGCTGCCTCCTGCACACCCCCCACTGGGGATGTGCCCGCAACCAAGGTACATGCCCTTGGCCGGAATCGAACCTGGGACCCTTGAGTCTGCAGGCCAATGCTCTATCCGCTGAGCCAAACCGGTTAGAGCAATACTTTATTTTTTTAAATATATTTTCATTGATTTCAGATTAAAAGGGAGAGAGGGAGAGAGATTGGAACATCAGTGATAAGAGAGAATCATCCATTAACTGCCTCCTGCACAACCCCCACTGAGGATCAAATCCACAACCCGGGCATGTGCCCTTGACCAGGAATCGAATGACACAACCACTGCGCCACACCGGCCGGGCACATCTGTAATTCTTTTTTTTTTTAAGACTTTTCTTTTTTTCTTTTTAATAGATTTTTATTGATTTCAGAGAGGAGGGGGGAGGGAGCTAGGAACATCAATGATGAGAGAGAATCATGGATCAGCTGCCTCCTGCACACCCCACACTGGGGATCGAGCCCGCAACCCAAGCATGTGCCCTCAACCGGAATCGAACCCGGGACCTTTCAGTCCACAGGCCGACGCTCTATCCACTGAGCCACACCGGCTAGGGCACATCTGTAATACTCCAACGATAAAGATACATTTTCTAAAAAAGCCATCTGGAGCCCGGCTTTGAAGTGATCGCTTTCCATTCTCCTTGCTTGGCACTGTGCAAATAAAACCGCGTTAATTTCTCCGCTGCAAACTCCCACGGACTTTCGGCACTTGGCTTTGCTGCGTTGCTGCGTGCCATGCAGGGGACCCTCATTTAGTTCCGTTCGGTACTATCACTATATTTACTAAAAGGACATCTTCCTTAATACAGAACATAGCAGCCCTGGCCAGTGTTGCTCAGTGGATAGAGCATCGGACTGCGGACCAAAGGGTCCCAGGTTCCATTCCGGTCAAGGGCACGTACCTCTCCCTGGGCCCTGGTAAGGGGTGCGTGCAGGAGGTAACCAATCGACATGTCTCTCTCACATGAATGTTCCTCTGTCTTTCCCTCTCTCTTCCACTCTCCCTAAAAATCAATGGAAAAATATTCTCGGGTGAGGATTCACAAAACAAATTACTGAACATAAGTTTGCGTAGCCCAGACCATCCAGCTCCCCCGGAGGAGCCCCCCTCCATGGAGAGGAGCCTGGGAGACCCCATTATTTGGGGGAAGCAGCTAGCCATCCCTGTCTTCCTTTTCCCCAGAGCAACAGCCCCCTGATATTATTGGGGGTGGCAATGGGCCCTGCCCAGCCTCCCTTGGATGCACACTCACATTTTCCTGAAACTACCCCAGTGAACTTGGCGAGGGCCCAAGTTCTTCGGTGAAACTCAGACCATCATCCCTTGCGCAGGATGGAGGTGGGGCTGGTTGAGTCCCGGCCTCCAGCCCAAGTGCCTCCATTGTCTGTGGATTAGCTCCACTTGCCCCGCTTGGTGAGTTAGCAGTGGGGCTGAGGTTGGCTCTGGAACCTGGGGGAACCAGGAGGGAACCTGCCAATGGGAAGTGGCCCGTGGCTCTTGGAATGTGGTGGCACATGTCCTGGTTGTGGGCTCGATGCCCTGTAGGGGTCACACAGGAGGCAGCCGATCCATGATTCTCTCTCATCATGGATGCTTCCATCTCTCTCTCCCTCTCCCTTCCTCTCTGAAACCAATAAAAACATATTCAAAACAAAACAATGTGGTTTGTGCTGAACTCCTGCTTTCCTACTGGGAGTCTGGAAGTTGGGTACGTGTCAGGCAGGGGGTGAGTGACCAGCCCGGAGTTACCACCTGGGTGCTGGGTCTCTAAGGAGCTTCCCCGGTGGCAACATCTCATGGGTGTTGTCCCCACGAGTTGGGGGAACTGCGTGTATCGTGTGTCCACAGGGACGGGGCTCTCGGAAGCGTGGGTCCAGCCTCCCCTGGACTTTGCCCCTTTGCTGACTGAGCTCTGTGTCCTTCGATCGCAGTAAAAACAGCCACGAGCACAACTATTTGCTGAGTCCCGTGAGCCTCCCGGTGAGTCACGGAACTGGACTGGGGGGTGGTGTTGGAGACCCTGACATCCCAGGCCCGGAGAGCTCTGCTGTCACACAGACTCATGCACCAAGCTCACCTCGCCCTGCTCTGCCCGCCTCCTGCTGGCCCCTCCCTCCCCTTCTTCCCTTGTCTTGCCAGCCTCTCACCTCTGACTTTCTTTGCTCTCTTCATACACCGACCCTGGACATCATTAAGCATTTCCTTTGCGTCCCAGTGGCCCTGCCCTTACTCTGCCTAGGATGCTATTCTCTCCCTGTGTCACCAGAAAGGGACCGGGACCGAGGCAGGTCTGTAATGTGTGGGTTCTTCACTTCGTGCAGGAAAAATCCAGGTGATTTGGAGAGGACATTTATTAAAGCTACGCACAGAGAAACAAACGGAGGGCCCAAGATAGAAAAGGCAAGATCCCAGCAGCGGGAGTGAGCCACACTGGGCTGCGTGGACTCAGGAAACAAGTTGTGGAGGCAAAAGGAGGGCCCTTGGAGACAGGTTCAGGGGGTTGGCCTAAGACAAGCTGCCGCTACCCAAGGCTTCCCTGGTTGCAAGTCTCATGGGGACCCTTAGGAAAGGGGGGTGGTGCAGGAATGCTCAAGAGGGAGCAGCTCTGACATCCTTTGTCTTAAGGGTTTTTATCTGTTTTTTCTTTTTAAAAAATATTTTGATTGATTTCAGAGAGGAAGGAGAGGGAGAGAGAGAAACATCAATGATGAGAGAGATTAATGGATTGGCTGCCTCCTGCACACCTCACACTGGGGATCAAACACCAGCCGGGCAAAAAAAAATTTTTTTTGTTTAATTTTTAGAGCAGTTTAAGATTCCCAGCAAGATGGAGAGGAAGGTACAAAGATTTCCCACACAGCCCTGCCCCTGCGCATGCCCTAGAGTGGGGCATTTGCTACGATCGATAAACCCACACTGACATCATGAACACTCAGAGCCCGCCGCTGACCGTAGGGCTCACTCTCAGTACATCCCATGGGTTTGGACAAATGCCTCATGACATGTACGATACACAGTAGTTTCACTGCCTCAAAGTCCCCCGTGCTCCACTCTTCATCCCTCCTCTCCCCTCACCCCTCCCGTCAACTGCTGATCCTTTTGCCGGTTGGTTCCCTAATGTTGTCTTTTGCAGACTCTCACACAGCTGTTATCATACAGTATGTCGCCCTTTCCCATTGGTTTTCACTTAGTAATTCATTTTCCTTTTACAGTAAGTTTCCTGCTCAGGTTTTCCCAACCCTTCTCTCCTCTAGTGTACACGGCCCACAATATCCTCCATTGAAGAAAGAAACCTTATCGCAGGACTGCAAAGAGATTGGAATCCAATGTTCTTCCTTTGGGAAAAGGGAAGCTAACATTTACTGAATATTGGAAGCTACACATCCCAGCACCTGTACGTTCAGCCACAGTCCAGCCTGTCTAAATTGTCCTCTGCTTCCGCTGCCTACCCCTAGCCTCCCCCCCAACGTGTTCCCATCTAAAGTAAGAAGAGCCCAACCCGGCCAGTGTGGCTCAGTGGATGAGCATCGACCTATGAACCAGGAGGTCATGGTTGGATTCCTGGTCAGATCCCTGGTGTGGGGAGAGCAGGTGGCAGCCGATCAATGATTCTCTCTCATCATTGATGTTTCTCTCTCTCTCCCTCTCCCTTCCTCTCTGAAATCAATAAAAATATATTTTA
>NW_005370552.1:2182965-2183321 GCF_000412655.1 Myotis brandtii | reverse complement strand
TTGGCCAGAATCAAACCTGGGACCCCTCAGTCCGCAGGCTGAAGCTCTATCCACTGAGCCAAGCCGGCTAGGGCTCAAAATTACTTCTTGCGTGAATTTTGGGACACTCTTTATTATTTAGAACTCCATTGGGTACAAGTAACAAATTTCAAGCGCACTGAACCTCAGAAGGAGGTCCTAGGACCTATGGCCTGAGAAACAGAGGACATAGGTGCCTGTGAACCAGGAGACCAGATCCTTATGGAAGACGGGAGGCTGCAGCAGGGGCCTCAGAAAGGCCTGGAAGGTGGGGAGAGCACCAGCAGAGGATTTCCCGAGGCCGCCTCTCTATGCCATCACTTTATTCTCTCTTTCTC
>NW_005370552.1:2181154-2181374 GCF_000412655.1 Myotis brandtii | reverse complement strand
ACATGTGTGTGACACTCAGCGGGGGGCTGCAAAGGAACTGGGGCATCCACATGGGGCAACCGAGTGAAGACACTTATATATAAAAGATTAGAAAAGGGGTTCAGTTGCAAGGACAGTTCAGCACCCTAAAATGAACGCCCTCCTGGTCAACCGCGGACCACGTGTCTCCTCAGCGTGGAGCTGAGAAATCCCTATCACCTGCTGACCCCTGGCTGCTCGG
>NW_005370552.1:2176126-2180312 GCF_000412655.1 Myotis brandtii | reverse complement strand
AAATATATTTTTATTGATTTCAGAGAGGAAGGGAGAGGGAGAGAGAGGTAGAAACATCAGTGATGAGAGAGAATCATGGGTCAGCTGCCTCCTGCACGCCCCCTACTAGGGATCGAGCCCACAACCCGGGAATGTGCCCTTAATCAGAATCGAACCCGGAACCTCTCAGTCCGCAGACTGATGCTCTATCCCCTGAGCCACACCAGCTAGGGCTATGTTTTTGTTTTTGGGTTTTTTTAAATGATAAATTGAGCTTGTGTTCCTTTCAAGCTCCTATGGGTGGTGGGTCGTTAGGCGGCTCCACATGTTTACGGGGAGGAGTTATTCCTGTTCGGGATGCACCCGGGCCTCACCAGCATGTTAGTCTGCAGTGATTGCAAGGTGTTCAGATGCCGGAAACCCAAGTGTCACCAGAACTTTGAAAAGCAGCGCGCTCCTCACAAGGGCAGGGGGACTAGCGCTTCCTGTGGAGCAGCTGGCCAAGAGCTTACAGCGGATAGTTCACTTGACTTTGAAAACCTGGCAAGGAACCTGGCACAGACCAGGGAAAGCTGACGGATGTAAGGAAGGGAGTCAGGAGATCAAGCAGAAACGAACGCCACGCTACGTGTGTAATGAAGAGGTTGGAGAAAAATAAGAGCCGCCGAAAGTTCAGGATTTCAAAGAAGTGAAACAAAACATGTGTCTCCTCCGGGCCCCCTTTTGTGTGCAAAGGAGCGCAGCTGCAAGACGCAACGGCCCAGAAACCACAGCGGGGTGTGGGCACGGACGCGTTTGAGATCTTACTGTTTAACCATTTCTCTGAGCGCGTTGGAAAATCTCCTTTAGAGACAGAACATCTAAATTATTCATTCATTTTTACATAAGGTGACTCAAATGAAAAGGTGACTAAAAATGCATTTCTTCGCCCTGGCCAGTGTGGCTCAGTGGATAGAGCGGCGGCCGGCAGACTGAATGGCCCGCGGTTCGATTCCAGTCAAGGGCACCTGCCTGGGTTGCAGCTCCATCCCTGGCCCCAGCTTTTTATAGGAGGTCTTATGCTTGCACGGGCCACACACAATTCCTCATCTAGACTTGATAGTCACCGTGGAGAAACTTGGGAAGCACAGGTAAGCGACTGACATGTCTCATCATCCGTTGAAAACTGTGCAACAGTTGGCATGACATTGAAAGTCTCTGGCAGCTCTTCCTTTGGTGGACAGATGACATATTGAAATTGCTTATCGTGATGGAAATGGACGCTGAATCCAAATGTATCTTCTAATCAGGCGCTTGCGAATAAACATGAGGACTAACTCGCCGATGACAGCACTCGGCTGGGGCACCAGAAAAGTGGGACTCAGCCACCAAAGGATCCAGGTACCCGACCCCCATGGAGCTGGCGCTTCGGGGGCGCTGGGGCCCTGCCCTCCCTGGAAGCCAGCAGGCTCAGGATGCTAACTGTGGGGACTTGCTCAGAGCTGGGCTCACACCTTCTGGCATCCAACACCAGCCCAGTTTTAAATAACAACAGCGCTATTTTGGTGCCCTCAGCCTATTTTCACCATCTGGCGCACCCTCATGCCTTTCAGACAGGAAAACCATCTGGGGACTAGCAGCTCCCCACCGACACCAACTGGGAGACCTTCAGGTCACATGACACCAACGGGAGACCTTGCAGGTCACCTGACAAGCTGCCTTGCTGCAGCCTGCAGCCTCTTAACTCTGAGCAACAGGCGTTACAAAACCGCCTTCTACAAAGGTCAACAGAGTGAAAGTTTGATTGAAAATAATCTTTTTTTTTTGTATAACAGGTGATGACAATCTTAAAATATCCAAGAGACTAAGTGGAAGAAAAAGCACTCCTCCCTCTGGGCGGTGTGGCTCAGTGGATAGAGCGTGGGCCCATGGACTGAAGGGTCCCAGGTTCGATTCCGGTCAAGGGCACATGCCTGGGTTGCAGGCTCCATCCCTGGCCCCAGTCAGGGCACATGTGGGAGGCAAGCAATCGATGTGCCTCTCTCACATCGATTTTTTTGGTTTCTTCTCTCTCTGCATCCTCCACGCTCTCTAAAAAAAATTAAATTTCATTTTTAAAGCACTCCTCTGCCTGAGGCAACGGTGAAATGGTGGCCCAGAGCTGTCCTCTGCGCTCTCCTGGGGGTGACACTGAAGGGCAGGCATTGGTGGAACCAACAGGAAAATTAGCTCATTAGTAAAATGGTTCTCAGTGGTTTTCATAAATCTGTGGTAATTTTGTGAGTCTGAATTTTCTGCAGTAGAATCTGATGTTGGAGTCACATTCACTAGCCCCTTTTTACTGATCAAAAGAGCTACCCTAGCCCGGCCGGTGTGGCACAGTGGTTGAGCATCATCATTGATATTTCTTTTAAAAAATATTTTTTTTATTGAATTCAGAGAGGAAGGGAGAGGGGGAGAGAGAAACATCCATGATGAGAGAGAATCATGGACCGGCTGCCTCCTGCACGCCCCCCACTGGGGATGGAGCCTGCAACCTGGGCATGTGCCCTGACCGGGTATTGAACCCAGGACCCTTCAGTCCGCAGGCCGACGCTCTATCCACTGAGCCACACTAGCTAGGGCTTTACTTCATATTTTAAATAAAAATTTTGAGTTGAAAAGCATAATGTGAATGAACATCAGAAGAGAACTAGCAGAAAGTGTGAGGCTCGCACATGGAGGGGTTTTCGGGAGCATAACTGAGGAGACAGGGACTCAGGGATGGATCTTGACACTCGCACCAATGAAGGTCCTCTGGTACCTGTTCGACATGGGGACGCCTGGGGACCCTGAGCTCGCCTCCTCCCAGGACACCCCGAATCCACAGCTACCCACGGACCAACCTCCTCAAAAGTGCCTTCACCTGGCCGGGCAGCACCGGCTCCGGAGGCCTGGGCCTGAGCTGGGGCCTGGGCGGGGAGGCCAGGTGGGGCAGGTAGGAGGGCCCGTCAGGAGGGGGGGCATGTGAGGACTGTAGGGCAATGCGACGCTTAGGGCCAGGCGTCAGCTCCAGCCACAGGAGACAAAGCAAAGGCAAACTCGCTGGGCCCCAGGAGCGACCACACGGATGGAAACTGTCCTGAAGGCGCTGAGCGCACACCTGCCAGCCGTCCCTCCAGCCCCGCTCAGCCCCAGGCCCCAGGTCCCCTCGGCAGCCCTCCCTTTGCATATCCCATCCCCCCATCCCCTTTCTTCAAATTCAATTAAAAATATCTATTTGTACTGATTTCAGAGAGAAGGGGAGAGGGAGAAACATCCATGATGAGAGAGAATCACTGACCAGCTCCCCCTGCACGCCCCGCACTGGGGATGGAGCCCGCAACCCAGGCCTGTGGCCTGACTGGGAATCGAACTGTGACCTCCTGGTTCCTAGGTCAATGCTCAACCACTGAGCCACGCCAGCTGGGCTCAATTATCTTTAATCACCATTTGAGATGGCTGTTCAGCCTGTCCTGCACCATCCACCATGCCCACCTTTCGCTTCTTTTTTTTCAATCCTTCAATATTTTCCATTGATTTTAGGGAGAGTGGAAGAGAGAGGGAGAGACAGAAACATCGATGTGAGAGAGACACATGGATGGTTGCCTCCTGCTGGAGCCCTGACTCGGGCCGGGCCGGGGAGGAGCCTGCAACCCAGGTACAAGCCCTTGACCGGAATCGAGCCGGGACCCTTCGGTCCTCAGGCTGACGCTCTATCCACTGAGCTATACCGGCCAGGGCCCCACCTTTCGCTTCTTACACTCTCCCAGGGCTCCTGGCCCTAACACCAGAGGGGTGGAACCCACGCGGCACCCCAGCTTTGAAGGCCTGCACCTCAGGAACGAACCCCCAACATATTCTCCCACACTCCTACCCAAGGGGGCCCCTTAGCCTGGCCTGTGCGGCTCAGTGGTTGAGCGTCCACCCATGAACCAGGAGGTCAGGTCAGGGCACAGGCCGGGTTGCGGACTCCATCCCCAGTGTGGGGTGTGCGGGAGGCAGCCGGTCTATGATTCTCTCTCTCCCTTCCGCTCTGAAATCAATAAAGATGTATTTTTTTTAAAGAAAAAACTATTACATAGTTCTTTAAAAAAAAAAAACACACCCACAAAAAAACACCCAACAGCAATAAACAAAGGGCCCCCTGGCGCCGACCGCGTGGGCCGTGTAACCGCAGCCTCTAGAGGGCGCCACACCCCAGCCGCCC
>NW_005370552.1:2165613-2166579 GCF_000412655.1 Myotis brandtii | reverse complement strand
GTGTGGGGCGTGCAGGAGGCGGCCGATCCATGATTCTCTCTCATCATGGATGTCTCCCTCTCTCTCTCCCTCTCCTTCCTCTCTGACATCAATAAAAAATATGCAAACATGATATACAATCATGGTATGTGTGTATGTAGAGGTTTACTGTGTTAAACATCCATATTCTCTAGTAAAGAAAGCATCATTTGTTACCCATCTGGGGAGATGCTCCAAGTCCCTTGTCATAATAGAAAATTTAAAAGCCAACTGAGAAACAACAACAAAGAATGTGTGTCTCCCTGTGGCCTTGTCCCCTTCATCCCGAATCTCCCACACTCCTACCCAAGGGGGCCCCTTAGCCTGGCCTGTGCGGCTCAGTGGTTGAGCGTCCACCCATGAACCAGGAGGTCAGGTCAGGGCACAGGCCGGGTTGCGGACTCCATCCCCAGTGTGGGGTGTGCGGGAGGCAGCCGGTCTATGATTCTCTCTCTCCCTTCCGCTCTGAAATCAAGAGCCCCAGAGAGGGGGGGGCTTCCCCTTTGAAGTTCGGGGGGGGGGGGCACTCTCCTTTACCCACGACCCCGCCCGGGGCAGGGCCTGTGACTGCTGAATCTGCGAGGGGCCCTCCTTGCCCCCAGGCCTCCCCTCAGGCTCCCGCAGCCCCAGGACCCTCTGGTCTGAATTTGGGGTGTCGGTGGGGAGGGAGCTCAGGAGGTGCTGGGATGCTGTGACGAGAGCCGGGCCTGTGTTGGTGGCACTGCCAGGCCTGAGCCGCAGGATCCGTTGTGGCTGCTTCAGCAGGGAGCACTGGGAATAGCTAGGTGTTTCCTCTCTCTCTCTCTCTCTCTCTCTCTTTGTACTCTTGTTTTAAAAAATGTTTTATTGATTTTTCACAGAGAGGAAGGGAGAGGGATAGAGAGCTAGAAACATCGATGCGAGAGAAACATCGATCAGCTGCCTCCTGCACACCCCCCTGTGCCCGCA
>NW_005370552.1:2142661-2165353 GCF_000412655.1 Myotis brandtii | reverse complement strand
CGAGCCCGAAACCCAGGCATGTGCCCTTGGCCAGAATCGAACCCGGGACCCTTCAGTCCGCAGGCCGACGCTCTATCCACTGAGCCAAACTGGCTAGGGCAATAGCTAGATTTTAACAAGTCTTTGTCTTTGACCCCTGGGTCTTAGGGACAGGAGGGGACTCTAGGAGACTGTCCATAGCTCCCCTCCCATCTCTGGGTAGAAGGCTGGGGTGAGGAGGGACAAGCAAAGGCTTGAGGTGAGAAAATCTCTCTCTCTCTCTCTCTCTCAAATCAATTTAAAAAATTTAAATAGCAACTCCCCCAGCTAGAACCCCAAATGATTTTGATTCATAAAGCAAGTATTATATATGACATAAGTATTACATATAGTCATTAGCATATATCATAGTCCGTGTGGAAGTTTCATGCGATATTACTAGCCATACTGCAGGTGTGTGGCAGATTACACAGGGTCTATGGACGGAATCACCCAGGATGAGCATGGACGTTCTGTCATCGGGACAAATTCAGTTTTATGAGAATCTTACTTTGTCTTCTTCTGGCTCATTTTGACCAGACAAATCCACCAGGGGCCACGGGAACTCCTCATCTGGCTGTTTGTCTCTTCTTCGGTTATTCTTCCCATTTTTAAACTTTATTGAGGAATAACTGAGAAACATAATTGCACATAAAGTATACAGTGCAATGGTTTATATCATCTACATTGTAGAATGATGACTACAATCAGGATAATTAACACACCCATCACTCACATAGTTAACAGTGTGTGTGTGGGGGGGAGGAGGATGTTTAAGGTTGACTCTCAATTACTTTCAAGTACACAGTGCGGCATCACTAACTACAGTGGCCATGCTGCGCATTAGCTCCTCAGAACCTCTTACAGCAGAATTTGCACCCTTTTACCGACATCATTTCCTCCTTTGGCTAATCAGAAATATATAAATTTTTTTAAAATATGTTTTTAAAAATATATATATTTTTTATTGATTTTTTACAGAGAGGAAGGGAGAGGGATAGAGAGTTAGAAACATTGATCAGCTGCCTTCTGCACACCCCCTACTGGGGATGTGCCCGCAACCAAGGTACATGCCCTTGACTGGAATCGAACCTGGGATTCTTCAGTCCACAGGCCGACGCTCTAGCCACTGAGCCAAACTGGTCAGAGCAAAAAATATGTTTTGTATTGCGTTCAGAGAGGAAGGGAGAGGGAGAGAGAGATAGAAACATCCATGATGAGAGAGAATCATGGATCGGCTGCCTCCTGCATGCCCCACACTGGGGATCCTAGGGATCGAGCCTGCAACCCGGGCATGTGCTCTTGACTGGGAATTGAACCCAGGACCCTTCAGTCCGCAGGCTGACACTATCCACCGAGCCAAACGGGCTAGAGCTTAATCAGAAATATTATTGCTCAAATCAGAACCTCTTGTCGCTTCTAGAAATCTCTACATTAGTGGTGAGCAATCTTTATTTTCCCTCACAAGAGCCAACTTAGGGGGAAATGGTGTTTATGAGCTACATACATTTGCACTGCAAATGAAAATAGCTTTTCGTCCCATGGGGGGTGTGTACCTCCTCCCAGGGTGGAATGCCTGTGCCACCGGGTGGGTTTATATGAGAAAACCAGGTCGCTTTCCAGTTGCTAAAAGGTTAACTGGCAGAGTCGAGAATTAGTCACATGATTGTCCCCCTGAATTAGCTGAGCCGGGGAAGGTGTAGCTGAATAGAAGGGCATGGAACCCTTCCTACCAGCGGTAGCTTCGTTTCTCCTCCTGTGATTAATCCATTAGACTTGTTTTGATCCAATACAGGAGACCAACTTGCCACGAATGAATCCTGAGCTCAGCTTGTTCCTAAGGCGCAGCGAGAAAGGCCAGCGCTCCTAAGAGGCTCTAACGGGAGTCGGAAGCGAACCTACTGGAATTGGAGGCTTTAAAAAATATATGTATCTCACAAAAAAGAAGTGCTTGCCCTGGCCGGTGTGGCTCAGTGGATAGAGTTTCCGCCCTCAGACTGAAAGGTCCCAGTCAGATTCTGGTCAAGGGCACGTACCTCGGTTGCAGGCTCCATCCCCAGCCCAATGGATGTGTCTCTCTCACATCGATGTTTCTCTCGGTGTGTCTCTCCCGCTCCCTTCCACTCTCTCTAGAAACCGATGGAAAATATCCTGGGTGAGGCTTGGCAACAACAAGGCGCTTACTGTGTTAGGCAGACGTTTGCATGCGGATCATAACTGGGGTTAGTGCGTGCTTGACACATCTACTTAGCAGACCTGTCTCGCCGGCCCCTACGTGAGCAAAGCGAGGGTTCAAATAATGTGTCTGTGAGGCCGCGGGGCCCCTTCAAACCGCCTGGGTTCCGATCCCTGCAAAGCACGTGAGCTCAGCGAGCTCCGCTGTGCGCCCTCCCCGGCGGAGGGGCCACAGCCAGGGCGGTGGGGGCGAGGCCTGACCAAGATGGTAGATGCGGGAACTTCTTAGTGATGCGGCAGCGGAGGAAGAACCCACAGAAGATTCAGAAAACTCGGAGAAATCACATGATAGGAGAGGCTTCCGGCTTCATTTCCTTTCACTTGCAGTTTCGGGCGGGCATGTCCCTTCCCGCAGCAAGACAATAGGGGTGTCTGCCAGGCCTTCATTCTCAAATGGCTTTTCATTGTTAGAAATGATTTAATGTTTTTCTCTCTCCCTCTCCCTTCCTCTCAGAAATCCATTAAAAAATACATAAAAGGGGGCGGGGGCGCTGCAGGGGATTAAAGGGGAAAGGGGAGCATCGGTTAATACTTTCCACAATCAAGAGAAAAAGTGATTAAAAATCCTGGGCTTTTATGAGGGGCCATGGAAGCTACGCAAGTTGCCTTTATTTCCGCATTTCCAGTTTTATGCAATTTGATTACATTTTCTGCTTCGGTAGTAAATTTGGAACGCACAAGAAAAAGGACCCCATATCTTCAAATGCAACACTTACTAGAGCCGCCCCCCCATATTATCTAATAAGGAGAACTAATCCTTGCCGCTCAGCCTTTTGAATTGAAATAGATTTGACATCTACCATCGCGTAAACGTCAGGCTCAAGGTTCCCTTTGTTCTCTGTGAAGGGCGGTGTAACCTGTTTGGGGCACACACCTCCTCCACGTTCTCTCCTCTGGGGGTGCAGGGCTGCTCGTGGGGGTAGAATTGATGACCAAATCGCATCCGCGCGGCTGCGAAATGCCAGCGATCTATTCGGAGAAAGAAGACGTGTCCCCGACGCTGCAGGAAAGATCCGTCGCTGAGCGAGGCAGCCGGATCCTCAGTCCAAAGGCGCGTCTGGGCCCCCCCAGCGCCGGCCGCAGCGGCCGGGAGCTCATCCCAGGCGCCGCCTCCGCCCCTTGGATTCATTTGACCAAGACTTTAAGACAAAGAAATTAGTTGCTCCTTCTCCTCTCTCCCCGCGAGCAACCGCAGAAAAGCCATTGAAGCTCTTGGAGCTGATTTTTTTTTTTTGATTTTTTGTTTTTTAATCCTCACTCAAGGACACGCTTTTGTCATTGATTCTACAGAGAAGGGAGAGGGAGAGAGAGAAGAGAAACATGGATCGGCTGCCTCCCGCCCTGCAGCCACCCGAGCCCCCCCTCGCCCCCTCCAACCCCCCGGCCAGGCTGCAAGTCTTTCGTGGCTAAGACGAGGGGATTTCATCTACCTCGGGGTTCTGAGAACGGAATAAGCCAGTCTTTCCCTGCAGCCTTGTTTTACAGAAAAGACACCACACATACAATGCTATCTGGTGACATCATTTAGTGAATACGCAGGGAAAAAATTCCATAGGAATTTTCCAAAGCAAACGTTACAGGAAAGCTGACCTCGTCCATGAAAGTCACCCCCCAAGCATCAGCAAGAACCCCTCGGGGGAACCCGTCCAGCCAGCGTCTCAGAAGATGGTTTTGCTAATTTCAGCCGCAAAGCGCACTGTAAACAGAAAGCAACCCCCACCATTTTCTTCGCTTTTCTCTAGAAAGGAGGAGGGCCGCCGCGGTCCCCCCTAAGCACACGCCTCTGTGGCTCTAAAGCAGCGGTTCTCAACCTGTGGGTCGCGACCCCTTTGGCGGTCCAACGACCCTTTCACAGGGGTCGCCTAAGACCATCGGAAAACACATCTATCATTACATATTGTTTTTGTGATGAATCACTAGGCTTTCATTATGTTCAATGTGTAACAATGAAATTGGGGGTCACCACAGCATGAGGACCTGTGTTAAAGGGTCGCGGCATGAGGAAGGTTGAGAACCGTTGCTCTAAAGCAACTCACAGGGCGCCCAGCATCTCGGCTGAAAATAGATCATGTTGTTTCTGAGAGAGAAATTGCTGTGGGCGGCGCAGCCAGCGCGCTTCGTGCTAAGCCCGGGGCTTTGTGTTCGCTTCTCACTGAAGCGGGGGGTAAACACCCGAGGCCAAACGCACGCCCGGAGCCGCGCGGGTGGCTCAGCGCGCCGTTTCGTTTGCCATTTGTTCGGGGACGTTGGGCCACGGGGGTTGCGGGCGGAAAGCTGGGGGATCGTCTCGGGCACTTTCCTTTTCTAAAAGGAACATTGGACCGACCCGGACACCGTCCTCTTCTTGCTCCTGAACCCCAGGTGAGAAAATCAGACCCGAGCACTTGTCCCCCGAAGGCATGCTAAAGGACGCCCCCCCCCCCCCCCCCCCCCGCCCTGGAGCAGCCATTCAAACCAGGAGCCGTGGCCACTCCCAGACAAGCACCACCAATTCCTTTGGAAGGTCTCGCTCCCACAGACAGGGCATGATTAATGTTCCCGAATTTACCAATTCTTTGTCTATTTTCTCGGAGTTCTCTTTTATTTTTTATTTTTATTCATTTATTTATTTATGTATTTATTAAATATACATTTTATTGATTTTTACAGAGAGGAAGGGAGAGGGATAGAGAGTCAGAAACATCGATGAGAGAGAAACATCGATCAGCTGCCTCCTGCACACTCCCCACTGGGGATGTGCCCGCAACCAAGGTACATGCCCTTGACCGGAATCGAACCTGGGACCCTTCAGTCCCCAGGCCGTCGCTCCATCCACCGAGCCAAACCGGTCAGGGCTTTTTTTTTTAAATATTTTTTTTTATTTCAGAGAGGAAGGGAGAGAGAGATAGAAACAATGATGAGAGGGAATCATGGATCGCTGCCTCCTGCACCCCCCTCCCCCCACTGGGGATGGAGCTCCGGCCTGTGCCCTGACCAGGAATCGAACTGTGACCTCCTGGTTCATAGGTCACTCAACCACGGAGCCACACCCCCCGGCGACCCCAAATGATCTTTCGTTCTGAATTCCAAAGGCGTCTCCCTGTTTTAGTGGGCGGGAGCTTGGCAGAGGGGCAGGTGATGGCAGCAGTGCTGTCAGTGCGTCTAATCCTCAGGCGAGTGACCGTGCAGATCCGCCCCAGCACCCCCAGCCTCCATTTGGACTGTTGTTGCATCTCTGCGGCTGAAAAGAAATAGCCCACGAATACGATTCGTACCCTGCGAGGTGGCCCTTTACCTTTGGGGAGAGCAGTGGTGGGAGGGGAAAGCCAGTTGCCATGTCCCTAACGCATGACGGGCAAGAGCCAGGCGCCCCCCTTTGTGGTGGAGCCAGTCTGCTCCAGGTGTTAACTGCAAGGTATGCGACAAGAACCCCATAGTTTGAGGGCTCCTCAAGGGGTCAGTCCCATCAAGCTCTTGTCAATGGGCCAGCTTTGTTGATCATCACACATACAAATCGGGTTTCTGTATCCCACAAGCAACGCGAGAAGAGCCCACAACGAAAAACTTTCTACTTCAAGATAAAGTCACAAGCATCTGCCCTGACATGGATGGCTACCAAATGGGATCCCCCACGTTTTAATATCCCCCAAAGCAGGCTGATTTGGCCTACCCGCATCTTACACAGCAACTGTGACTTGAGGAAATGCAGTATATTCTAATGCTGGTGGAACATAAGATCTTTTTCAGATAGATGACAGCTCAAACCACTCCCATTCTTTAGTTTTGTACATTTAAGTGGAATGTCTTTAAAATAACTCACTTTTTACATGGGTCTGAAATGTTTGATGGAGGAATCTCTCTTTAAAAAATATTTTTATTGGGGGGGCGGTAAGGGAGGCCAGGGGATTGTCAAGGGCGGGGGAAAAAAAGGAGAAACATGTAATACTCTTTGTAATAATTTAAGCAATAAAAATATATATAAAAAATATTTTTATTGAGTTCATAAAGGGAAAGGGAGCTAGATCAATGAGAATCACCAATGGGCTGCCTCCTGCACGCCCCCTTCTGGAGATTTAGCCTGGAACCCCTGCATGTGCCCTGACAGGGAATCAAACCCTGACCTCCTGGTTCATAGGTCAACACCCACCACTGTGTCCCACGGGCAGCACAACTTTCACTTAACTCCCATGAAAACATGTGCCCTGCTTCATTGCTCATTATTTATTTAAATGAACTTTTAAACACCAAAGTGTTTGCTGAATCTTCATTTTAGAATGAACAATTGTTAGCAAGTACATCACAACTCAATTTTTGAACTTGGATGTGAATATGCTTTGAATATACAGTGAGGGCAGAATTACAAATACTTCCCTTTATAAACTCTGTTCAAATCACACCTCTAATTTACCTTCCATTTAGAATTATTTCAATAAATAAAAGGGAAAGCCGGCATTTAATTTATAAAGTTTTATTTTTGTATATGTGCTAAATCTTAGGACCTGTGGACAATCTTCAGTCAGTCTCGGCTTGAAAAAGGCTGAGAAGTGTGTGATCTGGTGGTGAAATTTCCTTTTGGGAATCTGGGTTTCAAAATAAAAACATTTCACTGATTTCCAAGTTTAAAACATGATGGATCTTTCCCCCTTTTTTCTCACACCTCTTAAGTTTGGAGGAGAAGTGCTACATTTTGTTTGCAAACAAACGAATTGTCAGAAATACAATCGGCAGCAAGGTAATACATTGAGCATTTCTGTAGTGAATTATCACACCCCAAAACTTGCCAAACACTAAACACTCACATTGGTGCGGGACCAATTCCGGTTGAGCCCTACTGTGAAACCAGTACTGAATGGTTTTTCCCGTAACACAAAACTGGGGGGGAAGGTGTGTTCTACTCGCTCGGCAGTATGTAGGTACCTTCAAACTAGAGACCAAAATCGGGCACTTATAATGAATGAAAAGGCAATTTTCTTATCCAGTTACAATTCTAAATAAGGCAGGATATCCACCAAATGAACCACAAAATTCAGCAGAGTTCTTGGGAGAACCGAAGCTGGAAAAATACTAAAAAAACAAAAACAAAAACAAAAAACACTGAAAGGAACTATTTTGGAGTTATCTGAATATTCAGACTGCTGCTTTCGTTTAGAAATGTAATTCAAATAAAAAAGGACCCTCATCTTTTTAACCACTACAAGGATTAAATACTTAAGTAGTTGTTATTCACTAATAAAAGTTAATCATGAAAAAATATAAAACATTTTAATAATTCTAAATTTGTATACATAAGAGCTAAAAGACACAAGGCTGGGAAATTATTACTGAGAAAAATCAACGAAAGACAAAAACCCCCAAATAGGATTGTGTTATTTCTGCCTCTACAATGCTGAACATGGAATTTGGTTGGTGGAGGGCTTAGAAACAGCAGCAATATGGTTTTTACCAAGTTGTGCACTAAAACACTTAGATCCAACAGGGCAAAGCCCTTGCTCACAGATGAACAGTGAAAATATCTTCAGTCTTTATGTTAACAGCTTCTACCGTCTTCTAGAAAGTAATCATGCCATTTAGAATTCTGGGGATACTTCTTCGAAAGGAAGACTAGCGATTCCGCAACAAACATTGAAAGTAGGAAATATATATATGGCTCAAGAAATCAGTTGAGGGATAAATAATCTTTAGGCACTTTGAAGACTTGAAGTTTAAAATGTGCCATTTATGTTCAGAAAAAGATCTCAAAATCACCACTACGTTGCTCTTACAATAACATGCATCTTAAAATTTCCGGTTATACATTAATGCTTAAGAGTTAAATATAGAAAATAATTTGCACAAACAAAAAATAACTCTGTTCATTTCCCCTTGATCCTGGTCACAACAGAGACCACTCTTCCTCAAATGGAGGGGAAAAGGAGTCACCAGCCCTCATCTGGCACAAGGGGACTTGTACACAGAAAGCAGCCTTCTAAAACGTCAAGCCATTCAAGCTGCTAAATGAAGTACATTTGGTAAGGAGTGGGGAATGCCAGTCACCTCTCGGATGGTGAGATGGTGTATTTAACGATGGCAACTTGTCCAAATCAGGTGACCCTATTGCTAAGGAAGCTTGGAATTGAGCAACTTTTAAATGAAAAACGACCAATTGGAATTGAAACAGCTTCCGTCAAACTGAACACACTCAGATGTAATATATTTAAGGTAAAAAACAGGATCTATCTGGCGTCAAAATTTCCTAGTATCACAGAAAACCTAGAAGCGCAGACTGACTGCAGAGAACTGCGAGTAAGATACCCACAGCTTCATCTCAAATATCTCCCCCTTTGATCACAATTTTGTCTCTGCTTTGATCGGTTCCAACCACAGCCTGTTGACAGAACGTTTTCCTGTTAACTGAACTTTAAAAAGTACAACTAAGCTTGTGCTCATTAAATACACATGTATATAAAAAACATACAAAAAGTACAAGATTGAGTCTGTTAGGAAGCGTCTACAGGGTCAGCATCCTGTTTTCTCTAAATCCTTAGTGAAGGGCCGAAGGTCAGACCTCTCTGTGCACAAAAACTCCAGGAGCCTGACCTGGATTCAGCGCATGCCGAGGCACGCTCCGCACAGCACTAACTTGAATATGCAGTCCTTCAGAAAACAAGGACAAAAAAACAACCACACACCAAGACATAAAGTTCTTCTTAAATCAAATTCTATTTGTGAATTGAGCAAAATAATTTCTATAAAACAAAACAGCAAAATATTTAAATAGAATAGGGTGAACTGTATCTGTGTGCAGGGGTATTTGGTTTTTAGACAGGTTCCAAAAACTTACACATATTCAAGTTACCAATTCTCTTGTCAATACAGTATCAACCGATGCGTTTATCTTTAAGTAAGTGTTTATTCTGAAATCACAATACCTCAATCACGGGAACTAACCAGTAGTTTCCTCTTTAATCAAACCCTGCTTCAAATGTTAACCCTATCTGGGATCAGGGGAAAGGAGCTAGGACGATTCTTGCTTTCAAGTAAAACTGGCTGAGCAAACTCAACCGGACGCGTTGGTGTAGTGACACCGAGCTCTGTGGGGCTGAGGACTTCCGCTTCACTGGGATCCAGAAGGAAAGTTCGAGAAGACTCACCTAATAAGCTCTACCAAAGAAACAAAACAAGCACACCAAATACAGTCTTCTATTAGGCTCCGAGCATCCTGACATAGCAAAGTTTTGCATATTTGTCTTAAATGTTTTGAAATTCCCATCACTGACACTCAAGTCTCTCTATCCCCAGAGATTGAACTGTCAAACATCAGGTGTAAGCCACGGATGTGAAACGAACTGAAAACCGCCTGTTCGCCACGTTTCTCCCCTTGTTTTCTAGTTTATGTTCTAGGCAGAAGGAAAAGCTGAGTGCGACAGCTGTCGCCTGGGACAGCCGCTGTCCTGGTGATCTGTCCTCACTGGCTACACTAACCTGTGGGAAGCCATGCTAAATGTCACAGCGTAACTACAGCTTCGAAAGGATGAACCTAAGAGCAGAGTAAAAAGGCAATGAAAAAGATCTAGAAACAAGGTCACATCACCGATTTTCCACATCAACCGAGTCATTGCAAGGCTAGCAGCCCTACACTGATCAGAATGACTGACTCCAGTGGCAGAGAATGAACATGAAGCTATCGGTGCGGTTGACATGGATGGGCTGTTGGGTGGCGGTTGGGCTATTGTGTGTTTTTGTGAAGGGGCTGGCCTGACTGCCGCGAGGCAGAACACTGGCTGCCGAGTGCACTGGGGAGACGAGAAAATGAACTTCTGTCGTTTTTGTAGATCTGAGAGTCTCATCAAGAAAAAAGGTTCTTGCTTAAGAATTAACAGTCAAACATTAATATACTATATACACCTTTGCCATTTACACATTAGCATCAGGCCATTTATTACAAAACACTATACACTTTCCACTGCAGGCGGGTTATATGGACAGCAAATTTCTGCAGATAAGACAGTGAATAAACTTTCCACTCCATGTTGATTAGGAATAGTTTTTTTTTTGTTGGTTTTTTTTTTTTTGTTTTTTGTTTTTTTTTAGTTTTAAATATTAGCCAGACACAGAAAAAGGTTGGACTGTAAGGCCTGGGTGCACAGTCTTGATGGAACCAGTTAGGCGTGTGCGTTTCACTGATCCTTCGTCTGAGGCGGGGACACTTCTTCGCTGCCTTCGTAGTTTTCTTGTGCTCGTTGGCCAGCTCTCTGAGGGTTGTTCATGTGATGCGCTGCGGGGCCGGTGTACGGCTGTCCGTGCACATGGTTGTTCTGCGAGGGGAGAGGACACAGGCATGTTAACAGGGTCATGTATGAATCTGAAACTTCATAAGCATGGGCTGAAGGTGGAGGACATGTAAACACTTCCTTTATCCCTGGGACTTACAAAGAATAAAAATGCTTGGCCTCACGGTGGGGACAAAAAAAAAAATAAGTCTGAAAGAGAAAAGCTAGCCTAAATGCAAACCCCAAAGCCCCATATGAGGGCAGCGCGGGTCTGCATAACCTGGGGCCAAAGGGATTTTCAGATCCAAGTCTGACAAATAAAGGACCACAGTTCATTCAGAAACAATTACCTGTGAGCCGGAGCACATGTATTCTGACTCTTCCAAGCACCTAAAATGTGCATACGCTGCACCTAACCTGCCCGCTTTTCTGCACATCCCACCAGCCAGGCCGAGCTGATTTTTCTGATTAACTTTCTATAATTTGTATTATGCAAAGTCGAACATGCAATTTCTAACCATTGAACGTGCTACTACCCCCCCCCCCCCCCGCCCCCCGAGATATGGGAAAGAATGCCTTAAACGGTATCTGATCTGAAAGTATGGCTCCTGCACTGGCAGCAGCATCTCCTGGGAACTTGTTAAAAAAGCCGCATCGGCAGCTGGGGTGGGCGGGGCCGCACTCCGCGCTGTAACAAGCCCACCAGGGGGCTTTGATGCCTGTAAAGCTCTGAGTTAATCACATTGGGCTTTAGAAAGAACTCTCATTTAGAAAGTTTCTTCATCCTAATTTTATTTAGTTATTGATTTTACAGCAAATTTATGGACCTGTCAAATCCTTGATTCTCCCCCAACCATTTTTACTGTCTCGCTTAGGCTAAATAACCAAGAAATCCTTACTTTATTGCCATATCTTAATGTCTTCACAATCCATCTGCAGGCTAAGCCTAACAGGAGATGCTGTCATAATCCTTTGTACTAAACACTATCTTTTTACGTTGACACGAATTCTCGCCATTTTGCCAACTTTCCCTCCTAGTAAAAGAGGGGCACCTATCTGACCAGAAAAACACCACAGAGGCAAGTTCCAGCACACCCCATCATGCCTCCCTCCAACAGGCCCCGTCTGATCACGCCGCCAAAGCTCCTCTAGATAATCCCTCTATTACTTTCATTACAACAAAAAAACGAAGTCTTTAAATATGGCATAAAACTTGATTCCTGGGGATAAAAACACACACCGCCCCCCACTTACCTGTTGATACTGAGATCCGGGGGAGTGGGGGTACAGCGGGGCATCTTCGGGGGGAGGCGACTCATGCTCATCCGGCGCATCTTGGTCATCTGGCTCCTAGTGTTAGAGATTTAAAGAGAGAGTCATAGAGGCAAACTCAAGTTTATTTTAACGTTCTTTCTATTTGAAATAAAAAATTAAAAGATCTATAAAACTGACCCAGTAACAACTTTTGTTTTACTGCAGATAAACAAATTAAAACAATTGAAAAAAAATTCCTAATTTGGATTCTCTTAGAAATACTGTATTTCAGGCAATTTTATAGAAATTTCTCGAGAGGCAGCTCTCTCAATTACTTAAGACCACATGTAGTAAGCACTGAAGCAAACCAAGACCCCAACATCATATTTTTACATTATCGTTAACACACAAACACTAGCCTACGAAGTAAAGAATTACTTTGGCTTCTTCCATTCCTATCTGCTGCACACTGGTGGCTTTGTTTACCTCCTCTGGACAGAGTTCACAAGCTTTTGCAAGGGTCATCCTAGCACTATGTGATCTCTCCAAGAAATAACCATTTGAGGTCTCATTGCTTTGCACCGGAGGCGACCAGTTGTTGTACGTGTACTGAGGGTTGCCAGTGTATGGTCGTCTTTCGAGCTCATCTCCAAGCCACTCCACTGCCCAGGTCCACTTTCTTTTCAGATCTCCGTTGCCCTTCGAAAGAAAAGAAAACGATTTGTGCAAAAGGTCTCGGAATCCTTTTCAAAGTGAACTTAAAATGACAACTCCAAATTCTCACGATTCTGTTCTTTTAAAACAGATCCCTTCATTCGGACTCAGATTTCTACAAAATTGAAAGAGAAAATCGTCACCTGCAAAATCTGGTAAGCAACAGGACAGTTGCTAAAGAGAGCCACCATACACTTTATGCACTGGTACGCTCGCTTCTGATAGTGATTCTTAGAGCGCTGGATTGTGTCAAACAGCCCATCTCGGTCGTCGGGGATTCCTTTAAGTGCGTTATGAATTCTGAAAGAGAACCAGATATGAAATAAAAAAGTCTAAAACCAGAGAGCAGCTAACATTTACTGAGTGCCTACTATGTGCCACTCAGTATCTTTGACTAGTCATGTACTCTAACGCTACAGTAGGTAGTTACCAATCCCTTGAACAGATGAGAAAATGGGTAGAGGGGTTAAATAGCCTGCCCAAGCTCATGTAGCCGCCTAGCAGTCTGGCTCTTACCAATTTATTAGCAATCCCAAAATGATATTGCTATGTATGTACTTCAAATACACGACCAGAGTGAGTAATGCAAACTTTTAAAATTACCGTTTATAACAACTAAGTTTATGAATACTGTACTTAAGCATCGGTTCCTTTTCTAAAACTGCCATTTCCAAAGGTAAGTCACAATCCAGGGACTCTGACACAGTGACATACTTTGGAAATCCAGAATTAACTTGGATTCTAATAATGAGAATATGTGGCAGGCAAAAAAATTTTTTTACCAGCAATACTACAATTGGGCTGCTTGGCCAAGGATGGATGATTTCATTTCAGCTCCCGCCAAACTACAACAGGACAATATGTAGTCAATGATTTATTGTTCTGGCCCTCGATAAGCAATTTAAAAAATGGTTGTGGCCCGAGCCGGTTTGGCTCAGTGGGTAGAGCATCGGCCTGCAGACTGAAGGGTCCCGGGTTCAATTAAGGTCAAGGGCACATGCCCGACTTGTGGCTCAATCCCCAGTAGGGGGCGTGCAGGAGGCACCCAATCAATGATTCTCTCCCATCATTCATGTTCCTCTCTCTCGCCCTGAAATCAATCAAAATATGTAAAAATAAATAAGCTTAAAAAAAAAAAAAAAAAAGATTGTGGGGCAAGAATGTGCCTTGTTCCTTGTGTGTTCAAAACATCACCCGCCAGCAAACAAAATGTGGAATATATCCACATAGTGGGTTATTATTCAGCCACAAAAAAGCAACCAAGTACTGATTTGTGCTCTAACATAGATGAACTTGACAACATTATGCTAAGGAGATAAGCAGTCACAGACGGACAGTTGCATGATTCCACTATATGAAGTGTGCTGGCAAATCCTGACCATTCTGTCTATGAACAGGTAAATTCATAGAGGCAGCAGGTCGGTGGTTCCCAGAGGATGGGGGAATGGGGAGTGACTGCGTAACTGGGTATGGGGTTTCCTTTTAGGGTGATGGAAATATTCTGGAATTAGACAGTGGTAATGGTTGTACCACTGTGAACGTACTAAAAGCCATTCAACTGCATACTACGGTGAATTTTACTTGAGAGAGAAAGATCAATTGGTTGGCTCCCGTATATACCCCAGCTGGGGATCGAACCTGCAACCTTTTGGTGTACAGGACGATGCTCCAACCAAGTGAGCTACCTGGCCAGGGCTCGACTACTTTTACACAACCAAATGTTATCTCATGTGACCAATTCGAAAATGTAATCTAATTTTAAAAAAGGCCTAGGGCATTAATAAAATGAAAATATTTACCCAAAGCCTATGCTAGTTTTCCTTAATAAAAGAAAAAAATTACTATATTAAGCATGCAATCTAGGCAATGAGAGAAAAGAGTAAAAATGAAATAAAGTTACGAGAAGAACTTATTGTTCATTCTTAAGTTTTTGAGATACAAGGGCACCTACCTGTGAGTCTGCCAGGAGTCCTCGATCAGCAAGATTTGCAAAAGCAGATCCAAATAGGGCCGCAGCTCGTAAGTGTACGAATATGCAACCTGAAAACAGGCCAGACACAGTGAGTACTTCATTTGAAGGAACAACAAATCGAATTATCGATATAGGAATGTTTATTTTTCTTTAACCTGCCACAGAAGTTCACTGAGGACAGTAGATGAGAACTGAGGATTCTCCCAGCAGCAAAAACGAAGCAATTTGACGGTTTCCTCCGAGTTACTGCAATCCTCAATGATTTTCTTCACATAACTTGTTCTCACAAATAAAATGTCTGCCACATTCTGCTGAATTGGCATGATAGGCTGGGATAAATTAGGATCACCAAAAGGGTTGGGAAGAGGAGGATTACCTAGAATACAGATTTGCCATCAATGAAACACCAATAGGCTCCTTCACAACAGTACAGCTTCCAGCATACAAAACAGCTTATGGGCTTTTAAGTTTCTATTTTAGAAAAAACAGCATAAACTTTCAGTCTTGTTTTATATTTATTTATTCAATTTTTTAATAGAAGGATTCTTTTTTAAAGAAACATTTTTATTGATTTCAGAAGGGAAGGGAGAGGGAGAGGGAGAGAGAATCAATGATGCGAGAGTCATCCATTGGCAGCAGGGCTAGGGATGGAGCCTGCAACTGAGGCACATGGCCTTGATCGGCATCGAACCCAGGACCCTTCAGTCTTCGGGCTGATGCGCTCTCCTCTGAGGCGAACCAGCTAGGGCAGAATTACTTTTAAGTGGGTACCGTGTATGCCCAGCAGGATTTCAGAACCACTGGAGGAACAGAGCATTTGACTTACCATTGATTGAGGACTGCATTCTTGACGAGACATTGCAACAGCGGATCAGCTGGGACACTACTGAGTACAGCTTGCCCAACTCAGCATACTGGTATTTGATGGGAGGACCTGGGCCCTCATCCAAAGACACAAGCATGAAGGTGGCAGGCACACTCAGCTTCAGAAGCTGTGTCTTCTCGGCCACGCCTACAATGAAGAGGGACGGGAGAGAGAGAAGGATTATAGGAGAGGAATTCATTAAGATGGTACAGGTTTCAATCATAGAGTAGGTATGTCAAATATTTCTCTATAACTTTTATGATCAGAGAATTATTTAACCAGAACAGAAAATCTACTGAGTTTTATTGAATTTCAGAAGCATTAAAATGGTTACACAGTGACCATAACATGCCGATCACACCAAGTACCCATCTACTTCATTTAACAAACATTTACCAAGTGCGACTTTGCAAAGCTCTCATCTTTGCAATTGAGTCGGGGAGCAACACAAAAATTTGAACACTGTCAAAAACAGTTAAGTATATGACAGTAAAGCATACTTTCTTTTAAATTATTTCTTTCTTTATTTAAAATAATTCTTTATTGTTGAAAGTATTACATATATCCCTTTTCCCCCCCATTGACTCCCTCCAGCCGGCCCCCACTAAAGCATCCTGTCAGGGCAAGTAGTACGGGACCACTGAAAGGAAATGATCAGGTGAGGTTAGGAGCAGGTTACCAGGAGTGTTGTTATATAGAAGTAATAGCATTAATAACAAGGTAATCTAAGTGAACATTCATATTATTCTTAATTTTAAGTGACTTTACTTCAACAAAAACTTATGTACAAGCCAGTCCTTCACCCAACTTGGTGAGTGCCGGGAGCCGATCCATCCTTGCTGTTTCAAGGGACCTGGCATATATGGCATACTGTTCTTAATATGTTTGCTCACCTTCTTGGCGCTATGTGTTTTAACCAAGGTCACCTCTCCGAGAAAGGTTGTTTCCCCAGGTAGGGATTTTTCCCTGAAGTTAGGGAGGGGATAAAACCCCTTAACTAAGTGCCAGGCGGGTAGTTAATCACTTTAACTACAAACAATCACACTTAAGCTACATAATCTTTACTCCCTGGAATGGAGATAAGAAACGCCCTAACCTTTGCAATAGAAATTGACAGGATTAAAATCAACTGGTATAAATACAGATGTAACAAGACAACAGAACAACAGAACTTGGACAGAACCTAGAGACAGATCCTAGAGAGAGAACCTAGAAACAGAACCTAGACACAGAACCTAGCGAGAGATCCTGGCTGAAGAACCTAGAGACAGAACCTACAGACAGAATCTAGGGACAGAACCTAGAGACAGAACATGGCAGGAGGACCTGGACAGAACCCAGCGACCGAACCTGGTTGGAGAACCTAGAGACAGAACCTAGAGACAGAACCTAGCAAGAAAACATGGCAAGAGAACCTGACTAGAACCTGGCGACAGAACCTGGCTATGCTGATTGACTGAACGCTGCCTCTGTGTCATTCCTTATTCGCCGACTTCGTCCACACCTTTGGGGATCCCTGGACCCACTGGGGTTGGACCCCAGCAGGTGAGCACATACAACCACCTGGGGACCTTTTGAGAATGTGGATGCATTGGGCTGGCCTTGAGAATTCTGATTCAGTTGGTTGGGATGGGGCAGGACTAGGAATCAGTATTTAAAAAACCAGACCGATCTGGTACCACCGCTTTAGGAGAACAATACAACTGAGACAGAGATTCTGACCTGTGCCTACTGCAGACATAAGACACAGGCATAACTGAAGTTCAAGGAGAAAAGGGCAGTGAAAAAAGTTTCAGACAGAATTCATACTAGGTTTTACGGAATACTGTTTCTATTTCAGACCAGCTTATATCTTATCAGTTGACTTAAATGGCTTCACCATCGAATACACTAAGCAGCATTCTGAAAACGTCAATGCTTACCTAAATTGGCATACATCACGAACAGGTTGAAATACTGCTGCAAATGGCGCCCATGCTCCGAGACTTCCCTTCTCAGGAGATTCAGCACCGCTCTCAGCAGGTGATCGCTGAGGCTTAGGTTGTCATAAGCCTGCGAAGGAGAACACATCAGCTGTTTTTCAGAAACAAGGTGCAGGCGTGACATAACTCAATTCGCATAACAAAGGGACACACGCATGTATATGTTGAATATAGGCAGGAGTTTCTGGAAGGACTGATGACACAGTGATTAAAAAGGGTTGCTTGTTAGAAAAGGGAATGGAGATCCAAGGTACATTTCATAATAGAGCCTTCATACTATTCTAATTTTTTTAAAAAAGTCTATATAACAGTAAGTGTAAATTAAGTCACCGCATATAAATGATTCAACAGAGAAAAGTTAAAATTTTAAAGAACCGATAATCACTACTCATTGCTGTGAGCTACTTTAAATGGAACCCACAGACATCACATTGTGTGGTGTGTGCGCATGCGCACATTAAGTAACTATATAAAAGAGAGGCACATACATGTGACTTCAACTTCCAGGTAAAGGAATTTACTTGTAAACAAAAAACCCAAGCAATTACCTGACTAGAAGGTCCGGGAGATGCAAAAGGTGAAGGGCATGGCCCATCTTGCAAGGAAAAATGGGCAATGAAAACGATCAGCTTTGCAAATGCACCCCTCACTTCCGCACTAGGGCACTCCAGGAGGTATTCAGAGAAGCGATTGGAAACATTAAAAAGGACATTATGAGCAAACCAAAAGCGCACATTCTTGCTGTGGCGAAGGAGAATACACAGTGCATCATACCTGAGATAAAGGAAAAAAAAAAAAAAAGGTCTATGAATAGCAATTCAGGAACACGTTTCATATAGTACAGGGGTGGGTCTCTATGAACCAAATAAAAACCAAAAACCTTTTACTACTGGAGGGTGCTTCTAGTATTCAAATGACAGATGAACACTATGACTTGGTCTGTTCTCACAGAGAGACAGAACAGACAAAATCTTGTATGTTTGACTTCTCTATAAACCTATTACCAAACTCTTACTAGGTTCATGCTGTCAAAACAACACCCGCCCCTCCCTTAAACACCTTACCACTGGATAAGTAAAAATCATTAAATCAACGTATTATAATGGCCTTTACACGTTCAAAATTAGAAACATAGGAAGCTCATTCTTTACCCTTTTAATCTATGGCAGTATTTACTAGAGGAAAAAGCTAAAATGCATTATTTCCTGATAAAATAGTTCAGATTTTTAACTATCACCCTGTAATCTTTTGTACAGGGACTGTCAAAGATGATACAAAATAGCAGAAGCCTGCTTTTGAATAATAAAAGGCCACGTTTATTAATCTAAATAACTACTTTTATGTGCTTTCTCTCACTACTGCTACCAAGAGATTTTTAATTCTGCATACCAATCTGAAACAAGATTATTATGGTTTGGAAAAAAAATATATTAAAGAACCAAACTAAATGCTAGTATCATAGGAATGAAAATGCTATGCAACGTACCAATCACTGGCCGAGCCACGGACTACTTTCTTGGTATGAAACCCTGTGGTGAAGAGGAACCTAGCAGCAAGTTGAATACTAATCATGGTGATTTCTTCTGCTTCAGGCAACAGGTGATCTTGCCCTAGAAATAAAATGCAGATATAAAAATTAGACCAATTTCTATGTCCAAACCCATTTTCAAACACGTGTACATTTCCACCAATCCTCAGAAGTCTACTCATGAAATAATTCTTTTTAAAAATATATATATATTTTTTATTGATTTCAGAGAGGAAGGGAGGAGAGAGAGATAGAAACATCAATGAGAATCATTCATCGGCTGCCTCCTGCACGCCCCCTACTGGACTTTATTATACAAGTGACCCAGCACTAGCTGTTGGTGATACAGTAATGAAGAGAAGCTACAGTCTTGGCCAGGGGTCCTCAAACTACGGCCCTCGGGCCATATGCAAATACAAATATTGTATTTGTTCCCGTTTTGTTTTTTTACTTCAAAATAAGATATGTGCAGTGTGCATAGGAATTTGTTCATAGTTTTTTTTAAACTATAGTCCGGCCCTCCAACGGTCTGAGGGACAGTGAACTGGCCCCATTTAAAAAGTTTGAGGACCCCTGCTCTATCCACTGAGCAAAACCGGCTAGGGCATGAAATAATTCTTAGTTCTCTCAAGCACATTCCAAACTAATGCTCAAGTCAAAAACAAACTGTTATAATAAACAAAAGCTCCTGTTTTCAAACAGCAAGACAATATACTCTCTTAAAGGTAAGTCTTCTGAAATTAGACTACAAACAACCAAATGTGAAAACCAAACATGTTGATGCCTAGTAAGAAACCCCGCGAGTAGAGTTAAGAGCCATGCTTTATCATTAAGCAGCTACATTTTTTTGGCACTCACCGGGAGGAGGATTTAAGTAAACACCATTACATGTAAGCAGTTTTTTCATGAACTGAAAATATTCCAAACTGTACTGCATTCGGTTATGCATGAACTGCACATTCTGTTTGCGCACACTTCTCTCGATGGCCGATGGCATGACGATTTGATGGGGTCTGCTGGTGACAGCGAGCTCGGATATGTATCGTATCAACTCATCGCCTTGGTCTATCGTGTCCAATCGCTCATAAAAGAGTATGTAGGCGTTCCACCACCTTTTCTGGCGCCTGTATGACATGCGCTTCATCATGTGATCGAACACTTCTCCCATGTACTCTCCCCCAAAACACTGGTTTTTCATTTCTTCGTCATCATCCATTTTACACTCTGTCACATCGCCGTCATCGAATTTATACCAGCGATTTCTCTCACCGTCCACACCATTCCTCTGAATGATGTAAGAATAATAGTGGCCGCCACTCGCCTGGCCGCTGTGAACAAGCACACCTACGAGCCTGTACTTCGTGCTGCCCGCCGCCTCGCCCTCGGACTGCTCGTTCTGCTGAATCAGCTGACTCTCTGGGTTCACATTGTCTCCCTCCAGCTTTGCGACACCTGCCACCGTGTAAGGCTCCATGTCCAGCTCTCGAGGAAACTCAAAATAATCATTGAACTTGATCGCACACTCTCTTTCCCAGTCATAGTCGAATCGTTTCAGTTGAATAGCAAGAACAGGAGGTAATTTTTTAATTAGCAGGCGTTTTACAGTATCAACCTAAAATAAACAGACCAAGTTACTAGATGCTGCTCTCTTATAGTCAATCCACTGCAAAAAACAGACTTTAAAATTGTAAGTTCTCTTAAGACTAATCTGAAATTATGTCAACAAACAAGGAACACAAATTCTGTCACAATTGATATTTTAAAAAATATTAACTGAAACGAGTATGGAAATAGCTAATGCCATTTATTATAAATTGCAAAAATTAGTAATAGAGGAATTACTCACTGCCTGGTTTTTACATTGTCATTGAACCATTATTACTTGTTTGATGTCTACTGTTACTCTAATGAAGGTGTAGTTTTCTGTGAGCAAAATGAAGAAATCCGGTAATAGCAGCTAATATTTATTGGGTAACCAGGTACCAAATAACATGCTACGTGCTGCCCAGAAGTAACATATTCAATCCTCACAACCCTCTCAGGCAGGTGCTACTGAATCGTAAGGATGAAGGTCAGGAGTAGCAGCGAGATCGAGTAACTTGCCTCAAGTCTCAGCGCTGTGGGTGGCAGGCAGTATGGCCTTACAACTCACCATCTCAACCTCTAGACTTTGACACCTCCCTAAGTGGTGTGTAAGGCAAAAAACAACAGAAAACCCAACACAGGTGAGTTCTACGTGAGAGGGTTTGGGAGCCCCGCCCCACCCCCATACACATTACTGTCTATCTGTCTGTCTGAATTGTCTCTCCCGAAAAGATGTTAGGTGCCCATAGATAAAAATAATCAGGTGGGTCTAAAAATCTGATCCAAGTGGTACAAAGAAATCTGATGTGGCTAAATCAAGTAATTAATGGTTCAAGCAAACTTCTTGGTCTTGACAAGTAACTCTGGACATGAGAGAAGAAATGATAGGTTCTACGACTCTAGCTTCGAGGATTTTAGTAGCAGGTTGGTTGAGTATGAATGAAAAAGGTCTGTGTTTCAGTCAAGAGAATGTGATACTAAGGTATTATGGCTGCTAAACTGATTCACTCTTACCTTACTCACCTGTTTTCCCTACCCTCCCAGACTACTTTCTCTCAATTTTCTTTCCCTGACCAACCTTTCAATCACTTACCATCTCAACTGCCCTCAAAAGCAGGGTAGGAAATAAAGGTGACTTTTAAGAACAAACAAACACCGTCAACTTCTTCCAAATCCATTAAATGTAATCAGAATTAAGATAAACGAGACGGGACAACTCATACCTTTTTATTGCATTTCTCACAATGATATGCATTTGCACCTTCTAATAAATCTCCTTTGACGTATTGTTCCAAAGAATCAAGAAGATTTTGGTGATTTCGAATGTCTACATTCAAAGTCGTGAAAGATTCTTCACACTCGTATCTAAGACATTATTTAAAAAAAGATCAAAAAGGAGTTATTCCCCAGCCTTCTAAACCTTTAGTCGTGGGCATGTGCAGTATTTATAATACAACATGAAACCCGTAGCTGCGTGGAAATGTCCAAAGAGCACGATCTTAGTAAGACCCTGAAGTTAAATGCCTGCTCCACAACGGACTAGTCACACAGACAGCCCCGATGCTGGTTTAGGGCATTACTAGTCTAGAGCAGGGGTGATAGGCTGCGTCAAATCCAGGCCTGCGCCTGTTTCTGTAAAGTTTTGTTGAAACATACCTACCTTTAGCTACTGTCTGCCTGGCTGCTTTCATTAGAACAAACAGAGTTGAGTAGTTGCCTCAAGACCTCACAGCCCAAAAAAGCCTGTAATATTTATTTTACTGCCTGGCCTTTTACTGAAAATCAGTCATTTCCAAATAAATTTGAAAACTATCTAAAACAAATCAAGGACTAACAGGAATAGATAACTAAAGAGCTGGCTATTTTGCCCTAGCCAGTTTGGCTCAGTGGATAGAACGTCGGCCTGCAGACTGAAGGGTCCCAGGTTCGATTCCGGTTCAAGGGCCTATGCCTGGGTTGCAGGCTCAATCCCCAGTAGGGAGTGTGCAGGAGGCAGCCGATCAATGATTCTCTCTTATCACTGATGTTTCTATCTCTCTCTCTCTCCTTTTCCCTTCCTCTCCGAAATCAACAAAAACATACAAAAAAAGTTGACTATTTTATCAGCAATTAAAAACAAGAAGTATGAACAATATAAACTGATGAACAAAAATAGATCCAGAGACATAGAAGCATTGAACAGACCGTCAAAACTCGGGGGTGGGGGTTGGGGGTGGGGGAGGAGAAGTAAGAGATCAACCAAAAAAATGTAGACATGCATATAAGCATAACCAATGGACACAGACAATAGGGGGTGAGGGAGGAAAGTGTAG